>NC_043752.1:6103033-6420123 GCF_902148845.1 Salarias fasciatus | reverse complement strand
GATTTTATTTCTGTGCGACATTCGTGCGGGTCGCACTGTCCATTGTAGTGTTGCAAGTGCGTTTTCAGACTTCAAACTTTAAGGGTTAATAAAATCCACACCCTGAGACTTTTGAAAAAGTTTTGAACATCGTCGGAAGAGAAGCTTGTCTTCTATTATTTGGCACCAACCTGACGTCTCCACGACAAGCGGTCTCGGAGCAGATAATTTTTAAAGGAGGAGTCTTTTTTTGCCAAATTTTACACTGAAAGGGAAATACGGGACTTCCTGTACGATTTAGGACATTTTTGTCAATGAGAGATTTTTAGATCTTGAGGAGACGAACGCATCCACATCAATTTGATCTCTCTACGACATTCCTAATGGTTGCTGTGACTATTTTACTGTTTCTAGGTGGCGCTAGAGAGCCAATTGGGTTATGGGGTTAATTTTTTCACTTTATAAAATTTTTCGCCAGTCTGGATGTGCCCGCCAAATTTGGTGAGTTTTCGTGCATGTTTAGGGGGTCAAATTGGCTGTCGATGTCCGGGCAGTAAAAGAAGAAGAAACGGACGAAGAACAATAGAGGCCTTGCCCTCAGGCAAGGTGGCCTCAGTTGAGGCCACCTCGCCCTCGGGCTCGGTCCCTAATTAAAGCTGCAAGCAGCATTGGACGGGTCCGAGCCCTCTGGCAAGGTGGCCCCACTGAGGCCGTCCTTGTACATTGATGACTGAAGTCCATGTCACTGGGAACCTTGCTCCTCCATAGACTTCCAGCACCCTCTCACCCACTAACATGGAGTTGTTAGCATCTCCTATCCGCTGACATAGAGTTGTTAGCATCTCTCATCCGCTGGCATGTAACTGTTAGCATCTCCCATCCACTCACATGTAGCTGTTAGCATCTCCCATCCGCTAACATGTAGCTGTTAGCATCTCCCGTCCACTAACATGTAGCTGTTAGCATCTCCCATCCACTATCATGTAGCTGTTAGCATCTCCTATCCACTGACATGGAGTTTTTAGCATGTCCCACCCACTAACATGCAGCTGTTATCATCTCTTATCCACGAACATGGAGTTGTTAGCATCTCCCATCCATTAACATGTAGATATTAGCATCTGTCATACACAAACATGAAGGTGTTAGCATCTCTCATCTACTAACATTTAGCTGTTAGCACTGAAATTTAGGTAATCGGGAACCTTGTCAGTACATAAACATTTATTTTCATGACTTGACCTCATTTTCTGTTGTAAATTTGCTTTTAATTTGAAGGAATTTTGGGCTTTTATTTTGGAAAGGTAGTACACGCTGTCATAATCACCGGCTAACACATCGTACTCCATAAACATCCATTTTCATGACTGTACTTCATTTTCTGTTGTGAACGGGCCTTTCTTTTGCAGGAATTCTTTGCTTTTATTTTGGAAAGGTAGTACATGCAACTCCGGTTTTTTTGACACCTGGACCTTATTTATAGGTGTGTGCCTGCTCATATACTCACTCACACAGACATCGTGCAGCTTGGAGTCCTTCAGAAGTTATTTAGATCCAAACGATTCAGCAGGGGCCACGGCAATGGAGCTGCAGTGCGGGAAGCTCCATTGCCGTGGCCCCCGCTGAATCGGTTGGATCTGAATAACTTCTGAAGGACTCCGATAGTGACTCTTTACACCGCTGAATCTCTGAAAGAAGGATGAATTTGTTGTAAACAAGCTTGAATACTATGTTTTAGGCCTTCAGAGATATATATGACATGACTGAAAAATAGCATCATATGTACACTTTAATGACAGCTGCTGTCGACTGCACTGCATGCCCATATATGGTCAGTAGTGGGCTTCCTGTTGGATTTAGGTTATTGGTGTCAATGGGTGATTTTTAGATCTCGATGAGATGAACACATGAGCAATTGGTTTTATCTCTCTACGACATTCCTACGGGCTGTAGCGGCCATTTTTTCCAAAAATGTGACTTTTATTTTGAAGGGCTGATAAAATCCACACCGTGTGACTTTTGACAAAGTTTGAAACATCATTTGTAGAGAAGCTTCTCCTCTATCAGGCCGCATTACTTTGACGTCTCTACGACAAACGGTCTCGGACAAGATAATTTTTAAATGAGGAGTGATTTTTACTTTGAAAGGGAAATAGCGTACTTCCTGTAGGATTTAGGTAATGCATGTCAATGGATGATTTTTAGATCTTCATAAGACAAACATATGAGCAATTGGTTTGATCTCTCTACGACATTCCTATGGGCAGTAGCGACCGCTTTATTAAAAATGTGACTTTTATATTGAAAGGGAAATAACGGACTTCCTGTTGGATTTTGGTTTTCGGTGTCAATTGGTCATTTTCAGATCTCTGTGAGACTAACGCATGACCATTGGTTTTATCTCTCTCGGGCTTTTCTTTGGGCTGTAGCGACCATTGTAGTCTTTCAAGTGGATTTTAAGACTTTTAGCTTTAAGGGTTAACAGCATCCACACCATGAGACTTTTGAAAAAGTTTTTAACAATATCGGAAGAGAAACTTGTCCTCTATTGTTTCACGCCACTCTGACGTCTCTACGACAAACGGTCTCGGAGCAGATAATTTTTAAATGAGGAGTGATTTTTTACTTTGAAAGGGAAATAGCGGACTTCCTGTTGGATTTAGGTCTTTTTTGTCAATGAGAGATTTGTAGACCTCGACGAGACGAATGTGGGAATAATTGGTTTGATCTCTCTACAACATTCCTATTGGCCGTAGCGACCCTTTTTTCAAAAATGTGAGTTTTATTTTGAAAGGCTAATAAAATGTAAACCGTGTGACTTTTGAAAAAGTTGTTTACACCTCTTGTAGAGACCCTTCTCCTCTATCAGAGCGCGCTACTCTGACATCTCTACAATAAATGTTGTTGTAAAAACGCTGCGTGAAGCTTTTACTTTGAAAGGTAATTGGCGGACTTCCTGTTGGATTTAGGTCAAGGGTGTCAATGGTTGATTTTTAGATCTTAATGAGTTGAACATGTCAGCAATTGGTTTTATCTCTCTACGACATTCCTACTTGACAGGGGTGCAGGATTTACTGTGTCTCGGTTGTGCTAGTTGAAGGTGCTAGTTTGTAGGTGGCGCTAGAGAGCAGATGGGGTTAATTTTTTTATTTTATAAAATTTTTCGCGAGTCTGGATGTGCCTGCCAAATTTGGTGAGTTTTTGTGCATGTTTAGGGGGTCAAATTTGCCGTCGAACATGCAGGATGTATAATAATAATAATAATAATTAAAGCCGCAAGCGGCGTTGGACGGGTCCTCGCCCTCTGGCAAGGTGGCCCCACTGAGGCCGTCCTTGTACATTGATGACTGAAGTCCATGTCACTGGGAACCTTGCTCCTCCATAGACTTCCAGCACCCTCTCACCCACTAACATGGAGTTGTTAGCATCTCCTATCCGCTGACATAGAGTTGTTAGCATCTCTCATCCGCTGGTATGTAACTGTTAGCATCTCCCATCCACTCACATGTAGCTGTTAGCATCTCCCATCCGCTAACATGTAGCTGTTAGCATCTCCCATCCACTAACATGTAGCTGTTAGCATCTCCCATCCACTAACATGTAGCTGTTAGCATCTCCCATCCACTAACATGTAGCTGTTAGCATCTGTCATCCGCTAACATGTAGCTGTTAGCACTGAAGTTTAGGTAATCGGGAACCTTGTCAGTACATAAACATTCATTTTCATGACTTGACCTCATTTTCTGTTGTAAATGGGCTTTTAATTTAAAGGAATTTTGGGCTTTTATTTTGTAAAGGTAGTATACACTGTCATAATCACCGGCTAACACATCGTACTCCATCAACATCCATTTTCATGACTGTACTTCATTTTCTGTTGTGAACGGGCCTTTCTTTTGCAGGAATTCTTTGCTTTTATTTTGGAAAGGTAGTACATGCAACTCCGGTTTTTTTGACACCTGGACATTATTTATAGGTGTGTACATGCTCATTTATTCACTCAGACAAACATCATGCAGCTCAGAGTCCTTCAGAAGTTATTCAGATCCAAGTGATTCAGCGGGGGCCACGGCAATGGAGCTGCAGTGCGGGAAGCTCCATTGCTGTGGCCCCCGCTGAATCAGTTGGATCTGAATAACTTCTGAAGGACTCCGACAGGGACTTTTTACACCGCTGAAACTCTGAAAGAAGGATGAATTTGTTGTAAAGAAGCTTGAATACTATGTTTTAGGCCTTCAGAGATATATATGACATGACTGAAAAATAGCATCATATGTACACTTTAATGACAGCTGCTGTCGACTGCACTGCATGCCCATATATGGTCAGTAGTGGGTTTCCTGTTGGATTTAGGTTATTGGTGTCAATGGGTGATTTTTAGATCTCGATGAGATGAACACATGAGCAATTGGTTTTATCTCTCTACGACATTCCTACGGGCTGTAGTGGCCATTTTTTCCAAAAATGTGACTTTTATTTTGAAGGGCTGATAAAATCCACACCGTGTGACTTTTGACAAAGTTTGAAACATCGTTTGTAGAGAAGCTTCTCCTCTATCAGGCCGCATTACTTTGACGTCTCTACGACAAACGGTCTTGGACAAGATAATTTTTAAATGAGGAGTGATTTTTACTTTGAAAGGGAAATAGCGGACTTCCTGTTAGATTTAGGTAATGCATGTCAATGGATGATTTTTAGATCTTCATAAGACAAACATATGAGCAATTGGTTTGATCTCTCTACGACATTCCTATGGGCAGTAGCGACCGCTTTATTAAAAATGTGACTTTTATTTTTAAAGGGAAATAACGGACTTCCTGTTGGATTTTGGTTTTCGGTGTCAATTGGTCATTTATAGATCTCTGTGAGACTAACGCATGACCATTGGTTTTATCTCTCTGCGGCTTTTCTTTGGGCCGTAGCGACCATTGTAGTGTTTGAAGTGGATTTTAAGACTTTTAGCTTTAAGGGTTAACAGCATCCACACCATGAGACTTTTGAAAAAGTTTTTAACAATATCGGAAGAGAAACTTGTCCTCTATTATTTCACGCCACTCTGATGTCTCTACGACAAACGGTCTCGGAGCAGATAATTTTTAAATGAGGAGTGATTTTTTACTTTGAAAGGGAAATAGCGGACTTCCTGTTGGATTTAGGTCTTTTTTGTCAATGAGAGATTTGTAGACCTCGACGAGACGAATGTGTGAATAATTGGTTTGATCTCTCTACAACATTCCTATTGGCCATAGCGACCCTTTTTGCAAAAATGTGAGTTTTATTTTGAAGGGCTAATAAAATGTAAACCATGTGACTATTGAAAAAGTTGTTTACACCTCTTGTAGAGACACTTCTTCTCTATCAGAGCGCACTACTCTGACATATCTACAATAAATGGTGTTGTAAAACAGCTGCGTGAAGCTTTTACTTTGAAAGGTAATTGGCGGACTTCCTGTTAGATTTAGGCCAAGAGTGTCAATGGATGATTTTTAGATCTTAATGAGTTGAACATGTCAGCAATTGGTTTTATCTCTCTACGACATTCCTACTTGACAGGGGTGCAGAATTTACTGTGTCTCGGTTGTGCTAGTTGAAGGTGCTAGTTTGTAGGTGGCGCTAGAGAGCAGATGGGGTTAATTTTTTTATATTATAAAATTTTTCGCGAGTCTGGATGTGTCTGCCAAATTTGGGGAGTTTTCGTGCATGTTTAGGGGGTCAAAATTGCGTTGAAAGACGCCAGGAGTATAATAATAATAATAATTAAAGCCGCAAGCGGCATTGGACGGGACCTCGCCCTCTGGCAAGGTGGCCCCACTGAGGCCGTCCTTGCACCTTGATGACTGAAGTCCAGGTCACTGGGAACCTTGCTCCTCCATAGACTTCCAGCACCCTGTCACCGAATATGGAGTTGTTAGCATCTCCCATCCACTAACATGTAGCTGTTAGCATGTCTTTTCCACTAACATGCAGCAGTTAGCATCTCAAATCCACTAACATGGAGTTGTTAGCATGTCCCATCCACTAACATGTAGCTGTTAGCATCTGTCACCCACTAACATGGAGTTATTAGCATCTCCAATCCATTAACATGTAGATATTAGCATCTGTCATACACTAACATGAAGGTGTTAGCATCTCTCATCCGCTGACATGTAGCTGTTAGCATCTCTCATACACTAACATTTAGCTGTTAGCACTGAAGTCTCAGTCATTGGGAACCTTGCCAGTACATAAACATTCATTTTCATGACTTGACCTCATTTTCTGTTGTAATTGGGCTTTTAATTTGAAGGAATTTTAGGCTTTTATTTTGGAAAGGCAGTACACCCTGTCATAATCACTGGCTAACTCCTTGGTACTCCATAAACATACATTTTCATGACTCTCCCTCATTTTCTGTTGTGAACGGGCCTTTGTTTTGAATGAATTCTTTGCTTTTATTTTGGAAAGGTAGTACATGCAACTCCGGTTTTTGGAGACCTGGACATTATTTATAGGTGTGTACATGCTCATTTATTCACTCAGACAGACATCGTGCAGCTCGGAGTCCTTCAGAAGTTATTTAGATCCAACCGATTCAGCAGGGGCCACGGCAATGGAGCTTCCCGCACTGCAGCTCCATTGCCGTGGCCCCCGCTGAATCGGTTGGACCTGAATAACTTCTGAAGGACTCCGAGAGTGACTTTTTACATCGCTGAAACTCTGAAAGAAGGATGAATTTGTTGTAAAGAAGCTTGAATACTATGTTTTAGGCCTTCAGAGACCTATATGACATGACTGAAAAATAGCATCATATGTACCCTTTAATGACAGCTGCTGTCGACTGCACTGCATGCCCATATATGGTCAGTAGTGGACTTCCTGTTGGATTTAGGTTATTGGTGTCAATGGGTGATTTTTAGATCTCGATGAGATGAACACATGAGCAATTGGTTTTATCTCTCTACGACATTCCTACGGGCTGCAGCGGCCATTTTTTTCCAAAAATGTGACTTTTATTTTGAAGGGCTGATAAAATCCATACCGTGTGACTTTTGACAAAGTTTGAAACATCATTTGTAGAGAAGCTTCTCCTCTTTCAGGCCGCATTACTTTGACGTCTCTACGACAAACGGTCTCGGACAAGAAAATTTTTAAATGAGGAGTGATTTTTACTTTGAAAGGGAAATAGCGGACTTCCTGTTGGATTTAGGTTACTATTGTCAATGAGAGATTTTTAGATCTCGATGAGACGAACGCGTGAGCAATTGGTTTGATCTGTCTACAATATTCCCACGGGCCGTTGCATAGGAATTTTTTTTTTTTACCAAATTTTACACTGAAAGGAAAATGTCGGACTTCCTGTGCAATTTAGGACATTTTTGTCAATGAGAGATTTTTAGATCACGATGAGACGAATGCATCCATGTCAATTTGATCTCTCTACGACATTCGTGCGGGTAGCAACGTCCATTTCAGTGCTTCAAGTGGGTTTTCAGACTCAAACTTTAAGGGTTAATAAAATCCACACCGTGAGACTTTTGACAAAGTTTTTAACAACTTTGGAAGAGGAACTTGTCCTTTACATTTCACGCCACTCTGACATCTCTACGACAAGTGGTCTCAGAGCAGATAATTTTTAAATGAGGAGTGATTTTCTGAAAATTTTTATCTTGAAAGGGAAATAGCGGACTTCCTGTTAGATTTAGGTATAGGTATTCCTCTTGGGAATTTTTGGATCTCGATGAGACGAACGCATGAGCATTGGTTTGATCTCTGTACGACATTCCTACGGGACGTGGCGGCTATTTAACTGTTTCTAGGTGGCGCTAGAGAGCAGATGGGGTTATAGTGTTAATTTTTCCACTTTTGAAAATTTTATGATTGTCTGGATGTGCCTGCCAAATTTAGTGACTAGACGTTCATGTTTAGCGGGTCAAATTTGGTGTCGAATACAGCAACTTTTGGCTATTATGTTGATCGTGAAATACTGGACTTCCGGTTGGATGTAGGTCATCGTGGACAGATCGTAATTGTTAGATATCGAGCAGACGAACGCATGGGCGGTACTTTGATCTGTCTCAGACATTCGCACTGGCCGTGGCGGAGATTTTACTGTTTCTCGTGTTTGCTAGTTCCTAGGTGGCGCTAGAGAGCAGATGGGGTTAATTTTTTTATTTTATAAAATTTTTCATCTCTCTTGATGTGCCTGCCAAATTTAGTGAGTTTTCGTGCATGTTAAGGGGGTCAAATTGGCCGTCGATGTCCAGGCAGTAAAATAATAATAATAATAATAATAAGAAGAAACGAACGAAGAACAATAGAGTCCTTGCCCTCGGGCAAGGTGGCCTCAGTTGAGGCCACCTCGCCCTCGGGCTCGGTCCCTAATTAAAGCCGCAAGCGGCATTGGACGGGACCTCGCCCTCTGGCAAGGTGGCCCGACTGAGGTCGTCCTCGTGCCTTGATGACCGAAGTCCAAGTCACTGGGAACCTTGCTCCTCCATAGACTTCCAGCACCCTCTCACCCACTAACATGGAGTTGTTAGCATCCCCCATCCACTGACGTGGAGCTTTTAGCATCTGTCATCCGCTAACATGTAGCTGTTAGCATCACCCATCTGCTAACAGGTAGCTGTTAGCATCTCTCATCCGCTAGCAAGTAGCTGTTAGCATCTCCCATCCACTCACATGTAGCTGTTAGCATCTCCCTTCCGCTAACATGTAGCTGTTAGCATCTCTCATCCGCTAGCATGTAGCTGTTAGCATCTCCCATCCGCTAGCATGTAGCTGTTAGCATCTTCCATCCGCTAGCATATAGCTGTTAGCATCTCGTATCTCTCACCCGCTAGCATGTAGCTGTTAGCATCTCTCACCCGCTAGCATGTAGCTGTTAGCATCTTCCATCCGCTAACATGTAGCTGTTAGCATCTCCCATCCGCTAACATGTAGCTGTTAGCATCTCCCATCCGCTAGCATGTAGCTGTTAGCATCTTCCATCCGCTAACATGTAGCTGTTAGCAACTCTCATCCGCTAGCATGTAGCTGTTAGCATCTCCCATCCGCTAACATGTAGCTGTTAGCATCTTCCATGTGCTAGCATGTAGCTGTTAGCATCTTCCATCTGCTAACATGTAGCTGTTAGCATCTCCCATCCGCTAACATGTAGCTGTTAGCATCTCCCATCCGCTAGCATGTAGCTGTTAGCATCTTTCATCCGCTAACATGTAGCTGTTAGCATCTCTCATCCGCTAGCATGTAGCTGTTAGCATCTCCCATCCGCTCACATGTAGCTGTTAGCATCTTCAATCCGCTAGCATATAGCTGTTAGCATTTCGTATCTCTCACCCGCTAGCATGTAGCTGTTAGCATCTCTCACCCGCTAGCATGTAGCTGTTAGCATCTCTCACCCGCTAACATGTAGCTGTTAGCATCTTCCATCCGCTAACATGTAGCTGTCAGCATCTCCCATCCGCTAACATGTAGCTGTTAGCATCTCCCATCTGCTAGCATGTAGCTGTTAGCATCTTGCATCTGCTAGCATGTAGCTGTTAGCATCTCTCATCTGCTAACATGGAGTTGTTAGCTTGTCCCACCCACTAACATGTATCTGTTAGCATCTGTCATCCGCTAACATGTAGCTGTTAGCATCTCCCATCCGCTAACATGTAGCTGTTAGCATCTCCCATCCGCTAGCATGTAGCTGTTAGCATCTCTCATCCGCTAGCATGTAGCTGTTAGCATCTCCCATCCGCTAACATGTAGCTGTTAGCATCTCCCATCCGCTAACATGTAGCTGTTAGCATCTCCCATCTCCCACCTGAATATCCATTTGAGTGTCAGAGTAGCGTTATTCCATACATCCCATTGTCTGTCTGTGCATCCACGTATCCATCTATCCATCATTTATCCACCTGCTTAAAGACTGATTTCAGGTGTATGGTGTGTATCAGGTGATATTTCTGCAGGGTGACAGCTGTTTAGATCATTCCAATGTGTTTCAAGTGTTGCTACCTCAGTGGCTTGCTGCTGCAGGGGAACAGCTGCTTCAGTCATGTGTGATTTGTGGTCACGGTGCGCCATCTACTGTGGAAAGCCGGTACAACATGCAGAATGTTTTACAGCTGGTCTGAGACCAGCCACAGAGGCTCTATGCCCATATATGGCTTAAGTAGGTCACATGATGTTAGAGTGTGACTCGGCAGACACACAGTTTCTCTTTGGTCAAAACAGCTGGGGAAATGCATTTCCGTGGACCAAAGTGAGCAAACAATGTCAGAAAGTGATAGGAAATTTAGTTGTCTTTCACTGTAGAGCTTTTCAGAGCAGTCAGACTTATAGTTTTGAAACGGGAGGCTTAATTGATGAAGAAGGAGAGAGTTTTTGAGCAAAAATGTACAATAAAAGTGTGAATGACGGACTTCCTGTTTGATTTAGGTCATGGGTACGAGTGAGTAAGTTGTAGATCTCGATGAGACGAACGCGTGCATATGTTTCTTTTCTCTGTACGACACTGTGAAGGGTGAAACAGTCCATATTAGTTGTTTTGAGTGAAAAGTGTTTTGAGGCACATTTGATTTGACAGGAAATAACGGACTTCCTGTTGGATTTAGGTATAGGTATGTCTCTTGGTAAATTGTAGAGCTCGATGAGACGAACTCATCCATGCTGATTTTATTTCTCTGCGACATTCGTGCGGGTCGCACTGTCCATTGTAGTGTTGCAAGTGCGTTTTCAGACTTCAAACTTTAAGGGTTAATAAAATCCACACCCTGAGACTTTTGAAAAAGTTTTGAACATCGTCGGAAGAGAAACTTGTCCTCTTTTATTTGGCACCAACCTGACGTCTCCACGACAAGCGGTCTCGGAGCAGATAATTTTTAAAGGAGGAGTCATTTTTTGCCAAATTTTACACTGAAAGGGAAATAGTGGACTTCCTGTACGATTTAGGACATTTTTGTCAATGAGAGATTTTTAGATCTTGAGGAGACGAACGCATGAGAGTTGGTTTGATCTCTCTGCGACATTCCTGCGAGTTACGGTGGGCTTTTTTCACGTTTCTAGGTGGCGCTAGAGAGCGGATGGAGTTAAGGGGTTAATTTTTCAATTGGATAAAATTTTTTGCCAGTCTGCATGTGCCTGCCAATTTTGGTGAGTTTTTGAGCATGTTTAGGGGGTCAAATTTGCCGTCGAACACACGGTATGTATAATAATAATAAGAAACGAACGAAGAACAATAGAGGCCTTGCCCTCAGGCAAGGTGGCCTCAGTTGAGGCCACCTCGCCCTCGGGCTCGGTCCCTAATTAAAGCCGCAAGCGGCATTGGACGGGACCTCGCCCTCTGGCAAGGTGGCCCCACTGAGGCCGTCCTTGCACCTTGATCACTGAAGTCCAGGTCACTGGGAACCTTGCTCCTCCATAAACAACCATTTTCATGACTTGACCTCATTTCCTGTTGTAAATGGCCTTTTATTTTGAAGGAATTTTGGGCTTTCATTTTGGAAACGTAGTACATGCTTCCACTAACACTGTTTACCTTGAAACTGGGAAGCTGCTTTGTTAAAAATGTCATTTCTTGCAAAAAAGCAACTTTTATTTTGAAGGGGTGTGAGGCTTTTATTTTGATAGTCATGAGTGCTCCACTTTAGCAAACACCAATGTATACATGTTGCTCCTCCATAAACATCCATTTTCATGACGACCTCATTATCTGTTGTAAATGGGCTTTTATTTTGAAGGAATTTTGACCTTATAATTTGGAAATGTAGTACATGCTTCCACTAACACTGTTAAACCCAAAATTATGAAGCTGCTTTGTTAAAAATGTCATTTTCTGCAACAATGTGACTTTTATTTTGATAGTCATGTGTTCTTTGCTTTCACGAACACCAATATATCCATTTGAGTGTCAGAGTAGCGTTATTCCATACATCCCATTGTCTGTCTGTGCATCCACGTATCCATCCATCCATCATTTATCCACCAACTTAAAGACTGATTTCAGGTGTATGGTGTGTGTCAGGTGACATTTCTGCAGGGTGACAGCTGTTTAGATCATTCCAATGTGTTTCAAGTGTTGCTTCCTCAGTGGCTTGCTGCTGCAGGGGCACTGTTGCTTCAGTCATGTGTGATTTGTGGTCACGGAGCGCCATCTACTGTTGAAAGCAGGTACAACATGCAGAATGTTTTACAGCAGCTCTCAGATCAGCCCAGAGCAGCTGCTATGCCCATATATGGCTTAAGTAGGTCACATGATGTTAGAGTGTGACTCGGCAGACACACAGTTTCTCTTTGGTAAAAACAGCTGGTCTTGGCATTCCCGTTGCCCAAAATGAAAAAAACACCCTCAAGTTTGATAGGCATTTTAGTTGTCTTTACATATTTCAAGTTTTCAGAGCATTCAGACTTATAATTTTGACCATGGAAGCCTTAATTGGTGAAGAAGGAGAGAGTTTTTGAGCAAAAATGTACAATAAAAGTGTGAATGACGGACTTCCTGTTTGATTTAGGTCATGGGTACGAGTGAGTAAGTTGTAGATCTCGATGAGACAAACGCGTGCATATGTTTCTTTTCTCTGTACGACACTGTGAAAGGTGAAACAGTCCATATTAGTGGTTTTTGAGTGAAAAGTGTTTTGAGGCACATTTGATTTGACAGGAAATAACGGACTTCCTGTTGGATTTAGGTATAGGTATGTCTCTTGGTAAATTGTAGAGCTCGATGAGACGAACTCATCCATGTTGATTTTATTTCTGTGCGACATTCGTGCGGGTCGCACTGTCCATTGTAGTGTTGCAAGTGCGTTTTCAGACTTCAAACTTTAAGGGTTAATAAAATCCACACCCTGAGACTTTTGAAAAAGTTTTGAACATCGTCGGAAGAGAAGCTTGTCTTCTATTATTTGGCACCAACCTGACGTCTCCACGACAAGCGGTCTCGGAGCAGATAATTTTTAAAGGAGGAGTCTTTTTTTGCCAAATTTTACACTGAAAGGGAAATACGGGACTTCCTGTACGATTTAGGACATTTTTGTCAATGAGAGATTTTTAGATCTTGAGGAGACGAACGCATCCACATCAATTTGGTCTCTCTACGACATTCCTAATGGTTGCTGTGGCTATTTTACTGTTTCTAGGTGGCGCTAGAGAGCCAATTGGGTTATGGGGTTAATTTTTTCACTTTATAAAATTTTTCGCCAGTCTGGATGTGCCCGCCAAATTTGGTGAGTTTTCGTGCATGTTTAGGGGGTCAAATTGGCTGTCGATGTCCGGGCAGTAAAAGAAGAAGAAACGGACGAAGAACAATAGAGGCCTTGCCCTCAGGCAAGGTGGCCTCAGTTGAGGCCACCTCGCCCTCGGGCTCGGTCCCTAATTAAAGCCGCAAGCGGCGTTGGACGGGACCTCGCCCTCTGGCAAGGTGGCCCGACTGAGGTCGTCCTCGTACCTTGATGACCGAAGTCCAAGTCACTGGGAACCTTGCTCCTCCATAGACTTCCAGCACTTTCTCACCCACTAACATGGAGTTGTTAGCATCCCCCATCCACTGACGTGGAGCTTTTAGCATCTGTCATCTGCTAACATGTAGCTGTTAGCATCTCTCATCCGCTAGCAAGTAGCTGTTAGCATCTCTCATCCGCTAGCAAGTAGCTGTTAGCATCTCCCATCCACTCACATGTAGCTGTTAGCATCTCCCATCCGCTATCATGTAGCTGTTAGCATATGTCATCCGCTAACATATAGCTGTTAGCATCTCCCATCCGCTAACATGTAGCTGTTAGCATCTCCTATCCACTGACATGGAGTTGTTAGCATGTCCCACCCACTAACATGTAGCTGTTAGCATCTGTCATCCGCTAACATGTAGCTGTTAGCATCTCCCATCCGCTAACATGTAGCTGTTAGCATCTCCCATCCGCTAACATGTAGCTGTTAGCATCTCCCATCTGCTAGCATGTAGCTGTTAGCGTCTTCCATCCGCTAACATGTAGCTGTTAGCATCTCTCATCCGCTAGCATGTAGCTGTTAGCATCTTCCATCCGCTAGCAAATAGCTGTTAGCATCTCGTATCTGTCACCCGCTAGCATGTAGCTGTTAGCATCTCTCACCCGCTAGCATGTACCTGTTAGCATCTCTCACGCGCTAGCATGTAGCTGTTAGCATCTTCCATCCGCTAACATGTAGCTGTTAGCATCTCCCATCCGCTAGCATGTAGCTGTTAGCATCTTCCATCCGCTAACATGTAGCTGTTAGCATCTCTCATCTGCTAGCATGTAGCTGTTAGCATCTCCCATCCGCTAACATGTAGCTGTTAGCATCTCCCATCCGCTAGCATGTAGCTGTTAGCATCTTCCATCCGCTAACATGTAGCTGCTAGCATCTCTCATCCGCTCACATGTAGCTGTTAGCATCTTCCATCCGCTAGCATATAGCTGTTAGCATCTCGTATCTCTCACCCGCTAGCATGTAGCTGTTAGCATCTCTCACCCGCTAGCATGTAGCTGTTAGCATCTCTCATCTGCTAGCATGTAGCTGTTAGCATCTCTCATCCGCTAGCATGTAGCTGTTAGCATCTTCCATCCGCTAGCATATAGCTGTTAGCATCTCGTATCTCTCACCCGCTAGCATGTAGCTGTTAGCATCTCTCACCCGCTAGCATGTAGCTGTTAGCATCTCTCACCCGCTAGCATGTAGCTGTTAGCATCTCTCACCCGCTAGCATGTAGCTGTTAGCATCTCTCACCCGCTAGCATGTAGCTGTTAGCATCTCTCACCCGCTAGCATGTAGCTGTTAGCATCTCCCATCCGCTAGCATGTAGCTGTTAGCATCTCCCATCCGCTAACATGTAGCTGTTAGCATCTCTCATCCGCTGGCATGTAGCTGTTAGCATCTCCCATCCGCTAACATGTAGCTGTTAGCATCTTCCATCCGCTAACATGTAGCTGTTAGCATCTCCTATCCGCTAACATGGAGTTGTTAGCATGTCCCACCCACTAACATGTAGCTGGTAGCATCTGTCATCCGCTAACATGTAGCTGTTAGCATCTCCCATCCGCTAACATGTAGCTGTTAGCATCTCCCATCCACTAACATGTAGCTGTTAGCATCTGTCATCTGATTCAGCAGGGGCCACGGCAATGGATTGCAGTGCAGGAAGCTCCATTGCCGTGGCCCCCGCTGAATCGGTTGGATTTAAATAACTTCTGAAGGAATCCAAGCTGCACCATGTTTGTCTGAGTGAGTATATGAGCAGGCACACACCTATAAATAAGGTCCAGGTATCAAAAAAACCGGAGTTGCCCTTTAACACTGTTGAATTTGAAATTATCCCTGTGCTTTGTTAAAAATGTCATATTTTGCAAAAATATGGGGTGTGAGGCTCTTATTTTGATAGTCATGTCTGCTCCACTATGTCAAACACCAATATATCCATGTGAGTGTGATTCCATACATTCATTTGCCTGTTTGAGCAGCAATCCATCACTCGTGTGATTTATGGTCACGGAGCGCCATCTACTGTGGAAAGCAGGGACAACATGCAGAATGTTTTACAGCAGCTCTCAGATCAGCCCTGAGGCTCAATGCCCATATATGGCATAAGTAGGTCACATGATGTTAGAGTGTGACTCGGCAGACACACAGTTTCTCTTTGGTAAAAACAGCTGGTTATAGGCATTCCCGTTGCCCAAAATGAAAAAAACACCCTCAAGTTTGATAGGCATTTTAGTTGTCTTTACATATTTCAAGTTTTCAGAGCAGTCAGACTTATAATTTTGACCATGGAAGCCTTAATTGGTGAAGAAGGAGAGAGTTTTTGAGCAAAAATGTACAATAAAAGTGTGAATGACGGACTTCCTGTTTGATTTAGGTCATGGGTACGAGTGAGTAAGTTGTAGATCTCGATGAGACGAACGCGTGCATATGTTTCTTTTCTCTGTACCACACTGTGAAGGGTGAAACAGTCCATATTAGTGGTTTTGAGTGAAAAGTGTTTTGAGGCACATTTGATTTGACAGGAAATAACGGACTTCCTGTTGGATTTAGGTATAGGTATGTCTCTTGGTAAATTGTAGAGCTCGATGAGACGAACTCATCCATGTTGATTTTATTTCTCTGCGACATTCGTGCGGGTCGCACTGTCCATTGTAGTGTTGCAAGTGCGTTTTCAGACTTCAAACTTTAAGGGTTAATAAAATCCACACCCTGAGACTTTTGAAAAAGTTTTTAACAACTTTGTGAGAGAAACTTGTCCTCTTTTATTTGGCACTACTCTGACGTCTCCACGACAAGCGCTCTCGGTGCAGATAATTTTTAAAGGAGGAGTCATTTTCGGCTGATTTTCATCAAAATTTGACATATAACTTGAAATAGCGGACTTCCTGTTGGATTTAGCATAAAAATATCAGATCCTTTTTTGTAGATCTCAAGGAGACGAACGCATGAGAGTTGGTTTGATCTCTCTGCGACATTCCTGCGAGTTACGGTGGGCTTTTTTCACGTTTCTAGGTGGCGCTAGAGAGCGGATGGAGTTAAGGGGTTAATTTTTCAATTGGATAAAATTTTTTGCCAGTCTGCATGTGCCTGCCAATTTTGGTGAGTTTTTGAGCATGTTTAGGGGGTCAAAACTGCGTTTAAAGACGGTGTCAGTATAATAATAATAAGAAACGAACGAAGAACAATAGAGGCCTTGCCCTCAGGCAAGGTGGCCTCAGTTGAGGCCACCTCGCCCTCGGGCTCGGTCCCTAATAAGAAAAAACGAACGAAGAACAATAGAGTCCTTGCCCTCCGGGCAAGGTGGCCTCAGTTGAGGCCACCTCGCCCTCGGGCTCGGACCCTAATAAGAAGAAACGAACGAAGAACAATAGAGGCCTTGCCCTCAGGCAAGGTGGCCTCAGTTGAGGCCACCTCGCCCTCGGGCTCGGTCCCTAATAATAAGAAACAGACGAAGAACAATAGAGGCCTTGCCCTCAGGCAAGGTGGCCTCAGTTGAGGCCACCTCGCCCTCGGGCTCGGTCCCTAATTACAAGCTTTATTATCCTAAAAATGTCTTCCCTTGGTAAAATATATTGTTAGAAACATGAAAAAACATCTGAAATCGGTCTCTTCTGAATATACATGAAAAAAAATCCTCTGATTCTAATTAATTACTCAAATCAATTAATTTTGCATTTAAGCATGGCCCCATTCCAGTATCAGGTACTAAAACAATCTGTAAGAAGCATTGTGGACGTTCCTGCAGTCTGTTCCCGCTGCAGAGCCGCTGTTTCAAACTGAAAGCAGATGGAAAACATTCCTTTCCTTCTCCACATTTCAGCGGCAAAGTTTTTGTTGTGTTGTGGGTTTTTCTTTTTCATTACGTTAATATAGGAACTTGTGGATGGCGGCACAGTGATTAGCGTTTTTACCTCACAGGAAGAAGGTCCGGAAGTTTGCATGTTCTCCCTATAGGAGGGTTTAGTTTGGTTAGTGATGTTGCGATAATACTGGTCTAAGTTTGAAACTTAGCCTTTTCACCATAAACCTGCTGAGAACGGAAATGATACTTCTGTATGGTAAAGAGAGCAGTCATGAACTCTGACCAAAATTCAACCTCCTAACCTTTGAAGAGATGTAAAATATGCCAGATGAAAACAGATGACATATTAAAGGTGCCTCGCTGAAAGACTGTCAGACAACAGGCACAAGAAGCTCCAAAATGGATTAAAAAAAAGAGACATTGCAAGACTATGCAATACAATACGAGATAAGGGGAACTAATAATGGTCCAAAGGTCATCGTTTCTGTTTTCATTTTATCTCATATGACACAAGGACAATCCCTTTTCTTCTTGTGCTTGTTGTTAGTCAATACTCTGATATAAACTTTGTGCATTTTCTTTTTTAGTGAAGATATTTAAACTTACTTTTAAAATGCGGGAGGCTGAGGTGTTCACTGTGAATTCTCTGCAGAGCATAAAAGCTTAAGCATGCAAGGCTTCTTCTCTTCTTGTCTAAAAAGCTTTTTGTATACTTTTGTGTGAGCTACACCCTAATCCCATTTTCCTCTCTGGAGTGGTCTGATATTCCTGATTTTGCACTCAGGCTTCACCGCAGCAGCGCCATTAGCTGATGAAAAGCTCGTCCATTAACTCAGGTAGTCAATTACTTTCCACATGTGTGACGATGAACAATATTTATTGCTTTCACAACATAAAACATCCTCCTGAGTTGCAAAATATATTGATTTAACCCTTCGGTTTAACCAGGAAAATCCTCCTGATGCCTGTTTTTAATCAATTGTCTATTGTTTCATTTAACACTGTGATGACTATGTGTAAACTCATTAATGTGCAATGTGAATCCAGTTTACTAGTATTTGTCTCACAGTGCTTCAAATACAATGTTCTACTCAAAAAGTCATATAATAGTGATAAAAATGAGGAAGACAAACAATGGTGTTGTATTCAAGACTGATGAACCCAAAAACCAAGACTTTAAGGGGCAGAGAAAGAGTCAAGAGACCAAGACCTTGAAATTGAGTTCACAAGACCAAGACCACTGTTAAGAGCTACATCAGTAACAACCACAGATTTGGAGAAAAAAAGATTATTGGGAGCAGAGATCAAGAACATACTGCATTACGGGTCTTTCAGAAAATGCAAATAACTGTCATTTGGACCAGCATGTCTCAGATCAGAGACCTCATTGGGATCAGAAAGGTATTTCTTCACAGCATCAAATATAAAATGAGTTGCAAGAACAACTATTTACAAGACAATTTAACAATTTAAAATCTTGAAACGCAAGAATAGTTATAAAGCTGTTGAAACCCTGTGGATCCCTGCAGCCATTAACAAATAACAAATCAAGGATTCCACCGGTTGTATGAGTTGTTCACCTCGACGATAAGGGAAGATTATTCCACATTTTTTGGGATATAGCCTGAAGAGCTCCATTCCCTCTGGATTTTTAAGTGCATGTGAAGGATTATTGATGGTAAATGCAGTGATTCAGACCTGAGGAACCTCAGGGAGATGCTTTATATTCTGGATTTCAGCAGTTTTTGAAGGAGGCAGCCACCGATTAAGAAACTACATCATCAGAGTGGCAGGTGCTTGAGATAAACTATTTAAAGAACTGCTTATTCAACCAAGTTCCACCATCATAAACCTCACAGGGTGCGATCAGTCGTCGCAAAATGTCATAAGGTGTCAGAGCTTCATCATCGCCATCACTCTCTGTGCTGTATAAACGGCTGAGTCATGATAGCAGATTTCAAATTGACTCACAAACAATAACATATTCTGCTTGTTTTCATTATATAAGACACCCAAAAAGGCTGTTGCTTTAAGAACCTGAAAAACACACATCTCCACACCTGCTTTCTATTATTGTCAAACCTTTTTGTCCTTGGAGGAAAGACTGTTGACACCCTCTCTTGAAGCCAAGCACCAAGTCTCAAAGCAAAGAGCAGCTTCAAGGTCCGTTCACATCCTGGGAAGTGTTTTCATCTGTTTTTCTGCGACATATAACTGACCCGTCCAGAGATTTGTGGCATTCACTAAAGAAGACCCAGACCACATGTTGGGAACCCCTGCTGATTAGCTGACTGTAATTGCTGAAGGTGTTCTCAAGCACCCACGAGAGAACAATAACACAGAAAATAGCATTTTTTAGATAACGTGTACTTCGCGATTTGTCTTTTTCTTTTCTAGCTGTGAACAAAAGATCAAATAAAATCAAATATTGCACTTATATCAATCTAGGGTTCAATATTGTGATCATTATACTGAAAATGACAACTTAATACTGTGTAAAGGGAGGAGGATCTTTATGTCAAACCTTCATGGTGGGAAAAAGCTGTGAAGCTGCATGGCTGGTATAAAAGGGTCTCTAGTTCCCTCTACTGGGGCACAAAATACTTAATACTGCTGGTGGGAAACCTTGATCTTTTTCAGTCATTAAAAACACGACTTACTAAGCTTTCATATCAGTCCTAATAAAATCTTTATATCTTCAATCTTACTTTATTAATGGAAAGAATTCCATGTGAGGAACCCAGGCTTTATAGGTGACTTGGATTTAATTAGATATTATTAATTATCCTCCAAGACACATCATTTTGAACACATATTTTTCATTTTCGATAATTAATCTTGTATATTTAGTAGATATTTAACTCCATTTGGCACTATTACTACCTAATCTTTCCAGCTGAACTTGTATGCTTACAACTTTGTGATTTATTTGATAGGATAACAACATATGATTTACAGCTGATCTGAAGATACCAAAAGCAGAAAAAAAATTCTATTCAAAGTAAATTTATGAGGTTTACAGTTCAATTTAGCTTCATGTTCTCTCTAAGCCTGATTGATTACGACATAAATGATAGAAAATAGAAAATAATAGATAAATTATTAGTTTATTTAGTTCTTGACTTGATTTTTGGAATACACATTTCTGTTCTGGGAGATAAAATCTCAGTGACTAACTTAAATGTAGTAGCTCAATGTTAATTTTCAAAAAACGCTTTAAAATACAGAATAATTAAGAGTTACAGTTTAGACTGATAATCAGAGAAAAGGAATATCGTTATTTATATTTTTGATATGCTTTGTTCTTTATTTTTTTTATGTTGTTGTTGTTTTTGTTGATTTGGCTTTTTGTTTGTAAGTTGCATTTAAAATAATGTACCCCATATATAATTTAAAGGACATGCATAAACAAACCGCTGACTTCAGCCCGCCTCCTACTGCTGTTGGTCATTTAAAGTTGTTGGTGTTTTGTGTGTCATGTATGTTGAGCGATGATCTGAAATAAACCATGCTTTCCCAATAAGTGACGTGATGTGTTCGGAATTCCGAATTCCGAGACAACTGGAAAACAGGGATGCTTTTTTCATCTGGGAGGATGTATGACAACATGATGCGTTCAATTACACTCTGAAATTTCCCTTTATCTTTAAATGTTGCTTACCTTTTATAGAAAATACGATTATAATATTATCCTGGTATGCTATTTGAAGAAAAAAAGCAGCAAAAATTGGAAAGTCTAAATTAACAGTGTGTCCGATTTATCTGGAGGTTTCCCCTGTGGTCAGTGTAGACGAGAGGTTGTACTCAAAGCGACGTGGGCGGGGAGAGCAGCCGGGGTGACGGACGGTCCTGAACGCACCGCGAGCCGCTGTAAACAGGGAGCGGATCCGTTGCGACAGCGCTGCCACGTCCGACGCGTCCGGAGCGGCGGCGGCGATACCGGCGACACCGGCGGCAGCGGCGGAGGAGGCACGGAGCGCCGGGAGGAACCGGGGATGGAGGCGGTGCGGGTGATGACAGAGACGGGGAAGAGGTGGGAGTGACCGAGCAGAGGAAGGAGAGAGACACAACAACACGATCCCGGGCTGGAAGCGGCGAGCGCCGCGCCTTCTGGAGGATCCTCGCCGCCCGGAGCGCGTCTGTCCGCGGCTTCAGGAGGAGGCAGTGCGGGCGGTGGTGGGAGACCATCCATGCTGAGCTCAGGGACAATGGAGGAGTTCATCACCGAAGAGGAGGAGCCGTGGTACGACCAGCAGGACCTGGAGCAGGGTAAGACGGCCGCAGCATCCCTCCTCCGGTCACCGCCGGCCTCTCCGGAACAAAGCCTCCGTGTGGAGGGGCTGGTTCCCCCCTGGATTAAAATCCACCTCCAGACTCAACCAGCTCCAGATTTTCTCTCAACAACAAGGGCCCGAGCTGTCAGTGTCAGACGGTATCATCCGATCAATCCAATAAGCTGTCTAATTCCTAATTTAAGATGTACTTAATGCGACAAAACCACCACTTCTCATCAATTAGAGGCTTAAAGTGGGAGAATCTCCTCAGAGATTTTTATTTTTAAATCTAAAAATAATAATTTCGGATTCTGCAGGATCACAGAAAGTTAGCTGTCTCAAAAGTATATTGCATCTCTCACAATATCATCAATAAACATAAGTTCATGCACTTGCGCATTAATGCTTGTTGGTAATGCACATTTTTAGACTTGAAAGAAATATGTGCACAGTCCCCTGAAGACACAGCTGATGGATAAAACAAAAAAAGTAGAGTTCCAAATGGTATTGCAAATTTATGGTGTGACCAACAATAAATATGTTGCAAAAAACTGAATTACTTGCACTGTGCATAAGAATTCTGGCATCATTGCATTGTCCTGTTCTATCTTCACTAAACTGAAAATCTATACCTGCTGGCCACATAAGTTTGATTATTTAGAAATAAGCCAGCTGCATTCTGCCAGTAACTCACCAGAAGTGTTTCAATCTTTTTCTTAGCCATACCTTCATTGAGAGTGAAGTTCCTGTCAGCAACGTAGCAATAATTGGTCCACCAGGAATCTGGGTCACTCTCAGGCTTCATTCCAGTGACGTTTTCAAGAGAAGTTCGAAAACTTTCGTTGCGTTTTCGCTGTTCATTGACACGACAGTGTGAATTGGAAAACACAACTATTTGAAAACTACTCCCAAGGTGGAATCAACTGTGTCTCTGTGAAAACAGGAGACAATGCAACTTTTTGAAAATGCCCAGACTTCATTTGAATAGTTGAGAGTTACTCAGAGTAGCAATCCAGATTTTGTCGTCCTTTCATGCGAATATCAAAGTATTCGCCACTTGTTATTATTTATTGCACACGTGTGGTTTCATGACAGAAACGACTAACATCACCAACCCATCATACCCTGGCATGCTAACTACATAATTTTCAGTGTTTCTGCTGTTGTCATGTAAATGCTGAATTCTAAATTCACTCGTACCAAGTTGTATATTTTGGTTCAATTCCATATCTTATATATCTTAGATTAAGCAACAGATGACATTAGTTAAAGTCAGAGCTGCACAAGTCTCTGCAGTTGGCGCCCTGCTCTGTGTTTTAATACAATGCAGCTGCAGTCTTGAACGTTTCAACATTTTCTGTCACAGATTGCAATAACTAATAACAGAATCTCAGCAAAAGATATGAACAAGAAAAACTTGATTAATCTTATTAGTTACGGTTTGTATGGTCAGGGTTTGTCATGATAACAGCTTTTGTAGTAAATATAATGAAGACAGTCGATGCAAACAGTGTTTAGAGAGATTCACTGTGGCCTTCACTTTGAAAGTACAGCTCATAACAAACACCAGTCAAAATGCAACTGAATAATTCTTACCTTTGGATTAACAACTACCCCCAAAATCTTCTCACTTGTATCTTCAAATAATCCCAGGTTAAAACAACAGTTTTGGGATTAAGGGCTTCCTGTGCAAAGAAAAGTTTCCAAGTTTACAATGCGAGTAGTAATGACTTCGACAGCTGTAATATACAAAATATATCCAAACGTGACCTGTCTTCGGTGATGCTTATCAAATCAGACTCTTTCTCATAAATGCGTTCTTTTTTAAAACCAATCATTTTAAAGCTCTCTGAAGATTAATTTCATACCAGATGGAGCGGCTATCAGCCGATTTCCATATAGACGAGTACAGACTCTTTGCGTTCTGGATCAGGGGAACTCATAACTGTCAAAGACATTTAGAAAGTAAATTTTGGACAATGTCAAACTTCAAAAACTTGATTTAGCTCCAGGGATTGGGGGCTTGGTTGTTTTTATGTTTTATCAATTTGCATGTTATGAAACATAACATGCAAATTGATTTTAGAACCATCGTGACCAAACTGATGGGATTGGGATATGTGTGTGCATATATATGTATATATTTCAGGACAACTGAAGCATTTTCATACCTCTTTGTATTGAATCTTTGCAGAGTGTCTTTTTGTTTTTTGTAATTTATTTTTGACAATTGTTTGTTTTAAACCTTCACCTCCAAGAAAGCCCGACATAAGAAGTACTGTGTGCTTCGGCTGTCCATTTATGTGCACAAAAGCCAAACAGAAAAACTTGAATTTTGACAATTGTGCTCGGAGCCACTGGAAAATGCAACTTCTTGCAAAATGTCTCTGTGTATTGTCATCGCATCAACCAGCAACAGTGCCAACTCGTGGCCTGGCATGCTAACTGCATCGGTTTCAGCATTTCCATGAAAACAGACATCGTGTTCCAAACGTTGCTGAGAAAATGTGAAATATTTCACTTGAAATGTGGCGTAGACTCGGTCTAAGACACGGCTCCTGATGTTCTCCCCTCCTCGTCTCTCCACATCCTGCTCCATGACCAGCTGAGCTAATTACACTGATGCATTTTCCCCCGGCTGCAGTGAAGCTGTGCTGATGCTGTGGTTTCACTAAACATACGTGCACACACACACACTCATGCACATGCACACTCACATCAGTATGATGTCAGATTTATCAGCCGTTTCAGTACAAAGAATTACCGGTCAGGTGGTAAAAATAGACGTTTCTGCTTTGATTTTTGGGAGCTGAATGAAGAAAAGAGACTGAGAAAGGTTGAAACTGAAGGAAAAGTCAAAAAGAAAATCGTGTTGGCTTGTGTGTGATTGTGTTTGAGAGAGAATATTGATGGACGCTGTAGATTTACACAATCCTGGATGCTATTCAGAAAGCTTTTTTCTCTCTTCACTCAATGTTTCTCAAGGAAAACTTAATGTCAGGGATTTATACATCCTCCCCCAAGGTTTAAAGATAGGATTTTCAGCTGAGGAGCTGGTGGAAAAGGAAGATTGAGAAAGAGGAGTACAATCAGAGAGACTGAGAGAAGATTCAGCAGTGAACATGGATGAAATTGATCAAATTGTTCAAACGCTTGCCCGTTAGATGGAGCAGAGCTGGGCTGTAAAGTGCTGACTGTCTTCGCTCGTCTGTAGTCGGGTGACATTTGGAGATGTCGCCAGTCCTTCAGTAAGACACACCGCCATCATTGAATTACCGTGTTGTCAGATGGGAATCACTGGGAAGCCACTGTTCTGCAGGATCGGGCCGAGCCGACCTGAAGGCTGTGAGAGAGAAACGGAACTTCAACAAAAATGCCGAAGTCAGAGTTGTTTATGAACGCAACAACTTTGTGAAACAAAAACATAAAAACAGTGCATTTTCAGTTGCATTTTCAGCAGGTTAAAAGGCACAAAAGCCCACTTTGACTGTGTTTGAGAGAAATTTATGTAACTTTAAGAGGTGTATTCATATCTCCTGTCTGGACGTTTATGTAATGTACTTGAACTCAATGTCAAAAAGTGGTATTAGTTCTTTCTTTGTCAGTTCAGGCTTTTGATTCCTGTAATGTCGACCCATATTCCTGGTTTTAAAGTGGCTTTTAAACCAGATACTAAAGTTAAGTACAGTATTACATGGACAGCTGATATCGTGACTGTAAAAAAATGCCTGAAAAAAATAGAATAAGGGTTTGGCGGATGTGAGAAAGCTGAGTCCTCCTGTGCAACGTAGAGGCTGCTTATGATGTAGCTCGCATTTCAGCTCTTAAAACGGGGGACGCAGACGTGTCATTAGGATGCTTCTTTGTTTGGGCCTATTGTGTGTTAGCCAGAGCCTCGCCTGGCACACAACCAAGGAGTGAATACGTGGCCCAGCCGGCTGAGGCTGGACGCGTTTTCGCTTGACTTACATCTGATCAGAAGCTCTCTCCACCGTTCAGATGCCACGACTGTGCTTGTTTACGTCATCTAAATAGCATTAAAGGGCAGAAATGGCAAAACAGAGTCCATAACACAGCTGCTTTGGATCATGAGGTGCATCAAGGTTCTCCGCTGTGGCAGTAAATTATTAATTTCCGGTGGTTGAATGTTTGTTTAACTCTTTCAGTTAGGAGCTCAGGTCTGCAGCACAGGAAAAGAGGAACAGCAGAAGTCCTGTTTTCCACATTCCGGTGAATCTCAAAGGTGATATGCAGTTCTGAGCTTAGCACGGGCTGCGAAAGACATCACCCTCCGAATGCATCTGTCCGCACTGCAGAAACCGGCAAGGTCTCAGAGACAAGGACCTTCGGCTGGATTTGTTAACTGCAGGTTGAAGAGTTTATCTCTGAGACGACACGAGCTGAAGCGATCTGGAGCGTCACATGACGTAATTACAGCCCCAGTGATTTCATCCTGTGCGTGTCAATGTGGGTTCTGTCTGGAGCGAACAGATGCGTGTCTGTAGCGGGTATTGACTTGCAAAGTTGTTTGCTTGTGCGGTGGGATTTATCGATCGTTTCTCATTTCCTCTCATCCTCTCATTTGGTTTTCCTCTTCTCCTCGTCTCCTCCTCCTTTGTTATCGTCTTCTCACTGAGGCCTGAGGCTCTTTAGTCTTCACTTTCCTTCACTGGGAGCCAAAGAGGGATTCACATTTAAATGTGGACAGTAAAACAGCGTTTGAGTTGTCTGGTTTTACTTATGCTGATGCAGTTTAAATCAGCGTTTTATCTACTTAAGCAATTTCAGCCAGGCGATCTTTACATGAAGCCCCACAGGAATCTGATTACTTGCGAAGTGTTTTTCAATGTACAGCAAAGACACAGCTTTGCTCTCACCACTGCGAAGTTTATAACTTGATTTAGCGTGCTCACCTCTTCCAAATCGTCTTTGAAGTCGCTGTGTTAACATAAAGATAGCAAGCCTGTAAAGGGACGTGACTCCTTATTAACTTGTTGTTAACTTTTAAGATGATCTTTCAATTTCACTTGTTACAGCCAG
The DNA here is from genome assembly GCF_902148845.1 of Salarias fasciatus. Lineage (NCBI taxonomy): Eukaryota > Metazoa > Chordata > Actinopteri > Blenniiformes > Blenniidae > Salarias > Salarias fasciatus. The sequence continues at coordinate 6,393,564 of NC_043752.1, read as the reverse complement.
CAGCTTCTCTCACATATAAACAGTCATGTTTCTCCATTAAAACACTGGATGAATGGAAACATGTTGCATTCATATTAACTTCTCATTGACTAGAACACTGACAAGACGTCTGTTTAGCAGCAGCTGAGCAGCTGGCGCTAAAGCCCCACAGGAATTCATTAAGATAGTAACCCAAAGGAAAATGTGGAGCCATGCCTAGCTTGCATCTTGTTAGTCTGATGAAGGTAAGGGCAGGGCCAGAGGTAAGAGAAGTGAGCTCGTACTTGGAGGTTTGCAGGTTTGAATTTCGCTGGCAGCGGTGCAGATCTCTAAACAAATCCCTTGAGCTCCAGCAGCTGTCTTGGATGGATTCAACGCTGAGAATTGGCGATCAATAAAGTATATCATTAGCATTACTGTAACACTTACTTTTTGGCTGATATGCTTGTGATTCTCTTTCCAGCGAGACATCCATCTTTTATGTCTCCTGACATTTCGTGAAAGGTGCAGTACACCCTGATCAGGTTATCAATCAATTATCTGGATCGTCAGTGAAAGGTGGAATAAGAAAAGCATCTTCAAAGCAAATACCAGCGTTAGTTTTCTGTCACAGTATTCTGCCTTTGTTTGTTTGTTTGCTTGTTTCCAGCTGGTGCTTGAAGCATAGACATTTCTACTGAGAGTTTCTAGTGACTTGGCATCCATCCAGTCGGTTGCCATTCATCGCTGAAATCGGAGGCAGGATTTCATGAGAGGCAACTTCATTAGCTTTCAGGCCGCTTGCTGTGTCTTGCTGACTCAGGCCGAGCAATGTAGGCCAGCGGTACTGCTGACTCAGGGCACACCTCGAACAGGGGGCATGATGACAGTGACTCATCTCACTTTGTGGGTGCATTATCAGCCGAAGAAGCGCCAATAAAGCCAGTACATTTACTGTCAGCAGAGCACTCTTGATGCATATTTTGAAATGTGAATTTGCTAGCCTGTTGGCTCTTGTGGTAATGGAACGCCTGCAGCATCCCGGCCTGTTGAAACTCGACCGATTCTCTCAGTTGAGGTGTCTTTCCAAGCAATCTTGGCACCAGCGTTTGACCTTCACAAGTCAGTGAGCGGAGAGAAGGAGGAGCACCAGCAGCTCTATCCTCCTGTTCCCATTCTATAATTGAAGAGGCCTGGTGCAGCCTGAGGTGACGTGATGGACCGTCTGATCATCACAGGCCCCGTTATAACCTTCCCTAAAATAGAGCAGCCCATTAATCGTGATAAAACTGCTCCACATTGTGCTTGTGCATTACGTCTTTCTCAGTGAGATTAGCTCCTTTCCATTTTTCTTGTCTTCTCAATCCATCTGCTATTTTTCCTCCCTTGGTATTAATATTCATTGCTTCTTTTTCCGTCCTCACCTCATGTCCCATCTCTCAAACTTTAGCGACTCTTTGAATTCTCTTTATTCTCTTATTTTGCCCTTGGTTTCTGTCTTTTTTATAGACCTTCACCTGGCAGCGGAGCTGGGGAAGACTCTGTTGGAGAGGAACAAAGAGTTGGAGGACTCTCTGCAGCAGATGTACATCACTAATGAAGAGCAAGTGCAAGAGATCGAGGTTTGAATGTTCGAATGAGTAAAGATTTCCCTTTGTGTGGAGACATTGTGACAAACGCATGTTTTTCCAGGATCAAACTTGTTGTCATCATCTCTCTGGTCACATGTAGATGACAATCCATTTCTTGCTTCATGCTTTCAGCTATTTTCCTCTCAAAAAACAACCAATTCTTGGGAGGTAAAAAACAACAGCTTGATTTGCACGATGTCTTCTATTACGCAGATGACAGTCAATTCTCAAGAAAGACTAATTCAAGATTTTAATTTAAGAATTCAAGAGAGAAACTTTCTAAAATACCTTTCCCCACAACTCAGTTCTATCAATTCATTTGTTTTGTCTTGGATTGTTGAAAGTCAGTTTATATTCCCTTTTTGTGTTTCAAATAGTTCTGTTGACGCATAAGAATGTTAGCCCATGTAGAAATGCAAACATTTTCAGCAGCTGTATTTGTATTTGTAAACACATTGTTTGGACTTTTAGGACTCTGCGATGTTACAAAAAAAAAACAAACTTGTATGCCCAGTCTCAGCATCGATCACCAATAAAACGTTTTTGAAGACTAATCAACAAGAAACTTCAAGACAATGAACTATAGATGTGGTTGGTTATTTTAAACCTTGGAAATATCTTCTTTCTGAGGTTGACACTGCAAATTAAGCATAAAACACGTGAACACATTATACTGATCTGGAAAACCTGTGAATATTCCTTTATGTTAATGCATCGAATGAATTGTAGCACTTTGAAATAGCACGGTCACCTCATAGAGGTAATATCTCCAGTTCAAATCTTTACTCATTGTGATCTGGGTAGTGTTTCCTAAAGTTGGATAATGTGGCGGATAGATGGATGTTTATGAGTCCTCCTACTTGTATTTGTCCTTCTAGTACTTGTCGAAGCAGCTGGACGTTCTCCGGGACATGAACGAGCAGCATGCCAAAGTGTACGAGCAGCTGGACAGCACAGCCAGAGACCTGGAACGCACCAACCACATGCTGGTGACGGACAGCAAGACCTCGCAGCAAAAGATCGAAGGGTGAGACAAGTCCCGCGGTTTCCCCTTCATAGTCGCCTGTTCTAAACTCCGGTTCTCACCGAGCTCCGTGCTTCATTTTCCAGGTTAACAGGAACCATCGACACGCTGCAGAACCAGGTGGAGTCTCTGTCAGGACAGGTGGAGCAGCTCCGCTCCATGGAGCAGCTCCGAGTCCGCAGGGAGAAGAGGGAGCGACGCAAGACCATCCACTCCTTCCCCTGCCTGAGGGAGCTCTGCACTGCACCCAGGTAAACTCTTCATTTCCTCCACGGAGGGCAATGAGAAAATCCCACCAGCTAAATGTTTGTCTCTGATGTTGGTAGGTATGAGGACGAGTTCGTCGTGGGGAGGGCTGAGAGCCTTTCTGCGGTCAACAAGCGTCCGCCGTTCGAAGAGGAGAACCAGCACCTGAGGGAGGCGGTGTCGGCTCTGCGAGCGGCGGTCCGGACGGAGAGGGGTCGGAGGGAAGGCGTGGAGAGGGAGTGTAACCTGCTGGTGGCAGAGTTTTCCCGGCTCCAGACACGAGTGCAGGTCAAAAAATTTTTGAATGAAGTGCTTTCGGATCGAAGACGATTTGACTGTTCTGTATCTGGACAAATTGAAGAATAAATTCAATTACATTTTGCTAAGTAAAAATGTTTACTTTCTTCATTCTCAGGATGCAGAGAGCTGCCAGGCGAGGGTCCGGGAGCTGGAGGTGGAGCTGCAGGAGCTGCAGCAGCTACGTCGAGCTCGGACTTTCCTCCTGAGCAGCGAAGATGACGGCGTGGCCCTCACACAGACCGTCCTGAACATCACGCCCGAGACCGACACCTTCCTCGAGGCGGAGCCCGCCGAGACGGGAGGCGGCGTCCGGGAGGAGACCGAGGGCGGGGGAGGCGTCGGAGGTGAGGCCCTACCTGAGTCCAGCCCGGTGAGGAAAAGCTGCAGCGACACGGCGCTCAACGCCATCGTGGCCCGGGACGCGTCGGGCCGCAGGAGGGGCAGCTACGCCCTCCACGCCAACAGCGTGAGGAAGAGGGGCATGTCCATCCTCCGGGAGGTGGACGAGCAGTACCACGCCCTGCTGGAGAAGTACGAGGAGCTGCTGGGGAAGTGCAGGCGCCACGAGGAGAGCCTGTGTCACGCCGGCGTCCAGACGTCCCGACCTGTCTCGCGGGATCCGTCCATGAAAGACTGCGCAATGGGTCCGACCCCGGCACCTCCCCCAACTCCCACCCAGTCGCCCTCCACTCCCGAAGCCATCGAGAGCATCAGCAAGCAGGTGGAGGCGGTGGACAAGCGGCTGGGGCAGAACACTCCCGAGTACAAGGCTCTTTTCAAGGAGATCTTCTCTCGGATCCAGAAGACCAAGATGGACATCAAAGCTACCAAAGCTGCTAAATCTAGCAAGTCTGGGAAATCCGGAAAATCTAGTAAACACTAAATTTACACTTAGGGGCTTTAGATGATGCTGATGTTGGTATTCTAGTGTTCGGTTCTTGAGTTAATGAACAAAGGCCTAGTGCAAACATTCAAGCACAGGGTGCTACTTAAAAAAAACTTAGTAAGAGTTCAGGACATCCGAGATCAGGTCAGCATCTGGGAAATGAATCTGATGAGCATGTGGTTAATTTTTTAAGCTAATTCAGCCATATACAAGATTATTACTGAATGGGTTTGTTGAGGCCTACAACTTCCGTATCCACATATTCCTCCAGTCAGTGTTCCAGCTGAGTCTAAACTGGCTTCACCGCCTTAATACCTTCCACTTTACGATAACGCAGTGGTAGCAGTCCACGTCTCAAAAGCTTCACAAGTGCACTACAGGTTCGAGCTAATTCCACAGATAAGTATAGAAAAGCGCATGGAACATGAACTGTAATATTAATATGTACTGTGTTGTGTCAGTTATAAAGGACTTTACTAACATTTTTGTACGTACCACAGGACAACGGTTGATCCCGCAACTCTAAAACCACTGAATTGTTTTTTCTTCTATCCTTCATTATAAACTTACAGTGCTCTAAATTCTGTCGAGGTTCTTTATCATAATGAGGCCGCTACTATCTCGCATTGTTTATAAGCTATATTTTCAGGCACTCCGACCTTTAAGGAAACCAATTCAGCAAAAGTGTTTCAATCTTGAGCCCCGTTTACACAACAGTAGCAGTGTTTGAGAAAGGTTGTGTTTACCTCCTTCCATCTTTGGAACCATTTTTAGAAAGTTGGCGGTTTCAGTTTCTCCGAGCACCACTGTGGTGTAAACGGGGAACAACACCTGGCTGAACGGCTGCAGTTGGTTCGTATCAGTCCTGTACCTACAGGACAATGTAATCATGACAGAAGTCAATGCAAAGACGGACGAAAATAAGGATAAAGAAAGAGGTATGCTGTGATGAGAGTCAGTTTGAGATTGAGAAAGGGTCGAGGTTTGGTCTCTGACAGAAAGTTGATTTTTGAGCACTGTGTGAATGTGTAAGTGTCGGGTTTGGTTTTTGGATGTAATGTAGGTAAGAAATGATAGGAACCTAGGTAAAAATAGTTATTAAAGATATATGTCATGTTTTTTTTCTCCATAAAACCTTAATCAGACTCCAGCAGATTCCAAATTTGCTAGTTGAGATACTCGATTTATTGGTTTATTGAAGTAAATTGTAGTTTTAGCTTTAGAGTTTAGAATTTATTAAGAGTGCTGAATCCAGTAAATGCTTCAAAAAGCTACTGTCTCCAAGACAAGTTGCTAAGGACAATCTCTTCAGATGGTCGTTTTCACTATTTGTGGGCATCAGGATAATACAATTTTAGATAGTGACTGATATTTCTGGAATCTTTGGGAAATAATCCACTAAGTCTTTTTTTTTTTTTTTTTTTTAATAAATACAAGTGTTTCTTTATGGGAAGCTACACAGACACACTGTAACCGCTTAAAGGCTTCAAACCAGGGCTTTGACTAACACCCAGCAGTCTTACCAAACTATAACCTGCAACATGTTGCACCTTTTTCACAATATACAATACCTATGCCTTTCTCTCCGGGTAGTCTCCTGAACCTTTTCTTATAATGAATGTTGTTTATAGCGAAGATGAACTTCAAACCTTTCCCAGGACCGACACCTGAGGGACCCTACACTCTGTGACGGATGTTTGTCGGCTACTATACTGGACAACTGTGGTGTGTAAAGTGCATTTTGAGGTCCCTGATTGTCTTCTCAGACAGACTAATCGGAGCGTGATGTGTGTTAGTGTGTAGACAGAACCATGCCAAACTAGGGCCCATCATATAATCTGAAGGCTCCGCGCCATTTCTGTACTGTAACGTCTTACCTATTGCACTTGAAAATGTCTGACGCATCTTTTTTTTTTTTCGGTTTTGCATATTTAGACTGCCTAATATGAAACTGTGCATATGTATTTATTTGTGTCTGTTTATTTTTTTTACTTTTACAGTGCCTATATGTGAATGTCGATAACATAATGTCAAAATATTTAATTTTCTTTATGTTTATCATACAATTTAAATATGTGTATTATTTGTTTACAAGATATCAGCATTAAAGTTCAGTCTTCTTGATGAATTCAGACCCTGTTAATAAAAAGCATTCATATCATGCAGCCCTTGTTGTTGGCTTCCCTGTGATGTATAATCAAAAATATATTGTCAAGAATATATATATTTATTTTATACATTTACTCTCAATCAAACTTACTTTATTTGTGAGAGAGGATATTTAATTTATATATTGTATAGTTTTATGAACACTGAAAAAATAAGCATAGCACAAATTACTGTACTCAAAACGGTGAATAGCAAAAAAATAACCATGTCCTGCAGTTTGTGCATATGCGTATGTTTTTTTTAACTTAATCTTCAGTTTATGCGATTACTACACAAGTTTTTTTAAAGCTTTATGTAATCTCACATCATTCCCTCATTATCTATCTATCTATCTATCTATATATCTATATATATATATATATATATATATATATATATATATATATATATATATATATATATATATATATATAATTGCAGTCTTATGCAAAATATACAAAATATTGCCACATTCAATCTATTGTAATTTATTGGAAAAATATAAATAGCCTATCAATATCATCCATTTGAATATATTGTCTAATAGAATGTGTTATATTTCCCAATAATCTGCTATATTACATATTTTTGTTTCATAACGCTAGGTTAACCTTACCTTAATGCTGAAAAAATAATCACTAAAACATACAAATGTCACTTAGACATGCACTTTAAAATAAGAGTATGCTAATTTTAGTACATGATGTCTTGAATGAAACAAACTTTGCGTGCAAAAATGTTGACAACACTGACTGAATGACTGCCTGTCCATTCAGCACTCCTGATTGGACCAACAAGTTGCCATTCAGCAGCAGCTCGCCATCTGATTGGACGTTAACCTCACTAAACAGACAGCAGTCAACAACCCACAGCGAGGATCTTTTTCTGAATTGTTTTGATTAGGACTTAGTTAGGAACTGTTAGGAGTTTGTTAGGACTTGTTAGGACTTTGTTAGGAACTGTTCGGATTTTGTTCGGACTTGTTAGGACTATGTTAGGAACTTTGTAAGGACTTCGTTAGTGGTGCTCAAGTGTCCGTGCGCATTCTTCCACCGAGGGAATTTTGTCTAGTTCTTCGGTAAGAAAACTATCATTGTGTTTCACATAAGCGATAGAACCTCAAACCTTAAAGAGAACCATTGTTTTCCTTATTTCTTTTATTCACAACATGGAAGCACCGTAAAGTGAGCCTGAGCTGCTCTACTCCGTTCTTCGCCCATTAGGTTTGTTTTTAGTGGTGCACTTCCATTGAATATGTATGAATCGTGTTACTTTCCTATAATGAAAAGAAACGCAAAGCGCTAATTGGTAAAATGAGGAAAAATTCATATATGAACATGACGTGCCACCGTATACCTTGTAATATAGATATTAGTAGAAACTGTGATCTGAGTGGTGTCATCCCGACCGCGTGGCCTAATGGATAAGGCGTCTGACTTCGGATCAGAAGATTGAGGGTTCGAGTCCCTTCGTGGTCGCTTTTTCTATTGAAAGGTGTTTTTTTAAGTACTGCTGTGTGAAAAAAATCATTTCTGAATAAGAGAGCTTCCCGTTACCTACAACACGAGGGATTCCTTATTAAATTGTTTTGCTATGGACAGCTCGACGGAATACGACTTCCTAACACATGATGTCACTTGCTTCGGTACGTGTTGAGTGTTAAAGGCAGGCGCACTCAGAAAAAAGGATATTGCCTCAAAATGCAGATTGAGACACACGCGTTGACGTATTTTGCTATATAAATGTATACGGTACATATATCCGCTGTGAGAAAGAAGAAAAGGAACTACAATCACACAACTGTCATAAAAATGCAATTCAAATGGATCTACATTCGGCATGAACTGTAAGAAGCACAGACGCACAGGAACGTAAATGTACAGCAGAGTGGCGCAGCGGAAGCGTGCTGGGCCCATAACCCAGAGGTCGATGGATCGAAACCATCCTCTGCTATCTTTTCCTTTTTCTTTCTTGTCGTTCACCCCATTGTTTCCTCTGTAATTATCTTACAAAAAAATCAGTTAGAATTGTTATTTGATGGAAGACAAAATAATCTAGTTTGTACATATATTTATTACGAATTCGGAGTAGTCAGTCAAAATCCACTTTTCTGTTCTGCTTGGTGGCTGAATGGATCTTCTTCTGCTTGAGTCGCTCCTTGTTCCTCTTCTCTAACCTGCAGGACACAATTCACAAGATGAAAAGACACTCCTGTGATGATCAACACACACAGTGTGTGTTTTAAGGTGAGACTACCTGGCCGCCCTGAGGGCTACATCTTCTTCTGTTGGCTCATGAGGTTTCTCACTGGCCTCGGTTATGATGGCGGATATCTTCTCCACACAATCGGTGAGGTTCCTCTGTTGACTCCTGCTCAGCTCGGAGGTCACCAGCAACTCTCCGGCCTTATTGATACGGTTCTTGTTCTACGGCGTTGGGTTCGTCATGAAAGAAATGAATAAATAAATAGTTGGTTTGAGACATACTGTTAATGAATCTGGGAACTTTGACAGGTATCAGTTTTCAAAGACAGTAAGTTCTTTTTTTTTTTAAACAAACCTTTTCGAGGATTTTTAGTCGAACATCTTCTGGGAGCCAGTCCGCTGTTCGAACGTGAAATCGAACTTCCGCTTTTGTGTTAACTGCAGGTTGGTCAGAATAAATTTTATTCATCACTTTTCACATAAGTATAATCACATTTTCAATCATCTGTCAGTACAGTGTTTCTGAAAGCTGTGGTTATTTCCACTAATGGGACTCCTCAGGGCAAAAAGATCAGTAGTGTTTTATTCTACCAGGCAGATTTTGAGTTCATGATAACATCTGATGCAGTATACATGATAGAATCTTGCATTTTTAATATTGTTTTTAGCAATTTCAGATTTTCAAATGCAAATTGCATTACTAATAAAATGTATTATTATTTTATTATTATAAATGCATTATTATTATTATTACAGATGACTGTCAACTATGAAGCTACCAAGTCCCTGGAGAATTTGGACTGAGAGTCACGCCATTGTAGAGGCCACCACTGTTAATATTGTTCATCTACTCGTGCATGTGCAAGAAGACCTATTTACAATGGTTGTGACATGCATGTGCAGTAGCAATGTTTCAGAAAGTGTGCGTTTTCCTCTTCCTCTTTTAATGATTTATGCCTTTGTTGCTGATGATGACCCTCAATTTAAGGTAAATCCATTGATCAAACAGTGTTTATTTTATTTCTTAATAAACAACCTTTGTTTACATGCTGACCACCAGGACCACCGCTTCTGCTGTAGGACACTGTCAGACGTTCTGCCACCAAAACAAGAAGATGCACAATAAGAGACACTTTACACCATTATCATTTACAATTGTCGTATGAAATACGGAGAAATACTCATTTACCCACTGGAACTTGCACATGGGTGTCCTAGAAGAGATGAGAGTTTGGAAGAGCAAAGCTTTTTATTGGATACACAAATGGCGCACCTGATATTAGTGTTGTTCTGCACTTTTTTACATTCCCCATCAAAGGTTATGTGATCCTTATTCTCAAACTCAGTCTACCAATTTTGACAAAAAAGTAAACTTGCAAATATGTTCTTACTGGTGTTACAATCAAGATCAATTTGAGGTCACAGGATGCCTTTCCTATAATTAACATAGAGCATTTTCTGGACTACAAGGCAGTTTTTTATGTGCATGTACAGAACATGTTGGACCACTAGATGTCACTGTATGACCACCAAAAGAGCAAGAAAAGAGCAGAAAGAGTGGTGCGAAGTTATCTCCTGTCAAACCACAACATCATCCATGCATTAGGATTTTTTCAATCTATATTACATGTTACTTTAACAATATGTATCTATAAATGGTGATTGTGTCTTCTATCGTTCAACGTGTCCATGTGGTTTAATTGCACTGACCTCTGCGTCTGTTCTTCGACTCCCATAAAAAACTGCCGCCGCCCACGAGTTGTGCGCGTGGTTTAACGCATTTCTCCTCGGTCTGACGTGCGGTAAAATTCCGTTTTTCAGTCCAGCAAAGCGAGAGAATAAATAACAACAGTGTACCACGGGCGCAGCCATCTTGGATTTACGTCATTGCACACGGCGTAAAAAATAAAGAGGCTTCACGTAAGGTCGCGAAAAAGTTTTACGTGTTCACGCAAAGACAAAAACTACAAACGAGGTACCATGTGCTTATATAAATATATGCATTTGAATATAAAAAAAAAATACGAGTTAAGAAAGAATAAAGTTAGGTTCCACCGAGATTTGAACTCGGATCGCTGGATTCAGAGTCCAGAGTGCTAACCATTACACCATGGAACCCTATGGAGTCCGAAATTTATGTACTACCTACAAAAAATTATATATATATATATATATATAAATCACAAAGCGCATTCATCTCCATAAGTAGCTATCACTGTGCTACACTCATTGACAGGAAACAGGGTGATCTGGCACTGGCACTGGTGTTTTCCGGAGTATCAGGACCAGGTCTACATCCCATTCAGTCTGTCGGATATTACATTTGCAAGACGGAGAGTCAAAGGAATGACAATGTATGTACACTCATAGAGGGAAAACCTTCAAGAAACTCGATAGAGCTTAATTTGGAGAACGGGGACCAATTTCACTATCTACAGCGCAACCGTGCGGTCTCTGTGTGTATATGATTGAATTTATTATTTGTTATATGACACAAGAAAAAAGTCGTTTCAATACTGGTGAATTTCCCACTAACTGTCAGGAGGGGGCGGTGTTAGCTGCAAAATAAAAAAAAAGGAACCGTTTTTCGTGGTTCCAGGGGAAACAATTTGTAGACGGACACGTAGCTTTTCTAGAAGCAAAACAACACAGAACGCCCTCCGACATGAGGTTTTCTTTTTTTTTTTCATTTATTACCTTTTGACAGCAAATAAACGACGCGGCACGTTAACGAACATGCTGCTGGGTCACTAAATCACCGACGCTGGCTTCTGTCGGACGGATTCCGCGGTCTGTTTTTACGGAATATTTTTAGCTCGATAGCTATTGTTAGAAGCTAATCACGCAACATCGAGCTAGCTACCTTTGAACCGCATCGACTAACCCTTTAAATCGCACCCCGCAGGATATCGGACACTGGGGAAATCATTTAACCACCGACATGGATCCTGATGCAGCCCGGAGATTGATGAGGCGTGGAGACCAGTCGGTGTAACGGGAAGTCATGTTTGACGGGAGGAGTGTATTTCACAACAGGAGGTTCCCCGTGCTAAAATCGTGAAGAGGCAAAGTTCACAGTCAGATCGAGGCCGGCTCATCTGCCACAATGCCCGGGATGGTGGTGTTCGGTCGGCGCTGGGGGATAGCCAGTGACGACCTGGTGTTCCCCGGATTCGTCGAGCTGTTCTTCCGCGTCCTCTGGTAAGATCTATCCCGTTATCTCTGTCAGTGTGGTCACTGTCACACACACGCAGGCTCACGCCTTTTGTCTTTCTCTGCTTGTTTCAGGTGGATTGGCACCATGATCCTGTTCACTTACCACAAGGGACACTTTGACTGTAACGGGAGAGGAGTTCTTCACACGTTTCTGGTTGGACAGTTGGTGGTGTTGGCCCTCATCATCCTCTCTCTCTGTGCCATCATCTATGTCAGTGCCCAAGGTCAGAAATGTAACTTGATCTTCTTTACCTGCACCACAATTTGTAACAACATATTATGTAATGACTCAGGATCTTAAATTTTAGATTAAGTCAGAGTCCAAGTTCTGTTTTATTCATTCACCCAAAACTGTTTAAATGTAATAACTAGGATGCATAAAAAGTGATGAACAGGTGAAGTAACAGTAAGTCATCCCTGTCAAGCCATTTAAAGAATAGAGCAGCTCACACTGGGGCATTAACGGATCACTCCTGCATCCCTGTGGTTTTCCAAAAACGTCTCACAAGAAGTTCCAAGGAAATTATATATATAAAAAAAAAATCCAGAGAAAGCTTTGATTTTATTCAACTTTGCATAGAGTAAGAAACTCCAGTATCACCTAGGATGATCTTAAGTGAGGCTAACGGATCAGCTAATGAGCAAAATTCTAACATGTAGATTTGTGGAACATGGGTTCTAACCTGTGCTCCAGTGCCTGCTCTTCCAGGTCACAGGGTTAGCTGAACTGCTTATATGTGTCAAAATCCATTTTATTCTCTGATGTGCAATGCAGGAAATGCATCTGCAAGTCAGTTCCTGCCTTGTGATGCAATCGGGAAACTTCACAAGTGCACATGCCAAAGCCACTCCTCGTCAGGTCAGAACCTGCCAGTGGATGAAGAGCCAGAACTCAAATCTAAAGGGATTGTTTAGCTTGATGTCAGTAGAAACATGCCTGGGTTGTTCTTAGTCTTTTCCCCTGGTATTCGCTTGGCTGCTCTTTCAGTCTAACTTTGAACAGCTCTTATCTCTCAGGGGCAGAGTGATGATAAAAATCACTTTAGATTGAGACAGTGTTGAAAATAATAACAAATCTGAATGTTAAGTAATCTCATGAACAGGGTTACATATTACAAACTTAAAAAAGTTTAAAGCTAAGACATTTTAGCAAGGATCTGGAGTATATTTGAGAGATCAGTAATTGAGATATTGCATAATCTGATGTCTTCTTTCCTGGACTTTATCTGATAATAGAAATCTTTTCTGCTGAAGAAAAGGCTAAACTGAATGCCCCTGCACTCTTCTCCGGAAATATGAAGGATTTCACTATAAGACAGTCTCAGTGGGAGGAGATGTTCTAATACACCGTGTCAAACATAAGGCCCATGGGCCAAGACCAGTCCGCAACAGGCTTTAACGTGCCAACCAAACCATCAAGGAAATGCTAAAAATGTCAAAGAAAATGTTGATTTATTTATTCATTTCAAAAATTTTGTAAGCGTAGTGGACACAACACTGACATTTTATTTTGCACCAGGTTTTATTAAACTGGCTTCATGTTGAGATTTTAGTCATTTTCGGTAGTAATTGTTGGGTTTTTGACAATACAGACATTTTCATCATGTCGACTCTGTGTGGAGTCGATGTGGAAAAGTTATAGATTTTAAATTTAAAGATCATTATGCCCCTACTTCAAGATGAAATTGACTCGACTCCCCTGATCTACAGAGAGCAAACGACAGCTTCTACTAACTTAATGCAGCTTTTGTCTTCCACAAAGTTACATTCATTGTTATCTAGACAGAGCAGGCGGGATCACAGTGTCCTGACTTTTTTTTTCCTATTTCTTTTTTTTTGACATGGAACCATTTCTTAATTTTCTAGATGAAAGTACTGAAAACCACACTGGTTTTGCAAGAACACATCTCTTTATTTCCCAAAACTGAAGTCTACTTGAGTGATGCTGGGAAATGCTGACGAGTTGTGGACGGTTGCATGACTTTTACATAGACTGATAGAAGTTTTCGCTTCCCACCCTTTCAGCCTTGTTTACCTGCCCGTTCTGGCAGGTGTTTCTCAGTGATGAAGATACTTTATAAGCTGCAGAATCAGAGGAACTGCCTGCACTCCCACCTGAATGCTCTTCCTGTGGCATTTTTGAGAATTTCAGTGTCTGTGGTTTGTTTTCTCCCTCGCAGGAACCATCACCAACCCGGGCCCTCGGCGCTCCATGCCCGTCTTGGTGTACCTGCGGGCCGTTCTGTACCTTCCCGAGCTGGCGTGGGCCTGCATGGGGGCCGTGTGGGTGTCCGACGACAGCCGGGGCTGCGATCCCGCCACAGTGGGCTCCGTCATAGCAGCAGTGGTCGCAAGGTAGTCTGCTAACTGGATACATTTCAGCGCTTTTTGCCATTTCTTTGCAATTGGACATCATTTTTAAAACATTGCTGTATAAAAGGGAAATTTTTCTGATAGGAAAACTCAAAATGATACGTTGTTACTTGAAACTTAATGTAAATAGGGGTCTAAATGTTCAGCATCTGCACTGTTTGTCCCCTCTCTTTCTCTTCGAACTGCAGCTGGTTCATCCTGCTGTTCACCGCGCTGGGCGTGCTCTTCGTCTTCGACCCGCTGGGCAACCCCCGTCCCCAGCCGGCGGCCGCCGAGCCGCTGGGCGTCCGCCACATGGAGAGCAGCGAGGGCACCCAGTTCCTGTCCACTGCCCGCTCGCTGGCGGTCAAAGTGTGGGAGAGCCGGCTGCGGCTGCTGTGCTGCTGCCTGCCGCAGGACGAGAACCAGAGAGCCGCCTTCTCCAGCATCGCACAGCTCTTCACCGGATTCTTCTCCGTAAGAGCATAAAATAAGCACACTTCGACTGCATCGATGCAGGGTTCGACATGAATCTCTCTCTGTGTCGACCCCGCAGGACACCGACCTGGTTCCCAGCGACATTGCAGCCGGATTGGCTCTCCTGCACCAGGAGCACGACAAGATGGAGCGGAGCAGAGACCCCGACATGGTGGTCCCGCACAGCCCTTCCTCTCCGGTGGTAAGTGCCCCTCATTCAGGGAATGTTTCTTTAAAACCTCGTGGCCCACGATGCTTTATTCCTTCTGCAGGGTGAAGACTTGGAGACGGAGCTGGAGAAAGCCGCTCACTGCATGCAGTTTGCCGCGGCAGCTTACGGCTGGCCGCTCTACATCTACTCCAACCTCCTGACCGGGCCCTGCAAGCTCAGCAGAGACTGGTGAGACGTCGCTGAAGGAAGCTGCCGGTAAAGTCCAAAGCTGCCTGACCTTCTCCAGAAACCGTCTTGTGTGTGTGTGTGTGTGTGTGTGTGTCAGCTGTGGGAGTCGAGGGGCCGAGTACGAGATCGTGGGAGGAGACCACCTGGGCTGCCACTTCTCCTCCATCCTGCAGAGCACAGGCCTGCAGTACCGAGACTTCATCCACGTCAGCTTCCACAACCAGGTCAGAGAAAACGCTCCGTCTCCGTGGTAACAGGCGGAAACAAATGGTTTTCACTTGAAGTGTTGTTGTGCAAACGGGTCCTGAGTCAGAACGATATGTTGCAGATCTACGAGATCCCCTTCTACGTGGCTCTGGATCATAAGAGAGAGGCTGTTCTGGTGGCCGTCAGAGGAACGCTGTCACTGAAGGTGAGTCAGGAAAGGTGGCCCGCGGGCCTTATGTTTCACACCCCCTGATTTGGACTGTCTGCTAACAACCTGTTAACACCTCCCTCGTTCAACCCCATGAACACCATTAACCCCCCTCAATGTGTCCCCTGCAGGACGTCCTGACAGACCTGTCTGCTGAGTGTGAGAACCTCCCCATCGAGGGAGTATCCGGCGCCTGCTACGCCCACAAGGTGAGCCTGCGCTCGCGTTATACAGGCACATTGTGTCCTTTTTTTAACGTTTGCTGATGGCCCAGTGTGTCTCCTGCAGGGAATTTGCCAGGCGGCGGGCTACATTTACAAGAAGCTGGTGAACGACGGCATCCTGAACCAGGCCTTCTCCATTGCGCCGGTGAGAAGCGCCGCCGGGGGTCAGATTGGGGTGTTTCTCCCAGGTTGACGACAAATCCTGATGAAGCCGAACAGGATTTCATGACTGAGACGGAATCTAATGATCTGCATCTTACTTCCTTCTCCTCCTGGTGTTGGTAGGAGTACAAGCTGGTCATCACCGGTCACAGTCTGGGAGCTGGCACCGCTTCAGTGCTCGCCGTCCTCCTGAGGAACTCCTTCCCCACCCTGCAGTGCTACTCCTTCTCTCCACCAGGGGGCCTCCTGAGGTACCACATGCACATCTGAGAGGTTTCCACTGTTTTCTAGTGTAAATAAAGCTGAGAGAAAGTCTAAATGGATCGGAAGTAATATGAATGTGTGCAACACTGACTCAAACTGAGTGCAATGTTCTTTATTGTTTTTCTAGCAAATCAGATTCTAGTTTCACAGATTATCTAGGACTTCATAATGAAGTTGATGCATTATGTTCTCATTATTACTCTGGCTGTTGTAGTGAGATAGTCATAAAACACGTATAAATAAGTTACCACTACAGCTTTTGCAGATTCAAACAGTCCGAATGTAAATCAGAGTGTCTTATTTGTGTTTCTCTCGTGTGCGTTTGTGCAGTAAAGCCTTGGCCGATTACTCCAAAGACTTTGTGGTGTCGGTGGTTCTGGGGAAGGATCTGGTTCCCAGGTGAGAACCGATGCTCTGCCTGTGGGCTCCTCTGAACTCTCACATATCAGAGAAAATCTGAAGTTTTCAGAACCTGGATCCTCGGTGTTAGAGCCACTGAAAATGTAAATTTTCTTGAAAATGTTCCAGCTTTGTAGAAATGGGGCATAGAAACAGCAACTTTTCCAATGTGATTCAACTTTTTCATCGTGGAAACGGGGGAAACTGTGACTTTTCAGAGGCAAAAAAGAATGCAATTTGATTCGGATTATCTTGGCAAGGATTCGATTCAATGATTTTGATGATTTGACTCCATTCCATTACTGCACCGTTCCAGTACCATACATTAATAATAAATACACTAAGCATCACAAACATCCTGAACACATAAAGTCAAATCAAATACACGTCTCTAGTCCCAGACACATTTCATCCCTACATACAATTCCACCTCCAGGTTGACGTATAAAGTGGAAGGAACTGTAGTTATAGTCTGAGGACTCCCCTCGTCTTCATGAGATATGAATACAAAGTAACTTTTCAGAAAAGCTGCTACTGTGCATGCAAACCACCGTCACCTTGAAAACTACCTCTTTGTTTGTGAAAGCGGATTTCTGGATATGTTCCTATTTAAAAAAAACACTAATAATGTTGTGCTGTGTGGGCGGTGGAGACTATATTTGACTCTGCTCTGTTATTGGCAGCAGAAAGAAGAGAGTTTTTATTCTCTTTCTCTCTTTTTGTTGACAGACTGAGCATTCCCAACATGGAGGACCTGAAGAGACGGATCCTTAAAATCGTGTCAAACTGCAATAAACCCAAAGTAAGAAGCAGTTGAAGCTCAGACGTCGCCACCGTTTCACATCAAGATTTTTTGTCTGACTTACTGTCCCGTCTGCGCCGCAGTACCGCATCCTCCTGCAGGGCTGCTGGTACGAGCTGTTCGGAGGAGACCCCGACGACTTCCCCACCGAGATGGACAACCGGAGGGAGGAGGAGCTCAGCCAGCCGCTGCTCGGCGAGGAGTCGCTCCTGGTCCGCCACTCCTCGTCCTACCACAGCCTGGCGTCCGACGACTCGCCCGCGCACGCCGCCACGCACCTGCCGCTCTTCCTGCCCGGGCGCGTCCTGCACATCACGGAGGACGGGCCGTCGCGGAGGTGATTCGCGGAGGATGCTCCGGTCACGCCAACATGAAATCCTGCGTCGTTTCATGAATAACGTCACGGTTCTCCCCTCCTCTTCCCTTCAGATCCTGCTTCTCCACCGTGCGGTACCGCGCGGACTGGTCCAACGAGATGAACTTCCGGAGCATCCTCATCAGCCCGCGGATGCTCACCGATCACATGCCCGACGTGCTGCTGCGAGCGCTCAACAGCCTGACCTGCGAGCGGCCGTACTCCCTCTGCCCCTCGCACACCAGCGGCAGCCAGCAGCAGAACGTCTGAGCGCCGCTTCCAGCGGCGTCCACATCTGATTGTACTCATAATCCACAGAAACTCACCTGCCGAGTGAGCAAAAAAAAAACAAAACAAGCGTCTTTGTCGTTGCACTTTCCGTTATTTATTTCAACTTTTAATGCCATGATCTCTTATGAATGTGCGTTGTGTACAATATCTTCCAGTTGTACCGTGATGTCAGTGTTTTTTCCCCTCCCGTCGTTTGTGTTTTGTGCGCGCGGTGAAACCGCCACCCTCCTCTCGTCTTCCTCCAGGACGTCCGAATGGAAGAAATGCACCCTCGGCTGGCTTTAACCCGTCTTGTGTCGACCGTCTGGAGACTTCAGGGTGAACAGTGCCTATGCATCAAAATAAAAAAAAAAAAAAGGACTGAGCGGGGTGTGTTTACACAAGCTGGAATAATGCATGTGTTTGGTGTAAACATAACCTTTATGAGGACGATTGTACATTTCTGTGAGGGGAAAAAAGTTTACTTGCCATGGATATTACATTTTTTTTCAATATGTGTAATATGAAAGTTTGAATCAGTTGATTACAGCATCAGAACGTTACATGCAATTAAAAGCATTTGTGAAGCACAATTTCAAGTCTTTTTTTTTGTTTCAGCTTTTATGAAAGTAACTAGTTACATTCATCCTCACTATTTAACTTCATGTGCATGGTTATAGAACATGCAAACAAAAGGAAGAACATGCAAACTCCACACAAAAAAAGCCTGGGCTGGATTAACCACTGCACTACAAAAAAGTAATTATCCATCATTTGAAGCCAATTAAAGTCAGCACACAATAATATAATGCTTAATCTTAATATAACTCCGGATTATTTCCACTTTTTCACACTCCATCCTCTTTTTTAGCCTGTGACGTCACCGGGTGGTGACACGTTCAAGTGATCCTCGGGAAATTATAAATTGAAGGGACTTCAACCTTAATCATACACAAGATAAACTTTCTCTGCAGCATCTATGCTTTAGAAAATGGAACTAATTCAGCATATTTCGAGTCGATTTCTATCAAGTCGTGTAAGCGTGGGTTGGATATTTTTTTTAAACCACTTTTCAACAATCTCCGCCCATTGAACATCACATGGCAGCAACTATATATATATATTGCAGTTCCATTATTTGTCCGCCCTGGTGAGAAATTGTATGCCTTAGATGTTCAAATTGATATAGTTTATGTAGATGTTGCTACTTTATATATATTCAATTTATCTTTGTCTTTGCATTGCGAGACTTTCTGAGTACTGTGAGGAAAGTTTTTCCGATGGTCATTGAACGCAGCAGCTCATCTGTTGGATCGGGAAACTAATCAGGAGTGAAGACTTTGAGGACTGCGAGTGTAAACACGGAATAAAGTCACATTTAACCCGAAAGTGTTTATTTACGAAGTACAGTCGCGGCTCTGTACAGAAGAAAGACAAGTTTAAGTATGTTTTAGTGTCGCAGTTTGAGTCGCTGAAAGTCCACAGCGGCCGGCGGAGGCTCGCTCGCGGCTAGCTTGGTTAACATTTAGCCGGGGCAGAAGTACCGAGGCTCCGGTCAACATGGAGCTGGACGACGTGGTCCTCTACCAGGACGACTCCA
This sequence comes from Salarias fasciatus, assembly GCF_902148845.1. Lineage (NCBI taxonomy): Eukaryota > Metazoa > Chordata > Actinopteri > Blenniiformes > Blenniidae > Salarias > Salarias fasciatus. Next base: position 6,374,231 of record NC_043752.1, on the reverse strand, counting down.
CCAGCTCCTCCGTCATGTCCGAGCGGGTCTCCGGGCTGGCCAGCTCCATCTACCGCGAGTTCGAGCGGCTCATCGAGCGCTACGGCGAGGACGTGGTGAAGGAGCTGATGCCGCTGGTGGTGGCCGTGCTGGAGAACCTGGACTCGGTGTTCGCCGTCAACCAGGAGCACGAAGTGGAGCTGGAGCTCCTGAAGGAGGACAACGAGCAGCTGGTGACCCAGTACGAGCGGGAGAAGGCGCTGAGGAAGCACGCAGAGGAGGTGGGTACCCCGGGACAACTCACCCAGCGCTCATTTATAACCCAGATTACCGATTAAACCCGCGTTCTGGCAGCGCAGCGCGGATTAAACGCGGAGCTCAGTGCAGAGAAAATCACGTCAACCGTGACTCACTACTTTTTATGATCCACATGAGCAAGACTGTGATTGTCTCTTGAGCAAACTTGCAGATCATTAGACATCACGTGCTTCCCGAATGTCTCAACTATTAGTGGGAGCTGTGGATTATCCCTCCCTGTGTGTGACACTCACTTCTGGGGCACACGCTGTACTTTAGCTGCGTCTCTCAGATCACTCCTCAGTCAGAGTCCAGATCTGTGCACCTGAGTCCGGGATTTGTTTACCACCACTCCTTTACCTGCAGCAAGGCTTCCTGGTGCTGTCAGGCAGGCTCCTTCCTGTTGTGTCTGTGGTGGAAACCGCAGTGACACATTGGCGCTTGTTTGGATGGGACATTCTTCTGCAGACCTGGTCATCATAAGGCCCGGGGGCCACATGTGGCCGTTTGGATCTGCTTCACTGGCCCTTAGGGTGTCACTGTCTGCATGGTGATAGTGCCTTTAAAATGTAAAAATAATACTTTTTCACTTGAAACACTGTCACGTTAAGGGAACTTTGGTATGCATGATGCATGTAGTATATTTTAGCTTTATCCCATATAAATTGCCAAGTTTTTAACTGATTGATTATCAGTCAATACATTATGGTTTGCGCAGCGGTGTCTTGCACCTTGGTTAGCAAAGCAAACAATTATTAGCTCTCAAATTTGGTGATTCACAGTTATACACGAAAAAGAGGTTAATGAAAAAAAAGTCTGGTTGGTTGACATGATACCTTCAAAACTTGTGGCTAGATTTTGATTAAAACTGTTCTGCTGACAGATAACAGGAAAAGGAAGAAGGGATTTATTATTAAAGCAGATACAGGTCATATGATTTCCTTATTGTGGATAATTAATTCACAAAATTGTGTGGAATTTCTCTCTTTTGGCAACCCATAAGGAAAGGAGTTTATGACTCCATTTAGGTCCTGACCCATAGTTTGGGACACACCGTGTAATGTATGATTATGTGGAGGTAAAAAGATTTCTAATTTCTTCAAGGCAGAAAACATGAACGGACTTAAAAAGTTTGGCAATGAATGCATCAACAGCCAGAATAATAGAACCCAAAACACTGTGAAAGTGGTTCTGCAAGTCAAACAGCTTCAAATGAAAAGCCAGTATAAAAAAAAGATATGGTTTTACAAAGGAAAATAAAGATTCAGACTGCATTAACCCAGACAGTCACCATATCCAAACAACTCCTTTTTACTAGAACAGGTTATGTTTTTAATTGATGTTGATTATATTTGAAACAGTTTCTGATGCAATAGATGGAATATTTTCAATCACTACGCTGTAACCCTTCTATGTTTCTCTTAAATTTTGAATTAAGTCATGTTTGTGTGCTTTTAAAGCTCAAGCACTCCTTTTAATCTCTCTCATATTTGAACCTTCAAAACTCCCTTCAGGGACTGCGAGCCACTGCGGGGGTCTCGCTTGTCCAGCCTAATAATCCCCACAAAACAAGCAGCATCCACCAGCGTTCGGCCTGGAAAGAGGATTAACGTGTTAACGGCCATAACGTGAGCATATTTCCCCCTGCCCGTTGACATTTCACCGCTGAATGGCGGTTGCAGCAGGTCACAAAGCAACGCGTTTAATAATTTAGGTCGTGTCCCAACATGCTGCTGCAGCTTCGACACAGACCTGTGCACGTGAGCGTTTCACACCGTGACGGTTTCTCTGACTGCCGCGAAATCCAGAGAGCTCGCCGTCGTGTCGGTGTGACGATGCAGTCACCGGGTCACTCGGGCAGCGGAACAATTCAGCGCCACCACATAGAAAATCTTTAAAAGTGCTTCTTCTCCATCCTGAATGCTCCACTGCTACATCCATGGAGTTCTCACATGGCTTCCCCCAGTATCAAAGCAACTGCCTACTCTACGGAGACTAATGAGCCACATGGCACAGACTCAGTTACTAAGCTCCTCATTTGGACAACAAGTCACTCTTGAGGCAAAGAAGCAGATTAATCTTTCCAAACAAACACGCTGCAGCAGCCAAGTCCTGCTTTTCTTTCTTCTTGCTGCGCGCCCAGAGGAACAGCTCCTCTGACCGGGTTGTCTCGACGGAGTAGGAGGAAAAGGCAAGGCAGGAAATTCTTAGGGAAAAACGGCACTTCCCTCCGTTCTTTTGAAAAGCCCGGCTTCAGCTCCTGACCTGCGAAGGGCCGCGGTTCATTCACAAAAAGCACCAGCAGGTGGAATCGCCGCCATGACTCCACTCGAGGTGAAGTTCACCTCGAGTCCATCAAGTATGGAACATCAGTCGAGTGAGTTCCAATCACAACAACGCATTCCACATTAGCAGAACAAGGCCCAAAAGTTGTTATGTAATAGTCAGGAGACAAGATACTGGACAGAGTGCAACAATAAAACAAGTGAAAACATATTGTGGATTTATAGCAACGTAACTAAACCATGGTTCATGGTGAACACGTACGTCTGTGCTGACTCGCTGGTCACTCACATGAACTTCCCTCACTGAGAATTCTAATAAAAGGCTCCAGAGGATGAATGTCAGACTGTAAAGTCCCATGCTCCTCTCCCCCGCGTCACAGAGATCACCACTATAATGCACTTCTCACATTTGAGCCCCTGGCTGATGACTTCCTCAAAGCCCGCAGTGTGTTCTCGTCGTGATAAATATAAACATGTTAGCCGGTTCTTGTGGTCTTTTTTTTCTTTCTTTGCGCGGCCGAAGCCTGGCGAAGCCCCGGCTTTCCCCAAACGCCCTCAGTAGCCGTCCGCGGCCAAGAAACGCTAAAAGGAGCTGATTTCAGTCTCTGTCAATTGAGTGCCAATACAGCGAAGCCCTGTTTGTGTGGGTGTGCACACACTTGTTCTGGAACCGCGTGTGTGTGTGCGCGCGTGTGTGTGTGTGTGGTGATACTTGGGCACAAAGAGCGCATTATCCACGCAACGTAGGAGGAAAGAGTGCACGTTAAAATGCTGGAACGCTTATTCTCCGGAGCGCTGTCATATGCACAGGCCTCCCTCTCGGGTCATATGAGGAGCAGGAGATGCAGACGCGCCTCCTGAGAATGTGTTGATGCGCTGAGATGAGGGTGGCGGTCGTCTGCGGCGGTCGCCGTTGTCTGGACTGCAGCAGCGGGGGTTTACCATATGACCATGACTAAAGTAAAGAACAAAATAATCTAACCATGTGTAGGTTGAAGTGTCAACCCCGTCACTGCTATGTTAATGCTCTTAGGTGATTTACACAGAAAATGCTACATTGTTGCCATAGCTTGAGTTCCTACCATGCTCCTTTAAACCTTGTAGACCCCAGTAAGTTCACACAAACTAGAATGTGATAAACGATCATGTAAACTTTGCCTTTATTCAGAGAAACATCAAAAGTGGTGAACTTTAAAATCAGTGTCCAGGACTGGACTGATTTGAGCCCACCGGCTGAGAGAAGCGTCTCATTCCACGAACATGTGAACGGTTTAAGTAAATAATAAGTTTTGAGAGAGGAGTTCACAAAGGCGTGTTGAAGAAGCACCTTTGTTAGACACCTCTGGTCTCACGGCAATGCGCGTGGATGAAAAGGAGGCGGCTCAGATCAGGTGATCCTGTTCGCAGATAAAATCCACCCCGTCGGGCCCCTGACCCCGGGCGGGGGGGCGCTCTGCATCACAAGACCCCATGTTACGCAAACTCCCGACTCAGCTGATCGACGACAATAAGACTTATTTCTGTTTTTAGAACACGGAGCTGCAGGTCTTCTTATTCGATTCTCCTAACAGCTTGAGTGTTGATGCTCAACTCCTCCGCTTTGGACCAATAGTTAGGCGTTTTTCCGGAAAGTTCTCACACCTCGACGCACTGCGAAATTCAAGTAAAACAAACGGATAGGGCGTTTGAAGACGGATCAATTGTGAAGAATCTACCGTGCTGACGCCGGTCTTTGATTAACCGAACCATGTACTGACCACAACCTGAACACATGCTGTATTCTGAAAAGTCAAGTGTTACGATTTCATCATTCCCATTGTGCTGTGAATCAATGTGTTCAGTATCTCCGACCTTATGATACCTGATCTAGAAATGACTGAACTACAATGACTTTATTCATTTCCCAAATGCACCATTTCGCTGGCGTACGTGATTTTTGCAGTCATACAAAGATCAATGGGAAACCTGAACGAATAGATGTTCCTCTGATTGCGATCATTGTTCTACGAGAATACGAGAAGCGTTGCATTTATTTCCGGGGTTCGCAGACATTTTGTCTTAAACCTTTCACCCTTCACACAGTTTCTACTAACTTTTAGAGTCAAATATATCTTCTTACGGGCTCTGTGAGAAAACTATGTTGGGACTGGATCGAGACAGAAGCTCCATCGTGATAAGCCTCTTCAACGTCTTTTAGTATCTTTCAATTATCCAGCGTTTAACCGCAGCTCATTGCTTCGCATGAGGCAAATTATGTGCGGTCTGTGCGTGAATGTCGAGGAAATGGCTTGGATTTCACTGTCGATGTAGGAGAGATGACCGCCGTGTGTCCAGATTGCTGCTGAAGCTCAAACCCAGAAGCCAGGTCAAGTTCACATCAAACTGTAGCCTGAACTAATAGAACGATGACTTTCAGTGGTTTTATTCAGCCCTGCACACTTTGCTTCTAGTCTTTCACACTTTATTGCTTATGCTGTTTAAAGTTCCCTCAAAACTAATCTGTTGGTAAACATTAGCGTACATTGCCTCACGGCGGCATTAAATCGATTGGGTTCGTTTGTGGATTTGTGCCTGCAGACAGTGTGAGGTGCCTCCTTTCCTTCGTATAGCTGAAAAGCCGGCTTTCACACTCACGTCTGCTCTTTCTACCCCCGGAAACTCTCCGTTTGTCACTCACACTCCCACACAAAGAACTACTCACTCACTGTTGGTGATTTTGTTTTTATGTTTGTGATGAGGAAGCTGCCGCTGTGCACCTGTTGTGCTGAGAGACTTTAATAATAGCCCGGGGACGGATATTGTGTGCTGTTTTCCATTGACAACATGCGATTTAGTCCTCACACTGTCGTCGTCGTCATCACCACCATGCTTTGTCCAGTTATATTTACCTCCATGCTTTCTTCTTTCTATAAGTCATTGGAGTTTTGTATTATGACCCAGGATCTATAAATAGAACTGGTCGGAAACCGAAACTCTCATTTCTGCACATTTCTGCTATAAATGGCGAGCAGATGGCGGACGAGCTGACGTGATCGAGTCGCTCACGGCCAGGTGTGTCCCTCCTGACGCGAGCGAAGGGTCGGTTCAGCCATCGTGACGAACTTTGTTTCACCCACAGAGGTACATCGCCTTCGAGGACTCCCAGGAGGGCGAGAAGAAGGACCTGCAGGTCCGTGTGGTGATGCTGGAGTCTCAGACGCGGCAGCTGGAGCTGAAAACCAAGAACTATGCAGACCAGAGTGAGTCTCTTTCAGCAGTAATTACCGTGTTGTAAATGCAAATCGATGCATTTTCACTGGAAACTTTTTTTTTTTGCGGCTTCTTCTCATGCGGTAAAATAGTTTTAAATAATCTCCACGCGCATAATTAAAGCATCCAATTTGCACGACTTGTCCACATAACTCCCCTCTTCTTATTTTCAGTATCTGGTTCAACCTGCCACTGATTTTCAAACTGCGATCAGTCCCTGTTTTCACTCTCCTGATGTCTCACCCAGAGCGAGCGAGGCCGGTCAGAGCCTCATCGACAGTCGGCTGGTCATGTGACCGCCCGAGGCTAACGGACTCCAGCGTGCGTCCCCGTCCCGTGCAACAGTCGTTACTCCCTTACGATTGAGCCGCGCTCGCCTGCCAACTGTGCTAAATGAGCCGCAATCGAGCAGACGGAGCAGTAACAGGAGAGTTTGGCTGCGGTCAAACTCGGCCCTGCAGGCAACGTCCAGAAAACACAGCTGCTGGTTTTGTTGGCGTCAATGTTTGTAGGGCGCATGCATGTCAAGAAAGTAACAGCGGTTTAAAATAAAATGGCATTTCCAATTTATTTACAATTTTCAAGACTATTTATTTGTTTCCTTTTTTTTTTTGTAGTATTTTAGTCCCTCATCAGTTTGTTCTGAGGTTTTTGCAGTGACTGCCTCAAAGCTTGCTGGACAGACTTTTTGCGGGTGTGGTCGCTCTGATTCATCACCAAACCATCTGTCAGGGACACCATTCAATATGAACTTTTTTTTTGCATTGAATTTGAGTCAGTTGTGGCTCTGTGTGAGAAATTCCAGCTCGAGAAACGTCATTTTCCCTGCACATACGGGGTTATCTCTGCTTCCTCCTCTTCACAGCTGCTGTCACTCCTCCCTCATCACACAGCTTCTTTCTGCTTTTGGCAGGATGTCCGTGCACCAGCGCTTCATTTTATTGCTTCTTTTATTTATGATTTCTTCTCTGGATTCACGACATTAGGGAAATAATATTAGATTAAGTTATTTATCTCAACAGAAACCTCTCCAAACTGGGTTTGTATCACATTTAACATCTTAATAATCTCAGTACATCAAAAAATTATCACATGATGAAGTGAAACTTGATCATGTTTGTCACTTTATCATAAAGTGAAACTTTAGCATGTTGTCAGGTCACTGGTTTCATGAAGGCGCTTCAAGTGAAGACGCATCGTTTTGAAGTTGTTGCTTCAGAAAAGTTTTGCATTTATACAGCACTATTTTGAAAATATTGGTTATTTTTGTAATGAACCCCCACGTGTGTCCAGTGAACAATAAACTTTAACCATGTCAAGTACATGAACTTTCATAGGTCAAGCTGGATTATTACTGTTGACTCTCATCTAGAAAACTACCAAGTCTCAGGAGAATACGGCCTGGGAGTCATGACACTCTGGAGGCAGGCATTGTTGTTATTGTCAGTCTTCTCAAGCATGGGCAGAAGATCTGTTTACTGCATTTGTGATGCAGCGGTGCAGAAGCAGTGTTTCAGAAAAAAGGCATTTTCCCCCTTTTTTCTCTGATTCGAAGCATTTTCAAAAAGTTGCGTTCTCTTCTGTTTATCCGGCGTTGGAGTGTTTGCCCTGTTTCCATGGAATCAGGGCGTTTTCATGAGGTTTCAATCATGGAAGCCGTTCTCAAGAAGTTGTTTTCAGTGAGTCTGACCACCGTTGCCGTGTAAACAGACACCGAAACACAACGAAAGTTTCACGATTTCGCTTAACTTTATGTGTACAGGCCCCATAAATTATATACTGAAGACTTTAACATGTTGAAACTCGGAGTGTTGAGGTTTATTCTTTGCCTGTTTTGTAATCTATAACGACTCTTGTTGCCATGTGATCTCTCAATAAATTGTTTAATGTCATTCTGATAAAACATTTAAATTAGCCTAATTTCTGTTTCACCACAGCTTTGAACAGCCTTCAGCATCTCTCATGAAGTTGTAGGGACATGCATTTCTTTCGAGATTTTCAAATGAAGCAGATAATTTTATTGATTTCATGAACTTTGGTGGAAACTCCAGCAGGTTAAATGACTCAAACCATGAATGAAACGGTGGCGTTCGCCTCCTCGGCTCTCTGAGTATCGTCTCCTCCCCTCAGAGAGTCTGTTTGCTTCTGAACGCTCAACAACTGTCTGCCTGTTTTGCCTCTAAATGAGTCTGCAGAGCCACAGATATTGAGGGTGAGGCTCCGCCGGGTCATCAGAGACCCGCTCGGGAGATGCTAACTCATCCAGGAAGTTTCTCTAAACATCAGGAGCGAGCTGCAGACTCCGACTCATCCCAGAGTGTTGGGAAAAAAAATAAACCGAAACATGAGATCTCACACATGACTCAGGAGTTGTGAAACAGCTCATCTGTCCTCAGCAGGTTTCCTGATGTTAGGGCGCCCTCCTCTGGCTATGAGCTGTTACTGCAACTCAAGAGTGTTTTTCAAACACAACCTGTTACTCAAAGTTTGAATTCTTAAACGTATCAGAATGTTATTGTTGCAGAATCAGTGCGTGGATGCAGTAATCCGTGAGCGTGACTGTAATCCCGAGTGTCTCCTGTTCAGTCAGCAGGTTGGATGAGAGGGAAGCGGAGCTCAAGAAGGAGTACAACGCTCTCCACCAGAGACACACCGAGGTGAGCTGAGCGGATCGCCACATCTCAAACCCTCAGACCACAGCGTTTTATAATCACAGCTAAATATACGACAGAAGTCTAACAAGAAAAAGGCTATCAGCTGTTTTTATCAGCTGTGTGTGTGTGGTGGTTCTGACTCCTCGGTGTGTGTGTGTGTTGTGTGGTGCAGATGATCCACAGCTACATGGAGCACCTGGAGCGGACCAAACACCAACATGCAGCCGTGACAGCAGAGCCGTCGGAGAGCAGCACTCCTAGCAGAGCACGGTCAGATCAACACTCCACTCTCTTCTCGCCGCACCTCCAGGACTCTGATCGTGTGTGATCTGTCGCAAAATACCACAGTTTCACCGAGTCTGTCTGTCTGTCTGTGGTTATATTGTTTGTGTTCACATGTGCCCATTTTTTATCATAATGTTTTTAAGAGTTGTAGAAAGTAGCAGTTTCCGAAAAGTTGTGCTTTCCTCCGTTTCCATGGCAGATGTTTTCCAAAAAGTTGTTTTCTCTGGCTCTATTTTTGGGTAAATGGCAGCTCGAACCTCTCTTCTCCAGTCCCTCACATCTTTCTTCCATACTTTGCACTCTTTCTGCTATTTCTGATGTTTTCTGATGCACATTTGATCATATTTACTTTAAATTCTGCTATAGATTTTTCTCTTTGGTGACATTTTTCTTGGTTTGTCAGTTAAAAACAGCAATTAAGAGAATTTTAGTTACTGTGGCAGCTTCCTGTTGTTGTACAGTGACACCTAGTGGCCACACACACACATTCTGATGGCTCCAGTCAGTCAGTCAGTCAGTCTCTCTCTCTCTCTCTCTCTCTCTATCTCTATCTCCTTTTCTACCTCCTTGTCACACATGAACTTTCACCTTCTCTCACACACTCTCCTCTCTTTCAAACTTCTACTTTCTCTCACACTCTTTTCAGTGCTTCCTATATCTTTCACACACATGCTGCCTCTCTCTTTCACATGTTTACTCTCTCAGTATAACAAACACACACACTCAGTTTTTCTGTTTCAAAATTCAAGCACACATTCACTCTCTTGCTCACACACATTCTCTCTTTCTGTTTCACACAAATTCTCTCTCACACACACTCGCACACACACACACAGCTCAGTCTCCTCATTTTTCAGCCAATAAGCTGCAGCCTGTGAAGAGGCATATGGAACGAGCTGCCTCAGCATCCAAAAGAGAGCGAGGGGGAGGGAGGGGGGAGGGGGAGGGGGAGGGGGGGAGATGAGGTGGTGCAAGCTATCAGAGCGAGAGGGGGAGAGAGGAAGAGAGGGAGCGCGTCGGAGTGTTCCGGACTGCACAGCAGCAGCTGTGTCGCATCTCGGCAGAGGAGAGGAAGGAGAGCGGAGTCGCCTCCTGGAGGAGCAGAGGGAAGCAGAATCGCCTCCCCGAGGAGGAAGAAGAGCTGAAGGATTACTGTCACTCTTCCACTCTCTCTCTCTCTCTCTCTGACCTCTGCTTTGAGTGCGTGTTGCACATGCGGCGGTCCGGCCGAATCAGCAGAGACACTCCGGTGCATCAGTGACCCCCGCCCCCTCCTCCCCCCCCTCGGTGAAAAGCTGGACTACAATCTGGGGGGGCCATGAGCCCCGGATGTATGCTGCTGTTTGTTTTCGGCTTCGTGGGGGGAGCGGTGGTCATCAACTCAGCCGTGCTGGTGTCCCTGTCCGTGCTGCTGCTGGTCCACTACTCCGTGTCCACCGGGGGCTTACCCGCCCTGCCGTCCTTGCCCTCCTTACCCCGACCCTGCAGGTACAGCCGGTCCGTGTGTTCTCCGCCGTAGAGTCGGTCTCCATCCGTAGCAGCATCGTCGCTGCCATGTGGGTGTGTGTCATTCAGACAGCAGGAAGCGGCTGAAAGTAGGTCAAGAGAGCCACAAGTGACGGGAGTCACAGCGACACGGCATCGTCTCAGACAGTTAGCGACGAGATGGAGCCGGAGTTTGTTCCCCTCGCCGGTCCAGCAGACAAAAAGCTGCACCGCTCACCATCGGTGGCCAACATGTGACCTCTCAATATGCTGGAGTGTCCATTGTCATTCGCTCAGCTACTGTAAATCCCCACGCCAGCCATTGTTCTGGCGCTCAGTCGATTCAGTGTTTCTCATACCTGACGGTCACAGCGAGCAAAGCCGCTCTGATCCATGAGCTTTTTCATCAGAGAGGAGACAGACTGGTTGTTTTTCTGCATTTCGTCTTTGCATTGTACGTTTACACTCCCTTTACATGACGGCGTCCTCAAGTGAAAACCTTATGTTTTGTGTGTCCGTTTAAACAACAGTGGTCAACTTTTTCAAAGTGCTCTGTCTCCATAGAAATGGAGGAAACACAACTTTTCTGAATCGCTGCTAGTGGGCATGCGCACCATGACCGTAGTAAATACTTCTTCTGCTCACACACAGGTAGACGGACAGAAACAACGTTTGCCTCCAGAGGGACATGACAATCCATATCCTCCTGGGTCTTGGTAGTTTAATAGTTGAGAGTTGTTCGTAATAGCAATCCAACTTCCCCGTGAATGTCCGCTCACTCGCCATTTTTAATGTTTATAATGTATTGTTCTCTGTGTACGTGTGTGTGGTTTCATTACAGAAGCAAATAACAGCACCAACCCGTGACCTGTCGCATTAACCACATTACTTTCAGTTTTGAGCATTGTTTTCAAAACGTTACTGTGTAAATGTGGAGTTTTTGTAACGCAAAGACTGCTTTCACCTGAAATATTATCTCACCAGGCCTCACAGCTCCATGGATGACAAATTTAATGTGATTTTAGTGGACATGCTCCACTTAAAGCACGTCAGCTCAATGTTAGAACTAATTACTTATTAACTTTTTTCTTTTACTGACTTTAAAGAAATGGATACAACTATTCTTGTTTTAAAGAGAATAACAGTGAACAGTTAATATTACTAATACGCTAATATTTGACGTCCTCTGTGAAATCCGTCCTCTCGCTGGTGTCTTTTCCCTGATCCGTCTCTACTTCGTCTCGTCACTCGGTCTGTTTTGTCCGATTGCGTTATGCTTTCATTGCGTAACACCAGATGAATTTAACAAACGAGTATGAAATGCTTCCAGAATTACATAGTTGTGCTGGAGTGTGTTTCCCCTGCGGTCACGGTGTCTGTAGTAACTTCACCGCAGCACAGAAGCATTCAGACTAATGAGAACAACCCAGCATGGTTTATACCAGTAGTGTCGCTCCGCTCTTTATTGTAATCTATAAATCACGTTCTTGAATCGTATCACAGGTCGGAGGCACGACTACAAGAACTGGGTTAAGATGGACGAAAATGAAATCGATCCACCTGTTTTTTGTTTTTTTTTTTTGTTTTTTTGCCTTTTAACCACAGAATAACAGTTAACATCACCAAGCTTTGACTTTGAGCAGCTTAGCATAAGCATGTTGGTCCAGCAGCCAGTTGACTCTCGGGAATGAGTTGTTTTTGGATCGTCCGTCACTCACGTTCATGAACTCATGTGCTCCGTCTTCCGAAGATTAACCTCTGACCTCCAGGGTTTTAGCATTTTATGTGGCCTCAGAAGTTCACTTATCCCTGGTTTTGGTTCAGAAAATCTTTCCATTGGCAATCAGCATTATGAGCCTTAAATAATTTGGCCCCGTTTACATGAAAACGGTGCTGAGAGCCACTGAAAACTCAGCTTTTTTACTTGAAACACTGTCATTGAAACGGGACCCGAGGCTAACTGTTGTTTACCGGCTGACAAAGACAAGCGAGTGTAAAGCTCCAGTTCCAGTTTTCTTTATTTCTAAACAAGGAACTCCCTAATGGGTGAGCTTTTAGAACCTTTGAGTCATCCATCTCTGCCTCTTTCCGTCTCCAGGAAGGAGCGTCCCATCTCCATGGGCTTATTCCAACTTCCTGCGAGCGAGAGCGTGACCCCTGACGTCCCGAGGGAGCCCGTGGACACGCCGTCAGAACCATGGAGATTCAACAACCTGAGCCACCCGCGCTCCAACACCAGCCTCAAGGTATCACCCAGCGTCCCTTTTACAGCCCGGCTGATCTGAGCGTCGGGTTAGTGAGCTTCCCACGGATCAGGCCGGTGACTTCACCTCCCCCCCAAAAAAAACGGGAGGAAGGTTGTGGAAACAAAATGCAAAGAGACAGCGCCAGTGAACACCAAAGAGAGAGAGAGAGTACATTTCCATTGAGAGAAAAAAAGGATTGTTCGGTGTGCGCAGAATGTTTAGCAGCCTGCAAGCGGCTGTTTGTGTGTGAGGCGGCGTGGCTCGGAGCCCAGGAGGCAGGGGAAGTGGTACCATTCCGGGGCCTGCCTTGAACCTCAAGGGGAGGGTGGGAAGGACACAGCGTCTTCACACTGTTGCCGTTGGAAACCACAACATCCAGCCAGGCTCCATCATGAATATTGATGAGCATCTCACGGGCATGCATTAGCAGTAATTACACTAAGGATGGGGTCAAATGAGAGGTACCGAGCGTGTGGTGATGTAGTCGGTGTTCGGTGAGCCCCACGCCAGGGGGGTCAAACACGTTTTCACTCACAGGCCACCTACAGCACAAGTTCACCTCGAACGGGGAAAATTGTGCCAAAATAACCTTCAAATTCAAACTTTTTGAGGGTTAGGCAGAGAGTATGCCTGATGAAAACACCTATCTTTTTACAATTACTACAGAAAATGACGACAATCTCAAAATTAAGCCAATTTTAATGATGCGTCATGGTGCAAAATACAGTGAAATGTCCAAAAATCTTCACCTGTAGCTGTTGCATTATGGGTGTTTTTACAAACTCACCCTGACAACATGACCTTGAGTAATGAGATAGTTGTCTTTCATGCCGATATCTCAGCTCGGGCCTCACTGTTGTGTTGTTTACGCCACTTTTATGAAATTCATTGACATTTTTACCATTTTCTTGGTGGTTTGGCGGGCCGGATTGGAACCTCTTGCTGGCCAGTTCTGGCCCACAGGCCTTATGTTTGACATCCCTGATCCATACTGCTGTTACCTCCAGGACGTCGGCGTCTTTTGTGCTTCGTCCTTGACTTGACATTCTCGGAAGATTTCCGGCTCCTCTCGCCATGTGCGGGCCTGTTTTCTGCCGCTGCCTCCCTCCGATTGGCTCTCCGGTGCCGCTATGGCAACAGCAGAGTGACGCCAGCGCGCGAACAGGCAGGCAGAAAGTGAACACCCCCCCCACCCCCAATCAGTGCAGAGAGGAGAAGTTTCGTCTGACAGCAGCTCGTACAGCGTCTCCTCCGGGTTTATTCACCCGCCGTGTGTTTTCCAAGGTGACTGAGGGATTTGCGTTGATGCTCTGCTCTCGTCCTGATTGATTGTTCTCCATCAGCAGCACTGCGCTATTAATAGGACGGAGGCCGCTGGTGTTAGCACATCAACACAATGCAGGAATCTGGATGCCACAGAACGCTGCTCAGAACTCATGAGACCTGTTTTTACTTCCCTACAGAGCCGGGAATGATGTGTTAGCATCTGGCTATCATTGATGAATTAGTAGCAGAGTTACTCAAGTTTAGGCTCCAATCCGGCCCGTCAAACCACCAGGCAAATTGTAAAAATTTCTAAGAAAACATTGATTTCCCCCCCCCCAAAAATAGTTCCTATCACTGAGACTAGCATCAGCATGGAACTAGCATCAGCCTCAAGGCCACGCTGTTCAGGGTGTCATTATAAAAACATAGCTAATGCAACAGTTGTGTGATATGTTTTAGGACATTACGCAGTATTTTGCACCAGAATGTTTCTATTAATTTGACTTTATGTTGATATTGTCGTTATTTTCAGTAGTAATTGTTTGGTTTTGTAAAAAATCCACTTTTTCAGATATGGTGAGTTTTTCTGTTTAGTCGTTGCTTCTTATCATAAAGTCAGTTTTCTTCAAGAAGCACAAACACCCAGATCAGAGATTATGTTCTTCCCGCTGATCGGTCTTCAGCTGAACTTTTGCACTGTTTAATATCCTCAGTCTGAGGAGCAGTTTTTCCCAGTCAAAGAAGAGCGTGCAGCTTCCCTGGAGACTTTCCCCCATCCAGAGGCTGATGAGGATCAGGTAGAGCTTTGGAGTGGCGAGTCGAAGCACTAACCTGGAGTTACTGAGACTTGTCGTGTGGGATTGAAAAAGCATGATTAATTATTCTGTGAATCTTTGCTTCTGATGACTAATAACGTATCATTATAGTATCCACATTTGCTCTATGAGTGTGAAGAGGATTTGCTGAAGTGCATTCATGCAATATCGTTAGTTCGTCTGAGTCAAGCCTCGCCCATTTTGTAGATAAGATCGACCCCTTTTACAGTTTTCTTCTCCCCCCTCCACCAACCAGGATGAGTTATCCCACCTGAACCGTGGCAGCTCCAAACCCGGCACGCCCTCCAAAAGCAGCGCTCCCGGTTCCTCACAAGACGGAGAGTCCAGATCCAACTCTTCAGGCTTCGCTCAGGACGGATCCTCCAAATCCAACAGCTCGTCCTCGGCGTACGGCAGCACCTCGCCCCTGTCGCCTCACGATGGAGCGTCGTCGGGCACCAGTCCCTCCTCCGGGTCCGTCTCCACCGCGTCTCCGTCGACCGCCCCCACCTCAGACGTGACCGCGGAGGCTTCGGACGCCGCCTCGCAGCAGCGCAGGACCTCAGACGGACTCAACAAGAGTCTGGACTCTCAGAGCGGGAAACCGGAGAGCGGTGCAGACCTGGCAGCTGAGCAGGGAGGACCGCAGTCTGCAAGCACACCCGTCAAAAGTGACGGTCGGTACTGCAGCTCCAGCCGCCTCCACACATCAAGGATCGCGGTGAGTTTCCTGCCTCATGTCTCTTCTGCCGTCAGCAGACGACCTGCAGAAGTCCGAGGTTCTGGCCATCATCGAGTCCACTCCAGAGCTGGACATGGACCTGGAGAGCTGCCAGGGAACCAGGTAAGGACTGGAAAGTTGATCATTGAATAGAATACTCAGTTTTTTAAGGTTTTGCGCTGACTTAAAGTGGAGTAACGTGGCAATAAAATCCACATTTTAATGATGAAAAAGTGTTTTTTGAATTATTAATTAATTCCAGATATGTTAAAACATACAAATACAAATAAAAGAAAATCTGTTTACACTGATGGGCTTTAGTTGTTAATGACTTTTAGAATTTAAGTTCTGCTTCGTGTCTGTTTTTACCGTCCTCCGCTCAGCACTCCCAGTAAAGGCGGCATCGAGAACCTGGCGTTCAACCGTAACACGGACTCCCTGTTCGAGGAGCTCTCCTCTGCAGGGAACGACCTGATCGGAGACGTGGACGAAGGAGCAGACCTGCTGGGTAAGGAGTCGGCGCTCCAACTGGCCCCTCGTGGTTCAGACAGCCTCTGATTGGTCAGCTAGTTTCACCCTGCTCTCCTCTTTTCTGGACTTTTTTTTTTTTAAATGATCCTCACAGACGACTTCTCTGGTGTGTATCATCTCCTTGTCTTGAGTGCTGCTGCTTCTGTTGTGTGACGTACTAGAAACCTGGAGGGTCTAGCTTATTATGGGATTAAATTTTCCTCAGCATTTAGTGAATTTTTCCCCCTCCTGATAATGTTTTTTTTTTTTTTTTGCTTCATGCCACTTCCCTCGCCATGAAGTAACGCAGAAACGCTGAAGTTGATGTAGTTGATGTTGCTCTTTGATTTTAGAAACGAGCCTCTGTTTACTGCAGCCGCGGTGCGTACGCGTTAGTAGCAGCTTTTCAGAAAAGTTGCGTTTTCCTCCGTTTCCATGGAGACTGAGTTGGAGTGTTTTCAAAAAGTTGCGTTTTCAGTGAATCCAAGCTCTGTTGTCATGTGAACACCCCCCCCCCCCCCCCCCCCCGCCCCCGAAACACAAAAAAAAGCTGAAAGTTTCAACTTGAAAACACGTTAACATGGCCTGAGAATAACTTTCCCTTTTATTGAACCATCACAGTTTTCTTTGTGATTTGTGTTAACGCCAATAGAAAAACAGATTTTACCACCTGGGAGTCCGTCTGTAGCCCGTGGGCCGTATGTTTGACACCCCTGCTGCAGACCGATCGTTTCCAACCCTTTTCCAGTGAATCCACCACCGATTGGATTTCCACTGTGATCTCTGGCTGAAACGTCACAGTGAAGCCAGACACTGACGGAAACTTTTTCTTTAATCTATATTTGACCAACTCTGCAGCCCACAATTAGTATCAAGGTTTAGAGCTCATCGCTGTAGAAAGAGTTTCATGAAGCTTTCTGTGGTTCTTTTTTTGCACGACTTGCAGACTACAACTTTTTAGGTAAGGCTGGGTTTAGACATAAAATGACAGACACTTTTTCCTGTTTGTTATAAAGTCTGCAAACTTTCTTTGCATGTCTAATATATGTGATGATTTTCAGGAATGGGCCGGGAAGTTGAGCATCTGATTCATGAGAACACTCAGCTGCTGGAGACCAAGTTAGTATTCTTTATTCAGTCAAAAACATCAGGTGTGCTCCTGAAACGGGCAGATGCTGCCACCCTGTGGCCACTGCTGGTATTACATGTTCAATATACACTTCTCCGTTTCCAGAAACGCTTTGAACGTAGTGAAGAACGACCTGATCGCGCAGGTGGACGAGCTGTCGTGTGAGAGGGAGGTCCTGCGAGGGGAGCTGGACGCCGTCACTCAGGCCAAAACCAAACTGGAGGAGAAGAATAAAGACCTGGAGGAAGAGCTGAAGAAGTGAGTCCGTTTCAGAGCGCCGCAGCCCCACTGCCGTGGCGGACGCGTGACGGACGTGTTCTCCGTTACAGAGTCCGAGCTGAGCTGGAGGAGACCAAGCAGAAGGTCAAGAATGACAACAACGAGGACGATGTGAGTCCTTCAGGCTTGTTGTGTCCACTCAAAGGTCGAAGGTCACTTTATTATTGCAACAAAAAAAATTTGAACATTTTAGAAACCAGTGTAATTATGTTTGATAAGTACTGGCATCAAGTATATGGGTCTGCCTTCATGAAATATGTGTAAATCCTCACAGAAAACTTTTTTCCTCAGTGAAATTCTGTTATTTCATCTCAGTTACTTAATCTAAAAATGATGTAAATCTAAAAGAATGAATCTAAAATGAGTATCTTCTTAGTTTTGTGTTGAAAATGCGGCTGGTTGACGTTGGATGCTGTTCGCAGAGCGACGTGCCGACAGCCCAGAGGAAGCGCTTCACCCGGGTGGAGATGGCCCGAGTGCTGATGGAGAGGAACCAGTACAAGGAGAGGCTGATGGAGCTGCAGGAGGCCGTCAGGTGGACGGAGATGATCCGGTGAGAACACACACACACACACACACACACACACACACACACACGCTCTCGCTCACGTTCTCAATCTTGAGCATCATCTGAACAAATGTAAGTCTGTAATGAATTCCAAGAATTCTTTTGATTTCCTCCAGAGCGTCGAAGGAGAACCCGGCCCTTCCGGAGAAGAAGAAGTCCAGCCTCTGGCAGTTGTAAGCTCCTCTTTCCTTCTCAGCCGAGGCTCAAAGCGCCGGACGTCGTCACAGAGCGGAGTGATTCACGTGTCCTGTGTTTCTCTTGTATTCCATGTGGTTGTTTTCTCCAGGATGTAGGTAACTCTTTACTGACCCGCGGTCCTAACAGAGGAGAGCCGCCCTCTGATCTTAAACGCTCTTTAAGCGCCTTGGTTAGGGGTGAAAGGTCAAACTCGCCGTGGCTTCCTCTGCTTTAACGCGGCTCTCCTGTGTTGAGGAAGGAGTTTTGGTTTGGACTGTTTGTCTGGTGGGAGGAGAGAAACTGACGTCTCTACCATGTGTGCCTTGTTCTCTGTGCGTCCCTCTGCATTCTGCCTGGTGTCGTGTGTGTGTGTGTGTGTGTGTGTGTGCAGGAGGTGTGTGGGGAGGGGGTGGGGGGGGGTAGGGGAAACTTATCATATCTTATTTATTACTGGATTATAGATAGAAGCGAATGTTGAGGAGAAATGAGGTGTTTTCTGTCCAGACTGGTTCTGCTCTGTGTTGTTGACTAATGGTCCAGTCGGCGCTCCACATTAACCCCGCGCTCCCGGCTTCCTAGAGATTTCTCGGTGGGGGGGATATGAAGGTTAGCATGGCGTGTTAGCATGGGACCCCTTCAGTGTCTGAGCCCCCCCCCCCCCCCCCCCCCCCCCTCCCCTCCCCTCGGCTGCCGGAGCTCCCGCTTGTTGTCCGCCCCCCTCTATACGTTCTGTCTGTGTGCTCCCCCCTCTCCTCCCACTTCCCCGCCCTCACACCTCCAGTTTCAGCCGTCTGTTCAGCTCGTCGGGCGGCGCGGCCAAGAAGCCGGCGGCGGAGGCCCCGGTGAACGTCAAGTACAACGCGCCCACCTCCCACATCCAGCCGTCGGTGAAGAAGAAGAGCAGCACGCTGCAGCAGCTGCCCAGCGACAAGAGCAAGGCCTTCGACTTCCTCAACGAGGAGTGAGTCCCCCGAGAAGCACGGCCGGATACGGCGTGCGGGTGAACTACATGTGCGAACGTGCGTCCGCAGAGCGGCGGCCGATAACGTGGTGTCCCGGCGGGAGCAGAAGCGGGCTCAGTACCAGCAGGTCAAAGCTCACATGCAGAAGGAGGACGGCCGGGTGCAGGCGTACGGCTGGAGCCTGCCCAAGAAGTTCAAGGTGAGGACGCTCGCTTACTGGGAGGTGTCGCCGCATCGCGCCGCCGCGCCGCGCCGCCGCACCCTCCGGAGCTGTAACCGGCTGTCCTTCACCGCGTTTCAGGCCAACGGCGGCCAGTCGGAGAGCAAGATGAAGAACCTGCCCGTCCCCGTCTTCCTCAGACCTCTGGATGAAAAAGATGCTTCTATGAAGGTGCTGATTCTCGACACGCAGCCCTTCCCCGGACCGCCAGGCGGGTTTTAGCCACTGACTCCGCCGCGTTTTGTGGTTCTTCAGCTGTGGTGCGCCGCCGGCGTGAACCTCTCCGGAGGGAAGACCAGAGACGGTGGCTCGATCGTGGGCGCCAGCGTGTTTTACAGCGACGTGTCCGGACCCGAGAGTCCCAAGAAGAAGAAGATCGGCTCGCAGAGCAGCCTGGAGAAACTGGACCAAGAACTCAAGGTAGGCAGCGCTGGTCAGTCAGTTACTCATCGATACGTCACAATCTTAGAGTATCAACTCGACCTTCTGCGGTTTTCTTCCCCCATCTGTTGTTTTTCGTGTTTGCAGGAGCAGCAGAAGGAGCTGCGGCACCAGGACGAGATGTCCTCCCTGGTGTGGATTTGCACCAGCACCCAGTCCACCACCAAGGTCGTGGTCATCGACGCCAACCAGCCCGGGAACATCCTGGAGAGCTTCTTCGTTTGCAACTCTCACGTCCTGTGCATCGCCAGCGTGCCAGGTACCGGGGAGGATTCTCACCACGGACGTATTTAATGGGCGGATTCGTCTCTGAGGGTTCGGGTGTTTCGCTTTCAGGCGCCAGAGAAACGGATTATCCAGCCGGAGAGGAAGTTTCTCCCAGCACCGAGGCCGGACCGGCGAGCGACGGCGGCTCGCCGGCGAGCGGCGGCGGCACGGCGGCCGGAGACGGCGTCCTGGGAGGCATCACCGTGGTGGGCTGCGAGGCCGAGGGGGCGACGGCCGTGCCCCAGACCGCAGAGCCCCCGGGAGCAGATGGAGCAACAGGTCAGAGCCGCCCGGGATCTCGTCGTCTCTGCCGTGCGACGGCCTCACCGACCCGCTTCCTGTCCACAGGATCCAGACCGGCCGACGAAGCCACGGAGGCCACGGAGACCAGCGGGGGGCCTGCGGACCACCGAGAGAGCCTGAGGGGGGCCTACACCGAACACGTGTTCACCGACCCCCTCGGAGCGCAGCAGACGGCGGAAGCTCCAGCCAACTACTCTCAGAGGTAACACCGGGGAGCCCGTCATCGCAAAACATGACGTTATACAGCGATACGTTCCTGTCACGTTTCAGTCAGGACAGCCGTAAAGAGACCGCCGTAGCGCCGCATCAATCCAACACAAACCATTTACTGCCCCCGAGCCCCATGTCAACGGCGTCATGGATCTGGTGTAAAAACAATGACAGAGCAGAACTCAGTGCAGCGATGATGTGCTGTGAACTGCACGGCTTCCTGCTGCAGCCAGGCGGCGCTGAGGAGACCGTTTCTTCTCTTTCCTCACAAACTTCAATGCAGCATGATCAGAACCTCTGTGGAGGTGATCTGATGGTGGAGGAACACTTGGGCACAGTGCAGAACAAGATAAAAAAAAAAAGCTAAAAAGATAATGAATTTAAATTAAAAAATTAAGAATTAAATATATTAAATCATCATGACTTTATAATGAAAGCTCTTTTTTTATAAATTAATTACATTATAAATTCATAATAAATACAATATAAATTAAATATGAAAAAATACAATAAAAAAATAAGAATAACATTTAAAAACATAAAAATGAAAAACACTGAAAATTCCAAAAAACTACATTTGAAAATAATATATATGCAACACATCCCCATCACATAATGAACTATCATCACCAAAACAGTTTAAAGTATAGCATCGATTTCTTGCTTAAAAACATGTTCATTACATGTTCCCCTGTTTTATTTCATTTTATTTTTTCATCTCTCCATCATCTTATCAGAGGTTCAAATGACAGAATGAGATATTTTGCTCATTTTTTGAAAGAGACTTCTCTACATAGCCTTATTTTCCTACATGATCAAATTTTACTGTCTAAAGGAAATGAAAATCGTAACAAGGTGAACCTGCAGAACGATCGTTAATACCTTAAAATGCTTTCACGCTTCACTTTTGACACATTTTCCATCCCAGCAGGATCGATTTCCAAACTGCCTCCTCCTTTCCAAAGCAGACGCTTGTTTATGTAATTTGATTATTCATGCTTGTAAAGTTCTGCGGTTGATTGTTTCCTGCCGTGTCCGGCGAGCAGAGAGAGCGATCTGCTGAAGGACGGCGTGAGTTCGAACCCCAGCGCCGAGGAGCAGGACCTGATGAGAGAGGAGGCGGACAAGATGAGCAGCGTGCTGCCCACCATGTGGCTGGGAGCGCAGAACGGCTGGTGAGACACAGAAAAAAGCTGCGGCTTCTGTGTTGATTTAAACCGATCTCTGCTCACCTGATGAGACTTTGCGTTTGCAGCGTCTACGTTCACTCCTCCGTGGCTCAGTGGAAGAAATGTCTCCACTCCATCAAGCTGAAGGACTCCGTGCTCGGGATCGTGTAAGTTCACTCAGACCAACAGCAGCATCGTCCTGTCGGTGTGTTTGTCTCTCACTCTCTCTCTCTCTCTCTCCTGCAGACACGTGAAAGGACGTGTGCTGGTCGGCCTGTCCGATGGCACGCTGGCCATTTTCCACAGAGGAGAGGGTAAGTGGAGTAAATCGGAATGCTCTGTTGGAGGAGACTCCGCCAGCTGACCGGATCTTCCTCTGGTGTCCGTCAGACGGACAGTGGGACCTGACCAACTACCACCTGCTGGACCTGGGCCGGCCTCACCACTCCATCCGCTGCATGAGCGTGGTGCACGACCGGGTGTGGTGCGGCTACAGGAACAAGATCCACGTGGTGCACCCCAAAGCCATGAAGATAGAGGTACGCGAGCACGGAGCTCCCGGCCGCCTGGTTCGATCCCCTCAGTCTCACTCTGTTCATATATCTAAGACTCTTCAGTTCTCGCCTGTCTTCTGCAGAAATCATTTGACGCCCACCCTCGCAAGGACAGCCAGGTGCGTCAGCTGGCCTGGGTGGGCGACGGGATCTGGGTGTCCATCCGGCTGGACTCCACCCTCAGGTTGTTCCACGCCCACACCCACCAGCACCTGCAGGACGTGGACATCGAGCCCTACGTCAGCAAGATGCTGGGTCAGTGCCAAGAGGCTCCGGGACGCCGTGCGCTCAGAGTGAGGCTCTGGAATGTCTAACTCTTCCTCCTCCTCCTCCTCCTCCTCCTCCTCCTCCTCCTTCCTCCTCCTCCTCCTCCTCCTCCCTCTGCAGGCACGGGCAAACTGGGCTTCTCCTTCGTGAGGATCACCGCCCTCACAGTGTCGTGCAGTCGTCTTTGGATCGGGACCGGAAACGGAGTGATCATCTCCATCCCTCTGACAGAAGGTCAGCTCGCCGTTCGTTCAGTCAGTGATGAGCTCTGATTCAAACGCCTGCTGTCAGGTATAACGCGATGCAGTTGTGGCTCTTTTCCTGCTTCTCTGCCTAAAAATCCTGACAATGTCTGAACTTGTCAGTCACTAACTTCACAGTCAGTGCTTGGTTCAGATGCAGAAGTATTTTCTGAAGATTTGGACTCATCGTTGGTTTGTTTGTTCCACCAGCAGCCAACAAGAGCAGCAAGGCGGCGGGCAGCCAGCCGGGCAGCGTGGTGAGGGTGTACGGAGACGACAGCAGCGACAAGGTGAAGGCCGGGACCTTCGTGCCGTACTGCTCCATGGCGCACGCTCAGCTCTGTTTCCACGGTCACCGAGACGCCGTCAAGTTCTTCACCGCCGTTCCAGGTGGGTTGGTCAGACTAGGCATCAAGCATAAGAGTGCTTCACTGAATGTCTTCATTTAGCGTGAAACTGCGGCCCCTCGTGTTCCAGGTCACGCAGTTCCAGCGGCGTCCAGTGGGGGCGACGCGGCGGGGGACAAAGCGTCAGACGCCACGACTCAGGAAGGAAGCAAGTCCACACTGGTGATGAGCGGCGGGGAGGGATACATCGACTTCAGGATGGGTGAGACGCAAACTCTGCGTAGAACTCTAGAACGGGTTTTTAAGCACAGTAGGAGTGTGGGACGATATAAACCACATCTCCTGACTCTCATGGACACGCTTTTCATCAACCGTCACGTAAACGGGACCTCCTTCTGTCTGTCTGTCTGTCTCTCTCTCTCTCTCTCTCTCTCTCTCTCTCTCTCTCTCTCTCTGTCTCTGTCTCTGTCTCTTTCTCTTTGTGTGCAGGTGATGAAGACGGCGAGGCGGAGGAGGGGGACACGCCCCCCCTCAAGCTGCAGCCCTTCCTGGCTAAAGCCGAGCGCAGCCACCTCATCGTGTGGCAGATCATGGACTCCGAAGAGTGACCTCTGACCCCTGCAGGACCGCAGAGGAGGGTCGGTTGAGGCGAACACCTCCTCCTCCTCTTCAATCAGCACTTTGTTTTTTCTCCTCAGTCCTCAACAATAAGAAGCAGAAACTGCTCCGAGAGCTTTTCTCACCAATAACCTGGATGCATGTTGTTGTTTGTGTGTTTGGTTTATTTTTTCCCATCTGTTCCGATGCCTCCTGTTCTTTTTTTTGGTTTCGTTTTGTTTTTATTTGAGGTCACGCTCTCATTGAGGACAGCACCTCCACCTCTCACCCTCACACTGGACTCAGGTCACACTAAACCCGAAAGAAAAGATTCCCTGAGAGTTCCCTGCTGCCCTTGAATAATGCGAGTGATGTAGCAGGATCAAACCAAGTTTAATATCACTGACTGTGAGTTCAAAAGCAATAAGACATAAATTGTTCCATAAATATTCCACATGTCGTCGTGACAGCCAGGTTTGTGCCGTGTGTGTTACCATTACATTCATGTTACGATGCTCAAATGCAGAAGTTTTTAATTTCTGGTTCTCTGAATCAATTCACGACGTGTGGGAATCCACCCACACAGCAATCAGACCTTTGTGAAAAGGTAAATTGCTGTGAAAATTTACCCAGAAAACTCAGCTGATTCTTGATTTATAATGCTTTTAATGATTCACACAAATGATGACACAACGTGAGTGTTATGATTCCCTCACAGTCTAGTTTTGTTCACGTTAACATACAGTCTCCAAAATGTTTCCTGACTGATGATGCATTAGCATGGCTAGCTTGACTGCATGAATGTAACGTTAATGCACGTGGAAGACAAACACTCAACAGATCCTCACCAACAAAGTCCGATCTTTCATCTTAGGGACAGTCTGTAAGATGTAATGCCACCTCTGTGCTCTGTGTGGCAGTAGTGAGTCATGAGGCCAAGAACCCCATCGCTTACGTGCATCTCACTAGATCTAGCATCTGATTCAAAATGTTCCATGCTGTACCTACTATAAGTAATAACTGCAGTTGTTCCCTCTTACTCTGACCCTTGAAGCAGTTCACGTCGTCCATCTCTTTAGGAGACTTTCTTCTAAGCACACTTGATTCTGATTGGCCAGCTTCCAGGAAGTTGACCATATGTAGATTATTTTAGACTAAACGATAGTTTGCCAAACCTGAAGCTGGTAACGGTAGTTAAGCATGGTTTCTGCTTCTTTATTTTCATGGTTTGGTTTATTACGGCTTGAATACTGAAGGCAGCAAATTTATCCAACAGAGTCCAGCTAAAGTCATGAGTCCTTATGTACTTCCAGTACTGTTTGTAATTTGACACCAGCCTCATTGGCTTCTGTTTCCTTTTCACAATTGCGAAACAAATTTGAATGACGGTTTGCTCAGAATGACATCACTCACATTGGTCTGCTGACAAGGTGATGTCATCGAGACAGGTGACGAGATGATGTCATCACACTTGGATTGTCATAATGTAAATTCTGGTCCAAACAGTTGGAATCCTGAACTGTCTCCGTTTGGTGAAACCACTGAAACATGAGAAGAAGAAGGAGTGTATCTCTCCTTTCAGTCCACCCTCCCACTGACCTCCCAGTAGACACTTTGAAGAAATGCCTTAGGTCTGGAGGACCGAGTTCAAGAGTATTTATTTTTTTCCTCTGAAGAATGTTGTTTGCTACCAAAGGTCAAAGGTGGAGCAGTGAGTGAGGGGCGTAGCAGGGCTCCTCTCAGCAGCGCGTCTGCCTCTGTGGAGAGAAACAAGACGCTTTTTCTAACAGAAATCCTCGTGTAGAGATGAAATCTATTTTTCCACTTTCGTATTTGGAACTTTTTTTTTTTTTTCCCCCCCCTCCAGGATGAGAGACGAGTGTTGGACGTGTTACTTTGACTCGGGCCGTTTGGGCCTGACCGTGTTGATATTTAGAGACGTCCCTTCTACCCCGCAGAGCTGATAAACTAAAAGTGTTTCAAGTCTATTTTTATGACCTTTTATTTTTCTGTTGATCCTCATTTGGGTGTTTCTCAGATTACTTCTGGCCTTGGTATGCCACTGCACTGTGTGCGCGTGTTTGTGTGTGTGTGTGTGTGTGTATGCGTGCGTGCGAGAGAAATGTTTATTGCAGTTTAGCCATTTCAGTATTTATTTACAATGATTGAGCCTTTGCTATTGAGAATGTATCTTTGTACATTATGATCTGTAATGATCTGTATGACCGTGCGGTGGGCCGCTGGGCTGCTTTGCAGAGGGTGACTGTACTCAGCTATGCACCGTCTCCCCGAGGGGACGCCATTGAGCGTGGAGGCCCCGCAACCTGTTTAAGCAATCAGTTTTTTGGGTTTTTTTTTTTTTTTTTGGGAGCTGAAGTGGAGAGGACAGCCGGGGGGTTCGGGCCTGGACTCGTCTGCACATGCTCGTCATTAACCTGGCAGAAGCTCCCTCTTCGTGCAAACTCCATCCTGTACTCCAACAGCAACTCCAGCCTTACTTTTTTTCTTTTTTTTTTTTTTTTTAACAATCAATTAAAGAGACTTTTGTGGGCAACTTGCGGTCTGGTTGTGGTCGTTTGTGATGCTTCTTGTGTACAATTCAGACAGAGCTCCAAACCATTTTGTATTGCAAAATAATAGGCTACAAACAGTAGGAGCAGGTCTATTTTCTGAAGTAACTTCTATAAATCTTTTCAAAATATTGGAAAACTGCAGCCAATGTAAAAACACAAACAGCTGAATTTTATTGTAGGTGTTTTGGAGGATTACAAACTCTTTGAATTTTTTCTATTTCGAAGTCACAAGGTTGTGGACATTGTTCAGTTTTCACGGGCATCGAACCAGCAAACCTACATCAAAGACAACCCACTCTGTCAGCTTACACATTACATGGTGAAATGCATGATGGGAAAAAGACCATCACACCCTGGGCTCCTTTAGCAATAAATAGAGACATCCTAAAGGAAGGAAACTAATGGAAGGAAATTTTTCCGATTGATGCTTGATTAATAAAAGGTTCATTATTTCTATAAACATGCATTAATTTGGATAATTACCGCACTGTCATCGTCCTGTGGAGGTTGGTATTTAGTGCTCATAGTTTTCCCTCCTTCCACCAGAGGGCGTCCTCCACCGTCTCTTCACCGCTGATGTCCCAGTGATTTTATCAGGACAGTGCAGGTGACCCCTGTAGACCACCTGACCTCCTTAAGACCGCCTTTGTAGGCCACGTTTGATCCTCTATGTACTCGTGTTTCTCAGCTCGTGGATGGCGGCCCAGAAATGGGTGGCAGGAAAAAAAAAAAGTGAAGAAAAAAGAAATCCTTCAGGTCTATTCATTCTCCCTGACAATAGATGGCGCTAATTCCCTGCAACGCGGGTTGACACTCATTTATTTGACACCACAGAAGAAGACCGCAGTGTTTGTTTTGATATGCTAATTAGCGCGGATAGACTCAGGTAGGTTGGAAAAGTCTCTCTTTCTCTGTGAGTGTTTCCTCTCAGCTCTGTTCAGCTGAACACACACACTGGACACACACACACACACACGCTCCACACTGAGCTTTTCTACTAAAACCCCACACTTTGACACTCTTATCAGGAGGTAAAAACATGCCGTTCTCCATTAATTCCTGACATCAGATATACTGCTTCATTTTAATACTGTGAAGGTAAATTACACTTGTGGTTGAATTTATTTTGAGTTTTGGTATAAATTGTGCTACTGATGGTGGGTCTATCTAGTCACTACCTGAACCTGTATAGACCACACCTGACCCCCTGTGGACCACCTGACCCCTTCAAGACAAACACCTGATCCTATTTATACCACACCTGACGCCCTGAAGATGAAGACATGTGTAAACACAGGCAAAAACAGCTAGAAGGAACAGAGCAGCCTGACAGCCATATGTTTTTACATCCAAGAATTTACTACATAATGAAAGCAGAATACATCAGTCACAGTAATCTCCATGTAACTCATGAGTGAACATTTTGCTGTCATGTTCAAACTTATGCACTTAAATTTCCATGTTAGCAGAACAATTTTTCAGTCAAAGTAACAGCCATTACCTGTGGCACTGAGTAAACGTGAACATTGCTGCAGTGCAAATTCACATTTTGGGAATTACTATCTCAACCAATGAGATGATTGGTTAGAATGTCTAATCTGATGGCCAAAGATGTGATCTGTGTTTAACAGTGTTTTTTGCGCAGGTGTGCACAGCCAAACGTCCACCTGATGTCCGGGTGGAGGTGGAGTCGATCATACTGATGGAAACGTGGCTGGAGAAGCTCGGCAGCCGTGCGTTGGAGCCAGGCAGCTGATGGATCCGATATGATGGACAGGACAGTCCGGAGCAGCAGGAGACTCACAGCCCGTCCATTGATCCACATGATGAGGGAGAAGCTGTCGGCCCGCAGGTACGTTACAGGTCACAGTTAAAACACTCACTGCTCAAAAAGTACAGTAGTTTTGATGGTGAGTCTGGTTCACAGTGCCAACTGAGAGGGATACAGAAGATGGACAGCCGGATGGATAAAGATGAATAAGGATTTATGAGAATTGCGAGCCCCGTCTTTATATTTCTCACGTTGTCCAAACCTTGCTGGGACTCCGTGTCACAACGCGTCCTCCCAGCCTCGCTAACGTGAGTAAACGCCAGCATCGTTTGCATAATCCGAGCTCACCGTGCAGCCGTGTACTCAGCACTTATGTAAGAACAGCCAGATGGAGGCTGAAGGGCTTTCGGCGGGGGGGTTGGGCGGGGAGGAGGGTGTCCAGGTCCCACCGCAGCTGTAACCTCTGGACCCTCTGGTGGTCTCCTCGGCCCGGGCCGCCGACCTCCGGACACCGCTGCAGAAATATCTGTTTACCGTAACACAAGAGGAAGAAATCCAGCCAAGAACATTGCTGTGAAATGAGGTTTTACAGTGTGTGTGTGTGGTGTGTGTGTGTGTGTGTGTGTGTGTGTGTGTGTGTGTGTGTGTGCGGGGGGGGGGGGCTCCATTTCACACAAGGTCACTCGGGTGTAATGAGGTGGATGCTGACTCCGCTGAATGCCACATTTTCATCAAACGAGGTAGAAGCTGACTCCCCTCCACCGCCACCCATTCCTGGAGACAGAGACGCTGTTGTGTGTCTATTCAGCCCGAATCATGACTAACACACACACACACGCACACACATGCACACACACGCACCCACGTTTTGACTGTATGTGTGTTTTGACGTGGCATGGTCGTCTGCTCCGTCAGCTCGACTCAACAAAATGTTCCCTGGTGCAGGATAAACACACAGCTGGAGTCCCCTCTGACACACACACACACACACACACACACACACACACACACACACACACACACATACATGTACACACTCTCTCTGCCTGGGGCCATTTCTTCATGTTTGTCGTGTTCATGTGATGTGAGGAATCCCTTCCCATGATAATCATCTCTGTCACTGTGTGTGTGTGTGTGTGTGTGTGTGTGTGTGTGTGTGTGTGTGTGTGTGTGAGCATGAGCTGACGGTCTGTATGAAGAATCGATACCCTCCAGCTTCATTAACCTCTCCTACTAACCCGGTCCGTCCTTTGATCAGCTTCACTGAGGCGACGAGACCCTCCGAGACCCTCCACAACACACACACACACACACACACACACACACACACACACACACACACACACACACACACACTGATGATACACACTGGCTCCTCTTTCACCAGCCAAACGCCCGAGGCAAAGTCAAAGAGAGGATGTGTGAAGCGCTCCCCGTTTCACTTTCATAATCTCCTCTCTTGTCGCGGCTTTTACTTTGAGCAGGGACTTTGAGCGTGTCTCCGCTGCGGGACGGCAGGACACGACACGAATGATGCCACTTATAGCCGTTTATCTTAGCTTGACGCACAATTAGCACGCCATCAGCTGAACGGGCTCAGGGTTGGTGAGGAAGGCTCTCCCCGTATGCAGATGATACTGTACTAAAGGAAAGGAAACGTTCACCTCGAATGCCCTAAATCCTCCTCATATATACGACAGTGCAGATAATTTATTAATGGATTATTATTAACATGAAAGTTGTTCTTGTTCTCTTAACTTAATTAAAAAATGTCCCAAAAAAAACTCTGTTCTAAGAACTTTCTAGATTAAAGTTAATTTTTTCCTGTAGAAGAACTTCAGCCCTGCATTTTGAACATTTGAGCTTTTTCAAATACTTGATGCCACCCTTGTTATTTATGGGGAAAACACTAGAATGTGTTATTTTCCCTATTAAAAAAACGAAAAGGATATGTCAAAGGTTAGCAAAAAAATACAGAAAAACTGTTTTTATAAAGAATCACATTTGAAATTTACCAAATATCTCAAGTCATAAAATAATTCAGAACTATTTGTTTGTGTTTTTTTTACAAGGATCAATAGCAGTCACACAAGATAGTCATCCTGACATTCAGAGGTTTAAAAACCTTCAAATTACATGAAAGGAATGAAAGGAATTAAGTTATCTGGGCAGAAAAATAAGAATTTATTAAGTTTTTTTTGTGTCTTTTGGCTTTCATGATATTAAATTGTTTGTAAATGTTTTCATCATATTGAAAAATAGCAAAAGTTTGCACAAAGTTTGTGCAAAATATTGTTGCCTATGCACCAACAGAGCTGAAATGATGGACATAAATATGCCTTAGGGTTAATCTTTACTTAAAATGTGTAACTCGGATCAAACAATCACACTACAGTTGTGTGAATTTCATTTTAACAAAAGTATTTTATTTGTTCAGCACCATGTGATGGAAATGTCTTTGGACTACTGCTTGTGACCAACAAACTTTAGACGTTTCGCACAAATAGAGATTCACTTAAAGACCTTAGATATATGCTAGACGTTCACACCGCCAGAGTTTGAGGCTAGAAGCCGCTCTGCTTCCCGAATCCTGTGGGGACGGGATCGTAACGTGTCCACATCCTGATGTCCTCGCTGCTGCTGCTGCTGCTGCTGCAGAGTGTGAAGGTTTGCAGATAAAAATACCATCTGCTTGTCAATAAATGGATTTTGGTCCAAATTCCCTGCGGCTGTTTCGTTAGGCGTCTAAAGGAAGAGGCATTCAGATCAGCTGGGAGGAACTAAAATTTACCATAACCTCCTCAAGTCCGCGTTTTAAAATGTATTGTGATCTTCATCCTCTTGTATGTTGTAAACTTCCTGTTTGTGCAGTTTAAGCTGTCTCATGCTCGTCATGCACCCTGGTTGAAGGCATTCTCCTCTGTGGAGTCAGAAAGTTTCTTTCCTCGGTCTCCAGCCTCTCTTTGACCTCTCTACGACCTCAGGTTGCGAAAAAAAATCAGAAAAACGTGGATGGTTCCACATAACTGAAGAAAAGGTGAAAGAGGCGTATGAAAGGAGGCAGAGGCCCCGAGGCGAGCTGAGTCACTGCGAACACACACATCTGCCTCTCCTTCTGCACACACCGCGACGTGCCCGACCTGTCGGGCGCCCGCACGTGCTCCGGTGACATTTCCCAGCGAGCCTCTCCCGCTCTGCAGCCTCCACGTTCAGCCACATCAGAGCGTGAATATCACCCGGCTGAGGCGTCTGGCGCAGAGCCGGGAGCGCCGCCATCCCTCCAGCTCTCCTCTTCTTCACCTGAACCACCAAACAATCTGATAGGAAGGGAGATGAAAGTCAGTGCTAAACGTGTTGAATATTTGTCTGTCGAGGTGAGTGTGTCTCTGAAGGAGCGCAGGGTCTTTTGCAAAATTCGGATCTTGAGCCAGTTTCCGATGAAGAAACTTGATGTTTTGGTCCTCGGAGGCCTCTGTGAGGAAGGTGTGTGTGTGTGTGTGTGTGTGTTTGTCAGGATCTTCACACTGAGGTGTGGCTGTGGCCTGCAGGGAGCACTGCTGTGCTGGAGGAGTGCGAGTGTGTGAGAGTGTGTGTGGTTCACCCTCCCTTGTCCTTGTTGAGTCTCCTTCTGTAGGTCAGATAATATTTGTTAAGAAATGTGATCGGGCGGTCAGGGGGCGTTCGGAGGGTCCGGGCTCGTTGGATTCACACAGAACATCAGTGTTTTTTTTCTGAATCTAAAAAGATATGAAGGTTCGTCCTTAAAATTGAACCCTTTTAGAATCTAATCAGTGGGATTTTCAACACTCGATTGAAATAATTTACTGTTGCCATCAACCTGTTGGTGCAGATTTTCCCAGCATGCATTTTTCTTTGTAACTTTTGAGATGAAATCATGTTAAAAAATAAATAATTAGAGGGCAAAACTAATAATTGTCTAAATCTAAACTGAATAATGAAGGTTGTAGGTCATATTTGTGTGTACAGGCTTCCTATAAAGCGAATAAACTGTGTTGGAAAACATCGAGTCATGCTCTCCGGCTTCCTTATACGTTCACTTCTTGCTCAGACTCTACTTTTGAGTGGCAGAAGTGGAAGTTCTGCAGAGTGTGGCGCTCAGAGCGATCACGTCGGGATCTCTGTAACACGACCAGCTGCTCCCGTCTCCATTTCTGACTGCGGGTCAGAGAAACTCTGCCGTCGTGTTGAGAAAACAATGCGCAGCCTTCTGGATGAAGTTCTCCTGCGAGTGTCGTCTGGGGAGCGATGCTCCGCAGACTGTGTGAGCTAACCTTTCTTCGCTCGCCGGGAAATGTCAAGTGCGCGGTCTTTCAGCCAAGACCGGGACGTGTTTTTCCCCCCCTGCTGAGTCACGGCGATGCGTCGCCCCGGCCGATTAAAGAGCGTTTTTCGGGCCAGTCGCCTCGTTGGGAGCACGGTTCTGCCTG
Organism: Salarias fasciatus; assembly: GCF_902148845.1. Classification (NCBI taxonomy): domain Eukaryota; kingdom Metazoa; phylum Chordata; class Actinopteri; order Blenniiformes; family Blenniidae; genus Salarias; species Salarias fasciatus. Next base: position 6,341,915 of record NC_043752.1, on the reverse strand, counting down.
TAAGCCTCTTACAACACGATTGTGCTTTGTTCCGTGTCGGTGACGTTGTAAAACATGTTCGAGTTCTCCCACACAAATGTACTTTTATTACCGTGCATGCTCTCTCTATTTAGAGAATTAGGCAGCTGTCCCAGCATGCACTGGGCCCCCTGCAGAGCTGTAAGTAATCTGTGTGGGTGGTTGAAACCTGAATAAATTACACACTCAGATTTCTCTGTACATAACAGAAGAGCTGCAGTGTGCTGCGTTAAACTCGAAATCACTTGAGAAACTGATAGAAATCGTCAAGAAATCCTGCGCGGCGCTGGTTCCCAACATAAGGGGCAGGGCATCTCAGGGTGGGCACCTGAGGTCACAGAAATGGTCGGAGTGCTTTGCATCTCTTGATGTTTTTATAGAATTTAGAGTAAAAAAACCTACTACTAAAGAAAGGTTTGGAAGCTGATGTGCTAACAGTAATCTCAATGAATTACAATGTTCTTCTGTATAGTTCCTTCTTTTCCTGCAGCTTTGACTCATTTACTCCCTCTCTCTTTAGATACATATCACTTTTATTCAATGTTTTGCTTCGATATTTGTGATAAGTTCCTTCACAGAAACGTCCGACTCCGTTGTGTCAGGATATATTTTGTGATTTTTGGGGTTCGGCGCTCCGTCCAGTCGCTCCGTGACGAAATCAATCAAACCAACACAGAAATAAACAGTAAAGGGAAAGGATGGAAAACATTTTTTTTTTCACTTTTTCTACTGTTTTTGTATCTGAGTTTAGCAGTTTCTTCCCTCTTTACCTGTACTTTTCAGACTATTTTGATATTTTGAAGTAGAAATGAACAGAAATACTTTATTAATCACAGAGGGAAATTCCTTTAAGCATTCCTGCGCACCGAATAAATAGAAAGTTTAATTTTCATTCTGTCTTATTTGAAATTTAACTAGTAATTTTAAATATCAATATGGGTAAGGCATAACAGTGCCTGTAAGCACAGCAGAAAGGATACAATTTTCAGAAAACAGGCCATTTTGGCCATTTTAATCATTTTTATCTCTTTTCCAAGCTGTATTGCTTGTTTGTTTGTTTTTTTCCCCCTTTAAAACATTCTAGTCATTTTAGAATTTTTACCCATTTTAGCTGTAGTTTAGTTTTCTTTAGTTTCTTTAAAGCCTTTTTTTACCCAAGAGGCAAAAGTAATTTAATCATTTAATAAAAAAAATAAAATAAAATAACAATGTTTATTTAGATATGAATTTCTGAAAGCTTCAGGGAGCCACTGTAAAAAGGCCGTAGAGCCACATGTGGCTCCAGAGCTGCAGGTCCCAGACCTCTGACGACGGCTTCGAGGCGTCCGATTGTATGTTTTGACTGCTTTAAAGCGTGGCTATCAGAGCTCAGAGCGAAGGCTTCACACAGCGATGACCCACATAAACACACCGATCTGATCGCCCGGAGCTGGAGGAGCGCGTTATCGACCCCCGAGCGGCTCCAGAAGTCGTCATTTAAGTTAACTGCTCGACGACGAGGGCCGGCCGTTTGTTAGCGGCCGCTCCGCTGACGCTGACAGGTCGCGGCGGGCCGAGCCAAGCTTTGACGTTTGAATCCTATTCAAGACCCGGAGGTCCTGACTCCGGAGGTAACCGGAGCTCCGGGCCTCGGGTTCGTCCTGACCTAGTTCTGTCTTCGCGCCGCCTGGACAGTGTTGGAGAGCAGCGGCCGGCGGAGGAGACGGACAAGTGACACCAGGAAAACCGCACATCTTTATCGAAGAATTGTAAATTATAAATAGTTGCGGTCGCTCATTTACGTCAATGCAATTTCTCTTAAACTAACTCAACTAAGTTGAGCATCCTTTTAAACGTCGGCTACGTTCAGATGCTGATTGTCGTTCCAGCTCGGACGGCGTGAAGATCTGACGTCTTATTAATAGATGATGACCTCGTTCAGGAGAAATCATGTTGTCAGTATCTGGCTGACACGGCGTTGGGATTACTTTTCCTTTCAGCCTCACAAACTGGAAACTGCTGCTGTCTTACTTTATTAAACGAGGAGAACAGTTTCCTCTCCTCCGAGCCAGCGGCAGGGTCCAATGCACGTCTTCAAACAAACCCCGGGGAACTTTTTCCAGCCGTAAATCAGGGATTCGGACGTCTCACATCCAAACAAATCCAAATTCGCGAGGATAAAATTCAGATAATCGTGAGAAATTGTTGTCAGGAAGTGAGGAAGGGTTGGATTTATCCCGCATGTTAACAACAAAAACAAGAGATTTCATACCTCCACTGGATATATGACCACTTTTAAATGTGGGTCATATTATGGAACTTGATACTTTTACATGGATTCAGTTTCCAGAATTTGATCTGCAATTCTCTTGAAATGCATCCTTAGTTTTACAGTTAATTCATCCCTAACAGCAATTTGCTGTTTATAGCATATTGTGTGATTTCAACACAAACAACAGCACCTCCTAGTGGCTTACCATGGAAATAGCATCATTATGTTAACACAATAAAATAAATGGTTTGAATTTTTTTCTGAAACTAAAATGCAAAAACAATAAAACGTTCTCATATAAACGGGATCTTTAATGATGAAGGTGGAAGCGTGCCGTCCTCTTCAAACAAATCAGCACTCATGAGTGATAAACATGGACGAGGAGCATATGTGACTCTGTGTGTGTGTGTGTGTGTGTGTGTGTGTCCGGTGTGTCCAGATCATTTGCATGACAAGAGTGCAGCGCGCCGCGGTCCAGAGATTGTTGCTGTGACGACGCAGTGGAGACATATGGCTTATTCAGAGAAACCTCAGGGTGTCGGGAAAGGTGGAAACTCTCGCCGAGAGTCTGTGGAAGGGGAAAACAAATAAATCCACGATTTGGTTCTCTCTGAGCCCCCCCCCCCCCCCGATGCACGTTCGAAGTGCGTTTTTCATGTCACACTCCCACCTTCTACAACACCACGCCGGAATTCACAATCAAACTGGAAGAAAAAGGGAAGCAGTGGAAACTGTGATGTGCGACAGTCAGGGCGAGCGGCGTGGGAGGGAACGTGCCCACGCTGTCGTTCGCCTCAGATTGTTGCTGTGACTGTTGTTTTTTGCAGCGTTCAGACGCACACAGAGACTTTTCCCGTGCATCTAAAAACAGCAGCGTCATCGACGAAAACCCCGGTTAGAGACTTTAATTCAGTCCGACGACGACAAAAAACAAAACCCCACAAAAAAACAATGCGGCTCCTGTTAGCCGGCGAGGACACGTGCCGCCCTGCGACTTCAGAGAGCAGCTGGCGGCGCCATCAAACATTCATGAGAGAGATGGAAAGACTGTGAAGGACGGCGTGGAGCAGGAGGAGGAGGAGGAGGAGGAGGAGGAGGAGAGTGTGAGCTCACAAAGGTTAATGGGACTTATCTGCATCACCTCCGAGCCGCTGTTGTTTTTCACGGGCCGTGGTTTTGCGAGGTGAGCTGAAATCGAGTACCTGCCAACGCTGATGCTTTTCTTTCTGCCAAGTCCGCCGCAGCTGTTCCACGTAATTCGATATAACCGAAAACACAGCAGCTGGGCTTGGTTTTTTTTTTTTTTTTTTTTTTTTAACCTTTTCTCTCATTTTACGTCAGTCTAAGATTGCAGAACGTGGAGATGAGCGGCTAGTTTGGCTGCATTTATCGTTACATTATGTTTTTTAATTAGGAATTAACTACTCCGAATTAAATAATTTAGAATTACTGCATTTTCCGTCGTGTTTATATGGGAATAGTAATTACAAATTCAAGGTTTACATGGAAAACATGTTTATTTGCCTTTTGGACAGCGGACAGATGTGGAATATTCAGGTCTACTGGAGCTAAACAAACTCCACTTCCTGCGTTTTTTTCTCCTTTTTTTCTCAATCAACTTTGATGCTTCAGCTTTTAAAGGGCTGCATTTTTATGTATCCATCCATCCACCATTTTCATTCTGTCCATTTCTTTTAAGACTCCCATTAAATAAATTATCTCCGTTCAAGTCCGACGCTTGCTTCAGGCAGCCATCATGGAATATGTGTCTCGAGTGAATAAGTGAACGAGCAGAACGACCGCAATTAACTTCAAACGAAATGCATGATCGAGGAATTATTCAAGTCCGCTTTTTAATTTTGATAATAATTTCATTTCTGAAATTCGGTGTTTACAAATTCATTTTAAAGCAAAATTAAGTTTTATTTGGAATTAAAGGGGAATTCATACTCTCATGTAAACCTGGCCAATAAGTAACCTTGACAAAAGTATTTTGAATCAGAACTGCAGTAGAGCGTTCTTCCCCCCTCCTCCCCTTCGGAGAGAGTTACCAGTTCAGGAGAGGACTCCTCCTTTTACTCCGCCTTTGGCCGTTCGCCTTTTTTTTAAAGAATGTCAAGCCTTCTTGAGTTTATATGAATCTATTTCTGGATCCACTTCTTTTACTGTCTTCCATACTTACTGGCTGCTGCTCTTTTGCAGACATAACATATCAAATGCTGCGTTCCTCGTCTGGCAACCTAGGGAACTCACAAGATTGGCTTAGGAACCAGGAAGTGGTAATTACTGCTTCTGCACTGACGGACTCGTCAGTTCAGTCAAACAGAATCACCACAACTTATAAGAGTTGCTACACAGAGACGGCGCTTTTGACCGAGAGGAGACTCATTACCTCTCCCCTGTCTGCTCTCGGGATACGTCCCACTGTGAGTGCATTCAGGTTGTCATGGCGTGGTGCTGCAGACCGACAGGAGACCCGGTTTGATATTAACTGAAGTAGCAATAACAGAGGAATTCCTCAGAAGGCGTGATTGGCACCTGAGGAGCAAAGTAAAACTCTCGTCTCTTCGATCGCCAGGATCTCATAAATTATTTTTAAAGTTTGATCAAGGTTACGCATAACAAGCGGTGATGAACCAGGCGCCGAGACTCTTTTTAGTGGAGGGGAGACTCAGCGGGGGCACGAAAAGATGAGTTTTAGTTTCTGAGTGTTATCGTCACGCTGTAGCAGCGATGTGACCAAAATATCAAAGACAATACACAAACAAAGGTCCCACAAGGAGTACCAACGGAACGTAGGGGGGAAGTAGAAGGTACTTCTGAACACAAACCTGTGGAATCTGAATGAGATCAGATCTTTGTTGCACTGCTTGATTGTCATAGCCATCTTTTAAAAAAGTAGATGTGGATGATTCATATTCATTGTTCTGAAACCCTCCTGTCTTTATAGTATTTATACCGGTTCTCAGACGGAGACTGGATCCCAGTAGTCTATTGAGGCCTGCACCTCTAACATTGTCTTGTAGAATGAAGGATTATTACTCTGTAAGTCCTGAAAACACCATGACTCTGATGTATTTGCTCAGCAGAACCCGAAGATTTTTGATCGTCTGAAGAATACGGAGGTCAAGTCAAGGCTTTTAAAGTTTTTTAAAATATCCTGGACGGTGTTTGCAGGGGTGTTTAGCCCATCGCCAGGCCAAAACAGACCACTGACGTCAGGGAATGCTTCCACCATGAGGGATTGTCCAGAGTACTGAAAGACCTCAGGCTCCATCCAGAGAACTCCACCTATGCCAACTTGTCTTCTTGCCATGTAATCCTTCGTAGAACAATGAACACACACACACACACACACACACACACACACACACACACACACACACACACACATCCACATGGCGAAACAGAAAACATGATTCATCCCTCGAGTAGATCGTCTTTCATTGCGCTGCAGTTCGGCTCTCACGTACACACTGGAGCTGCTTTCGGCAGGATGAGGAAAGTTGTTGTGCACGGTCACCTGCTACACATCATGCTACAATACACTCCTCAACCTTTAATTCAGCAGGAAGGTTTTAAAGGAATACTCCGAAGATTTTGGACCCACGCCCTATCCCTATCATTAACAGAGTGAGATAAGCTCATAAATACCTTTTCTGTGTCCGTTCGTCCAGCGCCTGGCTAACAGCTGTTAGCATCGTAGTTAGCTTAGCTCAACTACGGCAGGTGAAGAGGAGACAGAGCCAGACTGAGAAAACATTGTATATCAAAACATTATTTTAACGGATTGAAAAAAAAGCACGTCTTTTAAAATGTTTTATAACCATTCGGATTTACTTCGCGTGCTAATACGCCGTCCGCTGGACCACTGGAAGGAGTATTTTGTCCACTTTCTCAGTCTGGCTCTGACTCCTCTTCACCTGCCGTAGTTGAGCTAAGCTAACTACGATGGTAACAGCTGTTAGCCAGGCACTGGACGAACGGACTCAGAAAAGGTATTTATGAGCTTATCTCACTTTGTTAATGATAGGGATAGAGCGTGGGTCCAAAATCTTCGGAGTATTCCTTTAAGAAGTGTTTTCACGTTGGACTTCAGCTGTATAGTTTAACTTTGAGGGTCGGTTCTTCTTTCTTGATCCATTGTGAACCAACGTGATCTTCTGTTTTGGAGACGTTTCAGTGTCTTCCTGAAGTTTTTCAGGTTTTATTTTTCCCCTTTTCTGGCTTTCAACAACTTCCTGTATTGTATATTCAGCCCATGAGCTGTTGCTGTGACACAGTCTTTGATTCTCCGTCTGCCAGTGGTTTCAATGTAATATCTGATTCTATTTGTTTTATCTTGCTGCACAATAAATAAAATCCACCATGAAGCATCTCGATGAACCTAAAATAACTGGTATAACTGGAATGTTAAAGAAAAGCCATAATTAATTCTCATTTCTAGCTTCAGTCATTGTTTTGTTGCTAGCTTTGCATTTTCACCAGCTGAGCTCAGGTCACAGTCATTACCCTCTTCGAGTTCGGATGGAGTGAACATATTCCGGATAGCGAGCGCCTGTCAGAAAATGAAAGCCTTCAAAGTCGAGTCTTGCACCGATCTTGCAGCACTTCCCTCTCCTGCGGAGCCTCGGCGCGTAAACGCCTCTTCTTTTGTCTGGATCTTTGCGGCGACGTGAGGGGGAAAAGGGCGGCATACGGCTACGTACCCGCACTGGGGTGGCTGTGATGCGCCGGCCAGACTTTGATCAAGACTGCCTCGAAATGTAATGTGTTGCCCTTGGATCCACAGGCCCGGAGAAAGGAGGAGGATTGAGGTCAGTGTGAGTGCGCGTGTGCATGTGTGTGTGTGTGTGAGGAACATCTTAGAAAGTTAGAGCGATTAGCCGTGTTAGTGTCTGTGCTAATACTGGCCCATATCTGTCATTGATCCTCATCAGCCCATATGTTCCCTGAAAGGGAAGCGCCGCGAGGTTACGTGTGCTGACCAGGTTAAATCTGGGAGTATTTACAGCGGTGCACGGCTATTTACGGGGCCGGGCGCCGCTTTTATCTGGTCAACCATGTACGGCACAGTACAGTAATAGTCCTAATGCTCATGCAGCACACGTACTGTACTCCCTCTTCCAGGTATCCCTGCCGGCGACCGTGACAAATACTCTAACAAATCTGCTGCGACTGGGAGCAGGGTGCGGCGCGGCCTGTTGTTATTAGGAAAATAAAGCGTGTGCGCGTGTACGTGCGCGATCCACGCTTTGCATTTCAAGCCCAGATGGTCAAGAAAGGCCTAGTTGAGCCCTCTCTGCCGGCCGGCTGTGAAGCGGCGAGGTCCTCCATCTGCTCGCGCTCTGCAGAGTCCCCGAGCCGCAGCAGCAACGGGGCACTTATTAGCCGGCTGGGGCAGTAATTAAGAAGCGGGACGGGCTCGAGCCGTCCGCCAGGAGTCGGTAGACGGCTTCGGGAGCCGAGCGCCCGCCTCGCCTCCGTGTTTATGCAGCAGGTTAAAGGAAACAGGGCAAAACAGATAACAGAGGCCACAACTGTTCCTCGGTGTCACCCAGAGTTCATGTCGTTCCGAGTATCATCGACTGAGGCTGTTTCACCTTTAGAGCAACGCCTTCAAAGTCCGTCGCTTCAAAGTCCACGGCTTGATCTGCTCGCAGATGCAGGCAGACAGACTTTCATCAAACTGCACTAAAGTACGCCTCCGCCCTGCTTTTAACCTGACTCAGCTTGTTTGTGCGATGCAGCAATCAGTTAAGAGTCATGACAGGTGTAAACGCACCCAAAAAATAATGATACCTCAATTTGAATAAAATGTGCCAGTGCTGCACAAAACTTCTACTTCCATGAAATGAAATGAAAATAAAATCAAAGTGGAATCTACTGACTTTACTGACTTGGTTCGTTTCAAAGATTCTAAAGCCATTTTAAAATGTGTGGATAGATATCTGATTGTAAATGTTTAATTGATATAATGCTTCATAGATAAACTTCAGATTAAAAGGGTTCACAGGTTGATTGAAGTAGTCAAGAAATCTATAGTAGAAACTTGATTTATGAGTCAGTTTTTGGTATCTGGAAAACTGTGAAACTACAACTACATTCACTTGGCCAACCTGTGACAAAGCTTTCAGCACTCAGAAGTGGGTTTGAGACAAGTTTGAAGTGAAAATACATAATCTTTGTGTTTCAGTTTAAGAAAAGTTTCACATTTATGTGGCAGCATTCTGAAAACGATGCTCATTTACATGGAAACTGCAGAAACTCTTAAAATGATGTAGCTGACTGCACGGACAACGAGTCGGAGTGTTTTCGAAAGTTCCAGCTTGGAAACCATTTTCAAAATGTTGTCTATTTGGACACCGAAAACGCAACATAAATTTTCCACTTAAGTTTGAGAACATTTTTGCATAAACAGGGCCGAGCTTGCTGCTTATTTTAAGACCCTTATGCGCTCTTAAAATAACCCTCTTATTTCAATGTAGGGCTTTGCTTGCAAAGGTCTTGTAGCTGAAACTAAGACTCCTGCTGTTTCTACCGTCTGTAGTTCATGAAGTGACGTGTGGAGTTTGCATGTTCTGTCTGTTGCCTTGTAGCTTCTCTGCACCTTTCAACCAGAAACCAAATACCTAAAGCTTGTTAGGTGAATTAGTGTCACCATATTGTCTGTAGCCGTGTGTCAGTGATTATATGTCTCTGGTAGCGATCGAAGGATGTATCCAGTTCTTCACTCAACATCAGTCATGAGAAATCAATGGATTGTCAGAAACCAACAATCGGAAGCAGTTTCTTGTTTGGTTCCAGGTTGAACTGCCCCCCTTTTGTTTGTTATTGTTTATGCAATCACCTGGCTGTAGAAAATACCTGCTAATACCCTGCTAATACCCCCACGTGAAATCACATGACCACCACTTCAGCTGGGTGTTGCATGAGCTCAGTAGAGCAAACAGCAAAGTGCCCGAACCCCGCAGAACAGAGTCGCATTGATCTCTCCCTTACAGGCCGTGAGCGCAACAATAAAGCATGCTTGATTTCAGAGATCGGCGTATCCCGGTATCGGGAGGTTAAAGGCCGTGGATTTCATGGCTTAATGTATCCCCAGCAGAACAATCATGAAAGAGCTGTTGGAAGCGAGAGCAGAAGGAGATTTAGGCCTGAGAGTCAGAGCGGAGCGTGCAGGGAGGCGGCAACGTGAGCTATTTCCCGATCAGGCTCTCGGCCGGCGACGGAGCGACCGTAGCACCGGAGGTGAATGCAGCAGATCAGCCGAGTGCGGCGAGCGGAGAGCGCCGCCGGGTTTGAGGAGCAGCCGGTCACCTGCAGACGGACAGAAAATCCCATCATGTTTCACCTTGGCCAAAGACGGATCAGGAAACGGAGCCGCAGGATGAAACCCCTTCGCTAAGTCCAGGTTCACACGACAGTGTTTCTAAAGAAAATGATTCATTTTTACCTTTTCATTCCAGAAAGGTTTTGCATTTCATAGAAGCAGTGCTCCTGAGCATTTGCATAGAGTTTTCACCCATTTACACGACAGCGGAGTCGTGGCATCTTCAAAAAGCTCCTCTATGAGAGCCGTTACAGCGTTATCGTATAAACAGAAACCCAAAACACAACAAAAGTTTTTCCTTTTTCACTCGTAGCCGTCGCGGTGTCAGCTTCTCAGCCACAGCCAGATGGTTTCGCTGGGATTTCACCCCTGCAGGAGTGAGTTCAGACGCTTGTTTACAAGCCACAGCTGCTGAGGGGGTGACACCCGCCTCGCAGTCGAGGGGCTTCTCTCACGTCCCCGACCTTTTCCCCGCTCCGCCTCTCGTTTCCTCTCCTAATTTAAGCCCCGTCATGTGAGGAAACCCGGTCCGCGTTCCCGTGACGACAGCTAATCCCGGCGCGGAGCTGGCCCGCCGATGGACTTGTGTAAGAGGCTCACAGCGTCACAAGTCTCATGCAACCTCCCCCCCCCCCCCCCCCCCCCCTTCGCCTCGCACCCGGGAGACATCTTCCAGGAGAGACGAGGACGAGGCCAAGAAGAAGCCGGTCCCCGGCAGATCTGATGGACCACACTCATTTGAAAAGACTTCTTCTCTCCTTCATCAGGGTTGTCGCACTCATTTTAATTTAAATAGTTTGAGCTCGAATAGGTGAAGCAGCAAAATGACACGACTGAAATGGATTTTCTTCATTTCAAGTCGAAGCAACTTCAGTGAAAACTTTTTTGTAAATTTCTCTTCACAAGCCTGACGAAGCTTAAGAGCAATCTGCAATTTAATCAAGCTGCTGGTTTTACTGAGGCAATTTACTGATAAATACAGCAAAAATATGCCCAATAATTTCAAAATTGACTTGACTTTGCAATTTTTTTTTTTTGGCAAACCTGATAAAAAATATGATATTTCAGGCTTTTTACTGGTTCTCTGTGTTATGTTTCATCTCCTAATGTTCCTATAACAGCCATATATATTGAGAATATAAAGGTAGCGCTGCCCTGGTAATTATTTTTACTCCTTTAACGGCCTGTTTTGGCCTGAAAGTCGTGTGTTTAATTTACTTTGAAAATACATTTTTAAAGAACCGTACTTACTTATTTTCTGTGGAACACTGTCGACTGAACACGAGCAGTTTACTAACTTCAAGGGAGCAAAAACTATCGGTTTGGGTTTATTTGTTGTGCTGTAATATGGGAAATAAGTCACAAGATCACCTCTCTCTTCAGCTTATAGCTTCAAATTCTCAAAACACTCATATGTTCGAAGTCTATTTGAGGTTTTTGTGTAGGTTGTAGCGGCGATCGGTCATAATGTATTAACCTCTCACAGTGCCTCAGGTCCTGCACATGTAGGAGTGTGTGTGTGTGTGTGTGTGTGGTGTGTGTGTGTGAGAGAGAGAGGGAGAGAGAGAGAGAAAGAGAGAGATAGTGGGATGGTGTGTATATCCATTTATTTCTTACATAACATCTGACTTCCTATGTCCACACAGTCATAATCATCTCTGTCCGTCTCTGCGGCGTGCATCCACCCGAGGTTTAGATACCGATTCCAGGAGGATTACTGCTTACACACACACACACACACACACACACACACACACACACACACACACACACACACACACATTATCATCCCAGCACACATTACACATCCACTTTAATCCTAAATCCCCTCGAGGTCAATCAAAAAGTTCCAGGTCAGGAAGTTGTTATGATAGGACGGGGGGGGGGGGGGGGGGGGGGGGGGGGGGGCTGTCCTCCTCGTCCCCCTCGTCCCACCGGCTGAGGATTACAGCGGCTGACAGGAGGGCGGGGTGAGGCAGTGGGTGAGGGTCGTCTCTCGTGGGGACAGTTGCCGGGGGCCGGCCGCAGCTGACTGAACTATCCCTCCAGGTCATGTAGAAACACACACATGCTGGTCCGCTCTCCCCCCTCCCCCCCCCCCCCCCCCCCCCCCCTCCTCAAAGACGTCTTTATCTCCCTTCAGAGGATAAAGCTTCTGTATGACGCCTCGTGCTTTCTGTTGTTGAGCTCTGGGTGAATGTAAAGCTTGATTAGAGGCGGATCAGACCTGAGATCCGGCAGAAAGCGTACTAAATTGCACATTCATGCAAATATTTATGTCGGGTTTGTATGTAATCAACATAGAATGGCACCATGAGCGATATTGTTCAAACCTGAGTATATAAGTGAGGGTTTTGTGCATCAGGCCATTTTTATAAAAGAACAACCAGCTAGAAACTGTGTTGAATTTGTCAGAGACAAAGGCTGCATGGGAAATGATCAGTCAGGTAATCGAAGTTATGGGAATCTAAAAAGGAGTAGGACACAGAACACATCCTATAATAAAGTGAGTGCATTCTGCTGCATTCCGATTTCAAACTTTCCGAACTTGTTGTTTATCGTTTTATCATTCTAAGAAATGATTGATCACAAAGTCATAATTTGAGTCGACAGACTAAAGCTGTGGTGCGCTAGCCGAGCTGATTTGGTAAAAACCGTTGGGAAACAAACATATTCTCCCAATACGACAATCAACAGGTGGGTGAATTTTATCTCCAAAGCTAACTGCTCACCTGGCGACACGACTAAAAGTCCGGTTATTTCGACATAATTCACTGAAGTTGGCCTCGGCGTGCGGTCGTAGACTCGTACAGAAGCGACTTCGCGGCCGGTGACCCCTCCGAGCTGCTGATGGCGAGATTCGCGGCATAATTCTGCTTACCGACTCATGTGTCTCGTTCAGATGATTTATGTTCTCATTTGCCATGCTCCCCTGCCTCCCTATGGCCCCCCTGTGTGTTTTTCCCCTCTGCAGGTCCCTCCTCACCTTCTTCCTCTGGGTTTGGAGCTCTGCGGGGATAGGGAAATAAATGTTCTCAGCTTTCGTGAGAAACGGAGCAAAAACAAATCGCCGGGAGAACACAAACACCTGTGACGCACGCTCTCCTCGCCGAGGTTCGCTCCGACAGGAATAGCTTCCTCCCCGCTCTCCCTTCAGCCCGGCTCTTTCATCCTTTCATCGTGCACAAGAGGAGAGGGAAAGTGGAGTTTATGTATTGAGGAGACTAAAGTAGGAGGACACGTTGAAAGCGCCGCCGCGGCTCTAATTCACCTGTTTTGATGCCCATTCATGTGCTAATGTGGACTTTTGTGGCTGCACGGTGATGGTGATGAAGCGGGCGGCCTTCACACAAACAAGGACACACACACACTCGCACACATATGTCTCTGGGTGGTCGGCATTTAGGGCTTCTAATTCGGTGTGATTTATGGCTCGGTCCAACAGATCAGAGGGTTTGAAAGGTGCACCCTGAGGTCAGAGGGCAGGGGAACATCTGCGATGCTAAAAACAACCTCGACACACTTGCAGGTCTTTAAAGACGTGAAGGCAGCAGGAAGAAGAATCACCTGGTCAGATCGCAGCAGCTGGAGTGTGTTGAGGAGGTTTTTTTTTTTTTTTTTGGATAGCTACGTTGTAGCCATGCTAGGATCTGTGTAAACATTTAATGTGGCAGGATAAGATCTCAAGGGCAACTAAATGGTTTGTGAGAGGAAGAAGCTCAAATACCTAATCTTACGAACTGTCGGTCTCTCTTTTGTCAATTTGGCTTTCCTGCGAAGTGATATTCCACATCTGAGAGATGAAGATCTCGTCAGGCGAAAGGATGTGAGCATTCCTGTGACCACTGGGGCAACAATTTGAAGTCTGGTATTCACTTCTTTTAATACACCCCGGTGCTAATTAGTAAATGCTAACATGCTAATTAGCGCCAGGCTCCGCGGTCTCTCAGGCACCGCGTTTTGATGTTTTAAAGTTATCTCCTCTGCAAGCTTGTGCAGACGGAGGGCAACGAGTTAAAGCCTCCTTTTCTTCTCCGAGAGGCCGCCTGGCAACTCAGCTGTTGAGTTCCTCTTTAGAAAGATGCGAGTGTTAAAATTCTAGAACGTGATTAAACTGCCACAGTTCCATTAGATCCTTAAAATTAAACTTTTAAAGAATAGAGGACGTATTTGAGCCATTTAAGCTGGAGAAACTAATTTTGCACTTTTTTTTTTAGCTAAACCAGTGACATATAGTAATAAAATGTAAATAGTTCCTAATTCTACCTCTTGAAATTTCCTAAATGCAACATCAACTATAGTTTCTGTAAAATAAAGCTAACCTTTAAGCTACTGTAGTTAATCAGCTGTTGTTGCTTTGTTTACAATGTTTATCATGTCTTTTGGCTTCAGGCGTCTTTATTTACTGGAAAGTTGTTAAAAATGAAACCGCTCTCTCAGGCTTTCAGTCGCCCGGGTGAAAATCAGCTGCTTTCTCTTCACTGGCAGTCACATGCCCTCCTCGTTCTTCATTTCTGTCCGAATCCTCACGAAGCTGTATTTGTGAGTCTAACGTGTTGAACAAATCAATAACGTGAAAGGCAGTAATTACTGTGTTTGAAACACACCACACTTCTCCGCCAGGCTTCGTTTGTGCTCCCTTTGTAGATCAAAACTATTTACATAGCCGGCTGAAAAGGGAGCAGTGGAGGAGCTGCCTTCATTAATTCTGACAGGTGGAAAGGGAACCGTCACAAAAATTTCCAAAGCATAAAATGAGCCTTTGTTTCACCGGCGTGCAGTTTAAATTAGGCGACGCGTCTTTGAAGTCGCCCCTCAACATTTCTGTAAGGGAGGAAAGAAATGTCCCGAAATGCTTTCAGCTCATCCGATCACCTGCTCGTCCTCCTCACATGTGGCGTCCACCGAATGGCGGCCATGTTTGTTTTTTCCAGTTTGTTTTGAAGTGGCTGAAGAGACTGAAACTGTCAGGAAAGCCAAGAGAATCAACACTTTCCTACGGCCATGGTGTGTGTGTGTGTGTGTGTGTGTGTGTGTGTGTGTGTGTGTGTGTGTGTGTGTGTGTGTGTGTGTGTGTGTGTGTGTGTGTGTTCAGTAGCAGACAAGTTGTGTTTTCCCCATCTCCATGGAGACGGAGAGTCTTGGGTTAAGGCTTGAAGAATACCTGGTTATGTTTACTTGACGCTCCACGTCGGTCAAATAGAAACTCAGATCTGACAATATTATAAACAAGCTTCAGTTCAGACGAACTCCTGCTGTCTCGGTGCCTTCAGAACACCGTGAGGTAAAACCTCGGCCTGAAAACCTGAGAATTATTGATGGGAAGTCGGTTACCAGAGGCTGCCTTCAGAATCAGAGTGTTTTCACATGTCGGATCGCTGAATCACTGCAGAGAGAAACACTGAAAAAAGAAGAAATATTCCAGCTAATACCTCAGAAATAACTCGGCTGAGTTAGGATGTTTGTAATTATAAGTCTTATATCCGCCATGCTGGTAGAACAGTTGTAGATACTGAAATACTAACTGTTTGCTGCTTCCTCGATGTGTTTCATTATAAAATATCTCAACAGCTAATAAATGGATTCCCATCTTCTTTTTTTTCTTAACAGACAGAAGCCACCCCTGATCCCGACTTTGCCTCCAGCACAGACATAAAGTTGACATTTCTGACCGTCACCGAAACACTTCAGCGACAAAGACGTTGGTGTTCTCCTTTTAAGGTCAACCAGTAATCTTCTCGCGCTTCATCTAAAGCTCCACAGCCACATGAAAGCTTCGATTCGGCCGCTTCATTAGTTCATGACCAAACGCCAGCAAAGATGAAAACATTCCAACACTATTTCATCACGCTAACTATCAGTTTAGAGCAAACCGAGGCTTTAACTTCTCGATTGATCAACTTTGAAGTCACTTATAAAGCCGTCTGTGGAATTTCCTAAAAGAGCCGCAGTGTGTCACACTGGTGCGAAATAGTTTGGATATTAACAGAAATTGGATGGAAATATGTTCGAAGCACATTTGTTAAAAACCATATATGTTAGCTTGTTAGATGATATTCTCATTAGTCCAGGCAGGAGGACAAATAGCCTGAGAAACATTTACATACTTGCTTTTACATAAAAGTTGTGACGAAGGTTTGCAAACTTAGACTCACTGATATAGTGCTGAAAATGAAATAAGGAAATAAAGAGCTACAGCTTGCAGGGCAATAAAATGACACTAATAGTTCAGACAGAGGGAGAGCGTGCTTGAAATAACGGCAAAGAACAATACCTTCAGAGAAGCAGAAGCAGTAATGAGCGCTCCTGCTGTTTGATTGCCTGGACCGTCGCATTGAAACGAAACTTGTTGAAATTAGCATGCCTCGCTTGAATCAAAGTGATTTCCTGTAACACGTACTTGATCTATTCCTGCTCCGAGTGACGCTGATGAAACGCTGTTTTCTTGTGACTAAATGCTGCTTGTTTGAATAGAACTCGTGTTTTTTTCATTGCACCAGGGAAGCATGAACTTGGGCTTCTTCTTTTTTTTGTTTTGGTTAAAATAAAGACAATCTAACTTTAATCCTTACTTTTTTTTGGGGGGGGGTGACACTATGATGCAGATGATTTTGATAAATTTATAATGTGGTGCTTTTTCCGTTTTGAGTAGGAGGACAGGAAGTGGAGTTTCGGGACCGAAACACAGCAGGAGAAACAAACTCTGGCATGAATGAGATGTGGGGGAAAACCTTTTTTTTTAATATTATTTCTTAGTCAGGAACACGCTGCAGGGAAGTAACAAAAAGAAGTGTCACTGTGACTTATGGGAGGAAGTGACAGAGGCAGGGGATGATTTGTAGGCATCAGTGTGGTTATGCTAATAATAAAAAAAAAAAAAAAACACGAGAACAAGAAAAACAAGAACATGACTTTGAGGCTTTGGGGTTTGATTCAGTACCTGTTGGTTTGTGGTTCTAACGGGATTCCTGCTGATTATTGTCTTGAATTTGAGGGTTAAATCTCATCAATGCTCTGTGGAAATCTTAACTGAGACACACAGATTGAGAGTGCAGGTGAATTTTGAGTCAGGTTGTCTCATAAAACCTGGCTGTCTGTCACCGGTTGTGACTTTGTCTTCATCCTTCAAGCACCCAGTTTCACAACAAATCAGGAATTACAGCATCTTCACGCAAGATTGTGCAAACCTGTGGTGGCCCGTCAACCGAATTTATGATGCATCATTGAAAGAGAAAAAAGAAAACATAAACTGCATTTAACTTCTTCTTTGCACAACTTTTCTTTTGGAAACTATCTAAAACAACCAAAAATGTGCTTGTCTTAAAAGAAGTGAGGTGTGTTGGTAACCTTGGTTTGAAAGACGATCAAGTCCTCATAATTTCCCCACATGTGGG
The DNA here is from genome assembly GCF_902148845.1 of Salarias fasciatus. NCBI lineage: Eukaryota > Metazoa > Chordata > Actinopteri > Blenniiformes > Blenniidae > Salarias > Salarias fasciatus. The sequence goes on along the minus strand of NC_043752.1, from coordinate 6,324,919 downwards.
AAATGAAAGGGAAGGAGATGGTTTTCTTTAACAATGGACTCATTTCAGTCAACTTTTGTCTTTTAAACATCAACGAAAATGAGGTATAAAAAAATACATGGATAAGAGCTCAATTTCAACAGTGCAGCCACCATCCAATCAAAAAACAACTTAAAAATCAAGTGAAAAGCCAGAATAACACTCTCTCGTGTGTTTAATTTTCCTCTGTCTCTGATTACTCGTCTAAACATCAGCTCCTAAAAAAGGACCGAAGTGTGATGGAGTCAAATATCATTGAATAAAATCAACGTAACTCTGCAGTAGCTGCCTAACCACGACTGTCTCTCACTTTCCTCCTTCAACAGAGTTCTCATTAAGGTCAAAATCCTTTTTTTTTTTTCACTGCTGAAGCCAAACTGGAAAGGAATTATCTTTAAAAGTCAAGCCTCCTCTGCCCACCTAATATGTGAGCGACAGACGGGCTGTAAGCCTCGGAGCTTTCAGATGGTTTATTTTAGCCGCGGTGCGATCGTGTGCCAGGCGAGTCGGACTGCGGGAACACGGCAACTCTGAAATTTAAATGGATGCTCAAACAAACTTGGACACAGGTAGCATATGGTCATAACGGGCCTTCTCTTCACGTTATGGAAGCACAGCTAATTGCTGCTGTGAGACACTAGCCGCCAATGTTGCTAAACAGACCGGTCGGGCCTTTCCCGGCGCTCTCTGGCTGTATCCCCGTAACAGCTGGCTGCCTCAATCAGATGTGTTAGTGCGACTGGATGCCTCTGCCTCAGACTCTTTTAGATCAGTGCATGTGCAGATTATAGATATTCTCCATGGGCCTGTCCTGCCGAGCCGAGCCAACCGGCCCTCTAAATCCACTTCCTGTCGGAGAGCGGAGCCCGAGCCAGATGAGCCAGATGTGATCGCCCGTATCCGCCCGCCAGCGCTTAAATCTTCAAGTTTTGGCATGCGACGTCAACTTATGCAACGTTTAGCTTGGGCTAACAGCCGCCGCCCCGTCCGCAACGGGAGTTATCCGTCAAGTCAAGCGTTCCCTGGAGGTGCGATTCAAGATGTCAACAAAAAAAAAAAAAAAAAAAAAGTGGCTTCTCTGGGAGCCTCCCGTGGGGAATGGAAATCATCTGTCAGGGCCTGGCCTCCCAGGTCTGTCTCTGCTGGTATTGATCACGGTCTGCTCGCTGGGCCCCCCCGCTGGGCGGCATACAGCACGCATGGTAATGCAGAGTCTCACCGCCGCCTCGTAACCTCTGTGAGTCCTGGAGACTGGAAAGATTAAGTCCCAACTCACAAATGATTAATCAATTCCAATTACTCTCCATGTGATCAATCATATTCTCATTAATGTCTCGAGTGTTGCCCGCAGCTGCGCCGAGCCGATTACCAGTCGGGCCTCCAAGTCCAACAGCTTTATTGCCCAAGTCCTCGTAAAATAGATTTCACAGGCTTGTAGGAAGCTGAGGCAGGCTTGTTTGGGTGGATAACACCTGATGTTTGCACGTCAGCAGTGACTTGGGGGGTATCTTCTCTAGTAACTCAAGAATAGCCCCCCCGCCTCCGTTGATCATCGGGATCCACGCTATTTAAAACAGAAGAACACATAAATAACAACGTCTCGGTGTGACCTGATGCCTCGGCGCACTGGGAGGAGGGAACTTACAATCAGTCACAGTAGCAAACAGCCACATATTACGTTACACGCTCGGGTTATCACCGGGCCAAACACCGTGGCGTGTTTATTAGTGAGTCACGTTTTCCGGGTCACTCCCTCCTTCGGCGGTCGGTCTGACCATTTCTGTGTGAAGAGGAGCGTCGGGGCAGAAATTCCGTTAAGAGCGCTCACCTCTCATGTAACCGGAGCCCGACATATAGACGATCTGTGCCACTTTGCTCTCGCTCTCCGCGGACTTGACTTTGTTCCCTTTGGACTCCTGACCCCAGATTATCCGGGGTTGTACGGGACTGGGTGCCTCGAGCCCCTGGCGAGGTCAGGTGAGGCTTTCACAACATTTCTCTAGACGCCGTACGGATTTAGCGATGTATGAACGCACGCATGTACAAAGCGTCAAGAGTTCAGCGAGGAGAGCGGGAGGCTGGGATCAGGCGTCGACTGCGAGCTCCACGGGATCATGTGCCACACGGGTCAAACGTCAGGTGATCTAAAAAGCATGTGAGTTCATCAGGAAATCGATAAACAGCCACTTCAAATCATATGAGTCAGATTGATTGGCCATTGTTGGTTCTTATCAGTCACACAGGCTTGAGGTCACAGGTCAAATGTACTCAACAGCAAATCAGAAAGTTACAATTGAAAGCATGACGAGCCACCTGTCAGTTCAGAGAAGGTATTTATCACATCCGGACACAAAGGCATTGGTTTTTCAAAAATCAATTCACTGCTATTTAATCAGTATCAGCCAAACTGAATGGATATTGTTGTTCATTGTGGCTTGTAGGTCAAACCAAGTCCACAACAACTTAGGCCCCGTTTGCACAACATTCCGTTTCCATGGAAATGGAAGAAACGCTGAAAACAAGTTTTCATGTTGGGTCAATAATGGGTGATATTGTTTTTGTAATGAAATCACAGACACAGCACAGAATAATATGCTATAATGATTAACAATGGAGAGTGCACGGATGTATGTATGCGTTACTGATAAAGAAAAGAGAACCCAGTCGAAACATGTCAGCGCTATGTTGCAAAAACCATGTTGCCTGCAGAGAAGAAAGAAAACATACTTATGAATCAACTGAAGGCGTAATGAGCTGAATTCAGCCACAAGGTCAAAGTATCACCACAATTTCTTTTTCCGATAATATAAAAAAAATATACTCAAGAGAGCTCATGAGCATTCCTGAAGTGTCGCTGTCGCTCTGCTGAATGGCCTTACTTAGAATTCATAAAAATAGTCTCTTATGGGGACTCCAGATGTTGTTTCACAATCCGACGTGATAAAACTGAGTCATTTAATCCAGAGTTTGGATTCATTTCATCGTGCGCCCATGGAAATGAAATTCTCAGCAACACATTGCAGTGAATCAGTGTCATTCATGCCCTTCACACAACTACAGAAGTAATACTAATTTATCCCCCCAACAGTTGCACGGCAGAATCAATAGTGCCTCTAATATGCATACCATGTCTGCCATCCTGGAGGAGACTGATCTCCACGGTGTCCTGCTAATCAATGGGCAGATGGCTCCTCAACATCACTTCAGTTAAATTCAGATTTTCTGCCTCGTGTTTGATTAGTATTCCAAATGTTGTGTGATTGCGAAGAGGGGGCCGCTGCACCTCGCCGCCGCCGCCGCTCCGTTTCTATGTTATTCCTCCGAGCGGCGGCTGCCAGCAGACGAGAGTCCCTTTGCCTCTGATTAAACCCTTGAAGCAAGGTCTTCAGCCTGCCAAGAACTCGGGTGTGTGCGTGCGTGCGTGCGTGCACATCTGTGTGTGTGTGTGCGTGCGGGAGGCCTCGGGGAGAGCAGGGGAGGCAGCGGAGCAGCTCTGTCTGCACGTGCACGCCGGCCCACGTTATCTACCAAGGAAGAGGAGGAGGAGGAGGGGGAGGAGGGAGCACGCGACACTGGCAGTATGTCAGTCCGCTCTGGTGTCTGCACACGAGGGGGGGTTTGGGGCGGGGGAGGAGAGGTGGACGGATGAAGTGGAAAAAGTGCAGGTGACCCGTGACGCTGCCAGGCCGCCCGTTACCGGCGGCTAACTGGTTAGCAGCTCAAGGCAGCCGCCGTCGGCCAATCACAATCCAGTGTCCGCAGACTGTGTTCCCACGGTGGGGGAAGATGCAGACCACCACCGTTATTCTGTCTAAGAGTAAAAAATAAATAAAGCAAACGTGCTCCGAGATGATGAATGGCAGCTTATCGCTCACACACTGCCAACGCTAATATCTGCTGGCCGAGTTATCTTTAAGCACATTAGCACAGACATTAATTACACACAATCAACACAAAGCAATAACACTGACAGCACAAATGTTTTTCAGACACACATTCAGGGCCACAGTGCAAAGCATTATGGGATTGATGTAGTCCAGGGGTGTCAAACATGAAAAACGGGCACCCAAGAGGCTCCAATCCGACCAAACCAACAATCAAACTAACTGTGGGAATATCAGAGAAAACATTGACCCCCCCTGATCTAGTTAATCCAATCCCTTCATTCTGTGTTCATGTAAACGGGAAAATCTGATTGAAAGGAATCGATGAGGTTGATGAAAGTCTTGTGTCTGAAATGCACACGTTTGATGAAGGTAAATAATCTGAACCATGTGCTTCACTCTGTGTTCTGAATATAAATACATTGAAACGCCCACACAGATCTGTGCTTCGGTTTAAAAAAAGAGAAAAAAAAAATCCCTCAAAGTTATTCTCTGCCTGACCTTGGACCACACACACACACACACACACACACACAGAAACACACACACACACGCACACACACACACACACACACAGTCATTAAGACCTGGTTCTGTATTGTGCTGGGACTGCAGTGAAGGCTATTACACTCCCTGGTTCTATCTCTCAATAATGCATGATTAATTAGCCAACTCTGAAATAGAGTGAAACCGAGCACAGGCTGGAAACTAAAGATGAGCTCAGTAAGTGCCCACTGTCTCTCTCACACACACACAGACACACACACATACATACACACAGGCTCATGCCTTATTTCTGACTTCTTTCAGTTTTTGCCATCTATGTTCATACCGAATCTCCTGAGGGTTACACTGAGTACAGATCTTGCAGCACTTTATTTAACTCCCGTAACAAACAATATTTTCATGTCTATGTATAACTAACATGAAATCCGTTCCAGCACCGCATGACGGTGACTTTAACGAGTTTGAAGAATGGGATTCATCACTAATTCTTCTAATAGTATGTTCATGAGTATTTTGCTTTCGACTTTTAAAACGTACCTTTGACACTTTTCGACGGTGTTCTTCCACCTTCATCGATAATCATACACCAGTGACGTTTCTGCTGAAGGTGGAACTACGCCGTTGTTTTTGTGAGTCTGTGAAACAGCTAAATAAAATGACCGAAAGATGAATGCATCCTTTGAGGTTATAAATAGCCGTTACAGGATTAAACCCTCCCTTCGTATCCCATGGTTAGTTACTTTAACGATGTCGTCATCGAAGACTTTTATAACAGTTTTATTATGAGAGCAATAACTTTTTTCCCAAAAAACAGCTAATGCAAAAAAAAAAAGCTTCTTCCCTTCAGTTGTAACATCTGCAGAATAGTTTTCATCCCACGTAAGTCAGCAAACAACATCTCGTGTTCGAAATGCTCGTAGGTTTCAGACCCCGAGCCTGGAAAAAGGTATTTCTATTCTCATGAAGTCATTTATATTCAAATGCTGTGGGTTGAGTGGGAATGAGTCACTAATCCACATGTGCAGTGGGCCGCACAATGCGGATGTAAGCCAAAAACATAAGAGGAACCATTTGGGCCGCGTGCGCAGAGTGAGAAGCTTTTATCGATTAAGGATGGCCACCGTGTTATTGCCCTCTATCTCACAACTCACCGGGAGGAAATACCACGTGTCGTTTCAGGCTGACATCCTGATAAAATTGTTAGAAGATGTTTAATATTTGGAAACAGCAAGTTTAGAATGTAACGTTAGCCAGCTTAAAGCAATGTGCTTATTCTTGACAACAAGCTAATTATTCTCATTACAATGCAATATCTTTCTCAATGTTAAAGACATTTGCTCTTATTTTTGCAAAGATCACGTGTACGTGATAAATCTGTGCACTTTAAAACTTTTAAAAAATGTACTCCTCGACACTTAATGAGTAATGACTGACATTTCTGCAGAGCACACTGTCTCATTTATATTTTATACATCCCTTCTTCTTCTTTTTCTTCTCTTCTTCTTCTTCCTGCCCTCCTGTCTGAGACAATCCTTGTGAAAGTCCTCAGACTTCACCTCCACGGTCTGCGAGCTTCCAAGTTTAGTCAACAAATGTCAGCCTGTTTCCTGCAGCCGAGGCCGAGCGCAGGCCCGTCCCTGGGCGCTGGACTGTCAGGGAGTTGCAGGGGGTCAGAGGCAGAGCGAGAGGGAGGCTGTCGGCCATGAATGGGGAGTATTCAGCGCTGCCTCCTTCCCACAGAGACTCGTCCCGGGCTGGAGTTTCAGCCCGGCATGAAATCCAAGCCGCTCCCATCGCACTGCCCCGACTCCCACCAGAAGCACCTTATTGATTCCTCTCCGCGACCCGTCCGTATTCTGTTATTGCACGGGTGAAAACAGATAACGGCAGAGCTCGTATCAGCGCGGAGCGAGACAATGCCGCACTGAGGCGACCCGGCTTCGCTCTACGGGAGGAAGCACAGAGCGCAGAGACACACGGTCAGGGTCCTGCATCCGGTGAACACACAGACACACAAAGACACAAGATGGCGTTGAGTTAGTGTCGATTATTGAAGCCGTTTTCTTATAACTGTTAGAATATAAAATTTGGCGGTAATGACTCAAATAAGTATTTGTTGGATCTGTTTTGACCCAAATGCCCCACGATCGAGATTATAGAGTCTTCATCTGATGTAACATCGACTAATTATTCAGTGAATAAGTGTGTCGCAGTAGTTTTTGTTATTATGACAGTTCATGCGCCTTTAACCATGTTCCTCAGGTCTCAGACTCTCCTTTGTCCTTTTAAGAAGCTGAAATTGCAGCCCTGCATCCCCCCCCCCCATTTTGCATTTAACAGCAGTGTCGATCTGTCATGCTCGGGAGCACAGATGCAGGTTTGGATTTAGAGGCGAGCTGCAGATTGCTGTGCATGATTAGTTCGCTCTGCAGCCACACTGGTGTATTTCTGTCCCTCCTTCCACGGCAGGGATAAACAGGTTGATTGAGAGGAGGAAGATGAGAGTGGAGTCTGAGCTTTATATAACTACCCAGAGTGAATGAATCCTGCTACAATCTGTGAGGATATGAAGAATAAAAGAAGAATCCAGCCATTATTCCACCACCACACTCATAAATTGTGCGAGCAGATCTTTAGAAATTCAGGAGAAAAGCATTTGAAATGAGACCAGCACCAGTAGGTTCGCTCCTTCAGATGTTTCTTGGCAAATTCGGAGTCACTGATGCTTCGCCAGCTTCCCAACAACAAGCCCAGAACATTAAAGCTGCACTAATTTATATTTTTAGATAATCTTTTTTTTCTCAACAATAAGAACTTTAATTGTCTTGTTGTGTTGCTTAATGCTTTGTTTCAGCCTCATTGCCTTAAAGAAAAAAAAAAAAAACTAAAGCTCCGATTTAATAAAACACATACAGACAGCAATTAGTTGGTTAAAGAACCAGATAATTCCCGTCAAAGTTATAAAATCAACCAAATATCAGGTTTACATCCGCCCTACTGATAGAGAGCATCACAGTGTGTTGCCATGGTGATGGTCCTCAACAACCTTTTAAAGGCTTCGCCGGATGCCAATTATGTTATACAATCTTATATATGCTCAAGAACGGAGCCGAGACAGCTTCACAGTTTTGTAAGTATACCGAGAGCTTGACTCGAAATGTTTTCAGGTGAAAACTTTCGTTGCGTTTTGGGCGTCTGTTTACACGACAACGGTGCTCGGAGGCACAGAGCTTTCCAAAACCATGGCCATAGTAAATAGTTCTTCTGCACATGTGCGAGTGGATTGACAAAAACAACGTTTGCCACCAGAGCGTCAAGGCTCACACAGATTTCACGTGCAATATCCTGTTTTTGGCCTTCATTATACCTACAAATCTTTAGCAGATTAGGCCGAATGTGTTCTCTTACTTTCTACAGTTATTTTATCCCCACGTCTGTACAGCTGACTTCAACAAAGACAACATACTGAACTAAAACATGCATAAAACAGTATTTTATTCCCATTTGGTTGGTCAGACCCAACAAACATGGCATGTTTTTAGGCCCCAAATTTAGAGGGAAAAAAAAAACAAGCGCACAGTCACATACTTGTGAGGCAGTGGGGGAGAAACGCTGGTACGGACCCTGCTCTGAGAGCAGGTTTGCCCAAGCTGTTTGCTCTGGCGTGACTCCAGAGTGCAGCAGGAGGAGGGGATATAGAACATTTTGTGGAGAAAAGGCACAGATAAGAAGAACAAACTGTAACAGGGAAAGAGGGCAAATATTGCAGAGTGAAGAATAAAGGAGAAAACGCTTACACAATGGAAAACGGGGGCGAGGGAGGGACGCAGTCAGATGTGACGGAGGAGCACCGAAGAGCGCGTTTGGGTCCGTTTTCTCTGACCTTTTGTTTTGATGTGGGCCAATTTGTGATTAATGGGTTTTCGCACAGACGTGGAGTCATTCACCACTTCCCCGAGACATTCCTCTCAGCCTGATCCTTCCCTGATCCCACACTGTGGACCGCCGACAGTCCACACAGAGCTGAGCAAACGCCCCACAGGGTTCAGCTCCGAGGGACCAGCCCTTGCGCACAAACATATTCATTAACACCGCCGTAAGCTGAGGCCCTCGACAAACATTTACTGCTTTCTTGCTCTTAACACTTTACTTATAAGTGGGTGAAGTTCGTCAGAAGGAAAAAGCTTTAATAAGATGGTTATCGTCAATGTAGCAGCTTCGTAAGGCTGTGCTTCGCTGGATTAATTGCTCTGAGCTTCACGTAAACATGTTTAATATTAGATAACTGAAGGAAGCACAGAGGATCAGAAGCCCCGAGCAACAGTCACAAAATAGACACAATGAACCACCCACAGCTAGAATAACGCAAAAATGGATTCAACGTGAGAAGAAATAGACATCGAACAAGCCCAAAGGCCAAAGAAACAACCCAAAAGAGATGCAAGGTGCAGATGAAACAACACAGAGAGTCATAAAATGGCAACAAACACTTTGTGACAAAACTCAAGTGTTAGTTAACTCGGGCTTCTGTTGAGTTAGCATGCTAAGCTACAGGCTCTTGGCTATCTCAGAGTAAAGGTGGCTACAGTCAGCTGTTTTCCCAGAGACTCGTGTTTTGAATGAAGGCGGTTTGACGCTGCGGTGTTTACTACAAATCGTATTACACCAGTAACTAGGATGCAGGAATATGAGTCTCTTTGTCCCACTCGGCTCTGGAGATTTCCCAACAGCGGCAGCTTTGTGGGATTGACACAGCTCAGCCGCACCGTGGCCTCGAGGAGCCTCGACATCGTGTGACATAAAGGATGCATGGCATTGGTGTAAATGAAGAAAACAGGAGAGGACGTGAAGGACGGACCCTCTGAAGTCGACTTTTAGATAATTTAGAGGCTTATCGTGTTCACAGGCTGTGTGCTACATGGCCACAGACCCCCGATCGTGTTTTCAGCTGCAGATAAAAGTAAGAATCTAAAACATCTGTGGAAGGTGTACTGAGTTACTACATTTCATTAGAAGTGGAGTCTGCACAGTGAAGCGCTTAATCCTCTGTGGTTTCACTGCTACTTGTGAGAGCATTCATTATGAGAGTGTTGGAAAAAAAAAGAAAAGACTTGTGGCTTGAGATAATTTGTCCAAAGATTGGGTTTTTTTCAGCAGCATAAATAATTGTGTTTGAATGAACAAACATTGGCTATTTTACCTTGAAGAGGTTGATGCACAAAGTGCATTCTTCATTCGTTGATCATTACCTAAAGAGATGTGTCATTCTAATACTTTTGCATGAGGTGAGTGTTGGTTGGTTGTATTGTTGTGTGTAAAAATATCACTTGGCCTACATAGCTGCATGCGTGTTGATGGACTGGAGATCTGTGCATTGGGGTAACCTTCCCTCCGTCAGGTGGGACGGATGGATGGATGCTATTGTGCTGGCTGCGGCTAATCTTTAAAATCTATGGTTAACACACTAAAACCTGAATTCCTCCTAATAGCGTGTCCGTCGAGACTGCTTCTTCTTTTTAATAATGCTGGAATAATCCTTTTGAGGCTGAAACGAACTGTGTTGCTGAGATCAGCAGCAAAGTTGGGTTTTATATGGTTTCTCTCAGCACTTTCATAATGATATTAATTAAAAAGTTTGTTTTTAATGAAAAACATGAAGGTGGATTCAGCTTAAATATGGAACCAGAGCAATGAAAATGTAGGACGTTGAAGCAGTCGGCTGTAGCTAAACTGATGGATGTATGGATGAGATGGTGAAAAAAAAGTCTTGTTTTTTGTATATAACCTCTTGCACATTAGCATCCTGTTTGAATGGAGACGGAGTTATTCCACAGGAAATGTCAGATAAAAGCTTTCTAAAGCCTCCAGCACGAGGTCTGGGACCACCAAAGCAGTAAATGGACATTACGGCCGGAGCCTTTGAGGAAATTATCTCTTTTATCATTGAGGTGTGTAGCATTTAGCTGTTGCCATTTTCCATTCATCATCCGGACCAGCTGAATTGACCGAATTGACCGCTTCGACTATCCACCTCCATGCATAGCGAGCCGAATTGCGCTGAGTCGCAATTCCCAGCCGAAGACCAATGTCACAATTACCCCCCCACCGTCGCCCTCCCCCAGAGATTTATACAGCATTGAGCTGCTGATGCAGTCGTGCACAGCTACAGCCCTGTTCCAGTGAAACACTAGTTTTATTTTTTCCTGCATCTTGGCTCTTTTTTTTTTTTTTTTTTTTTTTAATGTTCTCACGCTCGTTTTTCCCCTCCGTCTTTGCCCGGCCTATCCCCTTTCTGCATTTCTATCAAAGGACATCCATCAGCGAAATATGGCTCCACCTTATCTTGTTACCCCAACAGCACTGTGTCAGCTGTCTGAACCAGAGCTGCCGCTGGTGCCTGTGTTAATGCTGAGGAGGTTATGGACGCTTGCACACATTCATCTCCCTCAAATCACTTTTTTTCTTTCAAGCGATCCACCAAATCATGTTTAGAAGAGAGTTGACAGTACATATATGGAGAAAATTGCCTGTCCTCTGTTATGGCAATTTTATTTAATAAAGGGCTTCCGCCGGTGAGTTCGTTTTGGTATCTTTTATTATGCTGTACAGCAGGAGAAGTCACGCAGTCAACAGAGTAACAGAGTGAGTTCTGCCCTCGCAGGGGCGTGCAAGCCTCTAATAACTATCTGCTACGTTCACTCCCAGGGGCCTTGACTGCACCCAGCCGTAGGCTGGACACAGGAAGACTCCCACGAGTGCCGCAGCTGCTACGCTAAGATTATCAGGAAAAGTAAATTCTAGACAAAGCATTCATGGTTCCCCACACATCTGAGTGTGTGAGCTACGGTTGTTTACAAAAATACCTCTGCGAGCACTACAAGTGAGAAAAAGCATGCATACATGAGAAATTTCCATTACATTCCCCCCTTTTGATTAAATCAACCACGGTTTAATCAACTTCAACACATGGGAGATGCCAACAGACACCCCACATCAGTCAATCAACCCCAAATCATCAGCATCATCATCATCAGAATCATCAGAAAGGTGAGCGAACAAGGATGCAAACAGTTCAGTGGAATGAAGCAAAGTATAATGAGCCAAAGTAGCTGTGAACATGCGAGCAACCAGACAACGGACCAGGGGAATAATGCAGCAGGAGAAAACCCCCAGAATCGACAGGAAAATAGCAAGCATGCCAGCAACCTTAGTAAGACAAGCTCGCCAGCTGCCCTCAGTCAGCCATCCCAGAAGTCCCATCCAGACAAGGGGACACCCGTTTCCTGAGAGCTCAATTCAGCAAGCAGGGAAGACAGCTGAGTGTCTACGTTAGTCATGTTCTCTGAGATGTCAGGAACCCAGGAGCAGTGCTGATCACCTATGAGAGGGCAAACCCCCCTTTCTTTTCAAGAAGGAGGTCCAGGGCCACTCTGTTCAGCAGGCCCAGGACACACAGCCTTCTGCTCCTCCATGAGGAGGTCAAATCCATCAGTAACAAGACTAGTGAGGCTCTCATGCTCTCATGCTGGTTATGAATGGTGCCATGCTAAGGGAAGACACCTCCTTAGAATGCTGCTGAAAAGGAGAGGGAAAGGGTAAGGGTAAGACTAAGGCTAAGGCTAAGGCTAAGGCTAAGGGTAAGGGTTAGAGTGAGAACCAAGGATGTTGCAGCTCTGTGCCAGTGCTATTCCTGCCTGCATGCAGAAACGTGTAGAGAGAATCCTGGAGAGGAACAGGAACAAGGAACAAGGAATGGTAAAGTGTTAGCGGAGGCAGCATAAGGCTTAAAGCACAAACAGTACAGTTGGCATCATGTGACTCTGGAGCTACCGTAGGGGCAGCTCTCCACCACAGGCTGTCCTGGAGTCCTGTGAGGTCCACCATACGTCTGCAACGAAGCAGGGGGGCCACTGCGGTTTGGGCAGCAGCACCCTCAGGAGCAGGAACATCTTCACCGTTGCCTGGTGGAGGGTGGACTACCTCACACAGGAGCTGATCTCAGGGATTATTCTGCCCTGTGGCTGGGAGATCAGCTGTTGGAGTCAGGGTGGTGCTGGGAAAGGCTTACAGTGACTCGCCTGGCTCCAGGTAGCTCGCTTTGCTACCTTAAAGGCAGCATGAGTCCAGCAGGACCTGGACCTGGCCACCACTGCCTGGCCTTCCAGTGTTTCCTGCAGAAGTCCTTCACCTGGATCCAGTCACCTGGGTTCAGCCAGCGAAGAGTGGAGAGGCGGCCCTTCAGCCAGGAGGGGAAGGGCCCTGTGATGGTCTGTCTGATCTGAAACAGAGTCAGCTCCACGAAGTCCACCATCAGGTGGTCACAGGGTACTCAGGTGGCGTTCCCCATGGCGTTCTCCTCGCCTTGCCTTGTGAGCTGCACACACCAAACACTCTATAGTGCTGTTCTGCCACCACTGAGAACTTCCCAGAAAACCACAATGATGTAACCTGGTGGGAATGATAAGGCCTGATGTACCATTCCCCCCTCAGAACCACCATGTACACCAAGAATATATCACGTCAGAATGGGTTAGTTTGTTAATCGAAGCTCCGAGCGAGAAAAAAAACTGTCCTCATTCCCCAGAAAGTTGGTGAGAGTGTAAAGGAGGGGCTGAGCAGTCTGAAGAGACAGCTCAATGAAAACAACCTCAAACACAAGCTGCATGTTATCAGCATGTCCTTCAACGCCGTCCATTCCTCCGGCGTGAATCCCAAACAACCTGAGCCTGGCGGTCAAAACAGCGCATCGTGAAGCAAGCTGCTAATATAGAAGGAACATTATCATTTTACCAGAACTATCAGAACCATAACGTCACAGTTTGTTCAATATCAGAAACAACAAAATGACAGGTCGAGACAGAAAAGTGAAGAAAGACTGCAGGGCCTGGGACGCTTCCAGTGCATCTGGAGTCCAGGAAAACCTGCAAACATGCAGTCAGAGACCTAATGGGAGCAATAAAATCAAAATCATTTGGAATAAACTGTCGACAGCAGGAATACATTCCCAGGAAAGAGACAACCTGTTTCCTGGTGAGCGGATTTGGTGTGAAATCAGGTGTATCATATGGACCGTCCGTCTCAACTAAACACCTTCAGCAGTTATTCACGCCATAACACATCCAATACCTGTAACCGCTGTCATCATCCAGGACGTGTTAATGTGACACTTGGCCTCAGTGTTACTCAGCAAGGTTTAGCCGAGCTTATTAAGCTACATAATCTTTGTTCAGTCCACAAATATTCCAGCTAAATCAGATGGAGGTGGAAGTTCCATCTGTGTCAGTGGATCTTGAAACTGACATTTGATTGAGGGTTCTTGTAGCCAATCATAAACAAACCTTCACTTAAAGGTCCAATACACGATTTTCTCGAAAAGACGAAGCCCCAAGTCTGTTACTCACTTTTTGAACAACGCCATGCTCCAGACCATCCGCCCGGCTCTCCTGCTTCTCCCAGGAAACGCGGAAGTGTACGAGCGCGATCTCCTCTTCTCCGGCGTGCACGGCTCTGTTTACAGTTTCTGCGATCCGCCTCGCTCATAAATAAAGCTTTTTTCCCGAAACAGTTACAGTTTCATTATGTCAGACTCGCCATCGGTCAGTACGAGCTCAGAAGCTCACGGCTACAGAAACACTCTGAATGCGCAAAAAGGAGAAGCTGATTGGGCGCGAGCACGGAGAACCGCCTTACGAAAGCAGCTCGTCAGAATGACTGACAAACAGACCCACCAGTTATTTAGGTGATCCACCCAGAAATCAAAATCATGTATTATACCTTTAAATAAGTTCTCTTGTGTGTTTAGCATTGGTATATTTTCTCCATAATACGTACAGATAAACATAAAGTTCACAATATTAAAGCATGACATCTTAAATAATTTCACTAAGACGATGAGCCTCACAGCCTGTGGTCAGAGCCACAGCGCTGTGGGGGGAGAAGTGACCCATAAGGGAGGCAGCCTGCTGCCTCTTCTTTCTCCCTTTATCAGGATTGATCAGTTCTGTTGACCCACTAATATTTCTCCCTTGAGAGTGACGAGACACAATAAATGCATCACCATTTGAAAGTTGATAAAATAACTTTGGGAATTCCAATTACCTCTCTTTTTCTCTGTCTGTGTGGTTTTGTAAGTGTCCGTGTGTGTGTGTGTGTGTGTGTGTGTGTGTGTGTGTGTGTGTGTGTGTGTGTGTGTGTGTGTGTGTGTGTGTGTGTGTTCATGCTCTGACCTCGGCGATCAGCCAGCAGTCAACATGTCGTCATCACGTCGGAAGTTTCCACGTTCGTAGTCAAAACCCCATCGCCTCCACAACCTCCTCAACCGCCAGCCGCCCCGCCTCCAGCCTCTGGAGCAGCTCCCTCCATTATTGTGTCCACTGCTTCCACAGCCACAACAGTTCCTCCTTCTCTCCTGCATTAAAAAAAGTCTCAGCAGAAAGAGAAGAACAGAATCACCACATGTCCTCACAGGCTCAGAAAAAACAAATTTCTCCCTAAATCTGTGTCAATCCGAGTCCCTCTAGTTGTGTGTGTGTGTGTCTGTACTTCCCGCTGCTGTGAAGCTGCTCTCCTCAGGTCAGTGCGGTGCGGCTGGCAATGGAGGATCGGGATTGTGGATCGGAGCGATGGGGGTACCTGCAGGAATTTTCTAACAAAACAAACAAATGCTTCCCAGACAGAAAACAAAACAAAAACACCTTAGTATATTATTTTGTACTAAACTATCTGATCGGTGCATCTTCAACCCCACATCATCAGCTCACTAGGCTGTGTGTGTGATGCTGTCTCTCAGGCCTCTGCAATTGTTTTATATTCAACTGTCCTCAGCTCCTCAGCTGATAAAGATGCAGCTACTGAATGAACTGTTTGTTTTACAGTTCGCTTTGGAGGGTCTGAAATAAAAAAAAAAAAAAACCCTCTCAAGATCAAATTAATAAGGTTTTACATTCTGATCCTAACAAAGTGAACTTTTGTTCTGTTTGTTCTTGAAAACACAATTTGCATACGTGGTTATTCGAGCATGCTCATTGGAACATGTACTTCAGCGGAGGTCTTACGATATGCTGAGAGAGATGGCGAATATTGGAGGGTTGGATCAGCAGTCGGCTGAAATCACGCGTTGTCGCACGAACCGTCCCAAATCATTCCATTGCCCATCGCGGGATTTGGCAAGGGAACTTTGGAAATATTTGTGAGAACCTGAAACATTAAACAAAGACATCTGGACAGTAGACAGACATACAGATGCTGCGCATTGAGTCCTGTTAAAAAAACGTTGATATAGTCAAATCACTGTCAAAGTCCTGGAAAAAAACATTGTTCATAGTCAACATCACGTCCTGTATGCACAGTGCATATAATATGCACTGGGGTTTGTCTGAAGTTTTAAATTTGCGGTTGATGTGAGCACCATCTCCAGTTTGATCATCGACTGTCAGTCAATCAGAGTCATCGGGCAAAGTTTAGACAATAAGAACATGTCGCATCTCAGTGGACATGGAAAGCTTTCTTCTATTACCAGGAGTCAACATCCAATTCACTGTCCCAGAATCAACCAAGTTTATAAAAATAAACTAAAATAAAAATCCCACAGGTTTCCGTGTTATCTTGAGCGTGAGCATGGGAAACCTCAGATGTACATCAGTAATTGTGCATGAAATACAATTAATCAGTGTGTTGTTTTTTGTATTCTTTTCAAGTCCTGCTACTCTATCCTGACCCTGTGCAAGCTGTGTATCAGTGCAAAGCGCTTCTTCATTGCGGTTAGCGGGTTGTGTGTTGTTTTGCGTACGTCACCCATGCCATCAGTGCGTGGTGATTTCATCTTCTCAGTCAGAATTTCCTCCGTCAGTTGGATAAGAATTCAACGTGACCCGGTGTCCCCCCTTCTTGTGCTCCTCTGCCTGGTTCTCCACACCATCGTCCATGTCCACAGTTCTTATGTGGGCAGTCATGGACCCAGTGTCCAGTCTGTCCACCAGCCTCACCCTGGCGTCCTCCGTCCCCCTCAGGGTGGTGCTTGTAGCTTGAGCCCTGAGGAGAGTTGCTTCGGAAGAACCATGAATGATGTTGTGCTGTTGGCTCGGTTTTTACTTCCATCGTTCATCCAGGAGGTGGTGCTTTCCAGCGCCGATGTGTTGGGAGTGTCTGACAGACCAGACCACTCCTTCAGTAGGAAGCCGATGCAGAGGTGGAGTTCGACACGTCAGAGAGGGTGGGAGTAGAGTAGAGCAGAGGCCATGGTGGTTGGATGGATCTTTGAAGGGGAGGAGTCCAGTCACTTTCCTCACACATCCGATGTCCAGTACGAATCAACCTCGAAAGAGAGCAGATGGCACGGAGACACATGTATCTGTAGTAAAACCCTTTCATGTCCCTCATGATGTTTTCTCTCCCTGTTCTCTCCCTAAGCGGATGTCCCTCTGCTTTCTCTCTCTGCTTCCAGCTTCACTCATCCAAAGTGACTTCTCAATCTTCTTTTTATCCCTGGTTTTCCTGTTTCCCAGTGAACATTTTAGCAGAACCAGTCACTGTCTCATGCTCAAACTTCCCCCCTTTGGGGAACCCAAACCATTCACTCAATTCTCTCACACGTCCCACACACTCGGGCCCATACTTTCCTGACATGTCATTACATATTGGGGTGTCTGGAGGACTCTTCTCTTTAACAGATCTGTTACCCATTTTCAATTGGACGTCTCCAACGGCCTTTTCGCCTCTACGGTCCCAGCCCAGACCCGAGGGTGCAAAAGTGCTAAAAAACCCTCTCCAATCTCTCTCCCACTCCAAACACTAAACACTCTGGGAGGATTGAAGTTTTATGCTGTGTATTATAGTGACCGGCACTACATCAGTCACTCGCCCTCCAACCAGTCCAATATGGAAAGAACTCACCGGGTGCTTGTAGGAGTTTCCCCGAAAAGGAGGGAAACCAGTTCGTGGATCCTAGCGGTGGTCCGGACGGTAGGCTCAGACCCGGTCCCCATAGAGTCCGTCAATGGCGGCGGGGCTGCAGCAATTTGTCCGCAGGATGGCCAATCACCAGGTCTCTGTCCTCCGCCGGATTCCACTCGTAGGATCCTGTTCGTGACGCCAACTGTTATGGCAATTTTATTTAATAAAGGGCTTCCGCCGGTGAGTTCGTTTTGGTATCTTTTATTATGCTGTACAGCAGGAGAAGTCACGCAGTCAACAGAGTAACAGAGTGAGTTCTGCCCTCGCAGGGGCGTGCAAGCCTCTAATAACTATCTGCTACGTTCACTCCCAGGGGCCTTGACTGCACCCAGCCGTAGGCTGGACACAGGAAGACTCCCACGAGTGCCGCAGCTGCTACGCTAAGATTATCAGGAAAAGTAAATTCTAGACAAAGCATTCATGGTTCCCCACACATCTGAGTGTGTGAGCTACGGTTGTTTACAAAAATACCTCTGCGAGCACTACAAGTGAGAAAAAGCATGCATACATGAGAAATTTCCATTACACCTCGTTTTCATGCAGGCTTTCAAAGGTTCGTTTCCGTGTTCCACAAAATCCTCTTTCTCTGTATTTGTAACCACCGTCTGCTTAAAAAAAAAAAGAAAGAAAGAAAAAGCTGCCTCATTGCCATTTAAGAGACGAGATCTGACATTTGTCAGAAAAATAGCACTTGAGTGCTACTCTAACTGAGGAAGAGCACGGGGTAATGTGTAAGAATAGTTGCCATGACGACATTGACATCATTTCTGGCAAACAGAATTGAAGGCTTCTCAAAGGAGGATCTGTGTGTGCAAGTTCTGGCCGCTGTGTGCACTGCTGATGAGAAAAAGCTGTGTTTGGAGGATGTCTGCGGGCTCACATGCCAGCAAAATGTTTGGGTTATTATCTCACGATGATGATGATGGTGCATGGCGGTGGTGCGCCGTCACCCCAGAGGAGATGCCTCTCACCCACACAGGCCAACGGACGAGGGTAGAGATGTGATTTTGAGGAGTGGAGGAGGTTACCGAGGGATCACGGCGAAGGGGGCGGCCCGTCTACTGTAGCACATTCAGTATTCATGGCTGTGTGACACATTCCTGCTGCAGTGGATGGCACTTTGCTTTAAACCCCATCCCGCCCGCCAGCACTGGCTGTTCATTTCTTTCGGAGCGTAATTGAATTTCTCGACGTGACTGCAAAAAAAAAAAAAAAAGGGGGCACAGCTTCGCCACGTAACGCGGCGCCGGAGCCAGGACGCCAGAAAACACGGAGCGATCCTGTCCCGGTGCCATGCCCGTGTTATTAATCCTAATGCGCCTCCGTCCTGTTCTCTTCTGATTCATGACACAGCACCCGGCATGCTAAACATAATCCCCCGACATGAAACCAAATAGTGGAGCAGAATGGTATTTAAATGGGAGTGCGGCTGATCTCCCTATTGTGTAACCTCCCTTCGCCGCCAGATGGCTGGATATGAAGCCGCCCCGCGTGGGTCATCGAGGGAGTAACCCCGGCTCGGGCGTGGATCCACTCTGCTGCTTCACCCACCTCTGCAAGGTGTGTGCGGCTGAGCTCAGACAGAGAGATGCCTCTGTTTGCCCAAGGATGTGGGCATCTTTGAGGACATTCCTGGCACCTGGTCTCCATCCGTAAACAGTCCTCACCCACTCGTACCGATCATTTCCCAGCGTTGTCATACGTGCAAAAACGAATACTCGCTTTCATCCTAAGTGGTAAAATATAATGAATTCCCTAAATTTAGGCACCAGACTGGAGCTGGTCCTTCTGTATGTGTGCACAAGCCTATAAATTCCAGAGAACAGCGTATTCTTAGATTGCTATCAGCGCCGAGCTGCTATGAATACTAATTGGGTAGCACCTCCTCTTCCGCGGGTATTTCAATAACAGAGCTGTAAAACTTGTGTTCCGCGTGGGAACACGTTTATTCAGAGGGTAAATGATATATGCACGTACTATTTTTTCACTGTCAGGCACAGTGAAACCGCCCCGAAGCAGAATATGGAAAAAACTGTCATAGAAAATTGGCAAGGTTTCCAGTAAAGAATCACACTTGAATAACTTCTGCTAACATTTACTGCACCCCCTAGTGGTCAAATTGATCATTACAGGAGCAAGGGAGGCTGGATTCATTGGAATCATCAAAGCTAATTTATTGAAAATCTAATTGTATATGTCTAATCTTAATCAGTATTCATGCTTTTTTACAGTAATATAATAATTTCAAGGAAATACGCTTGAATTACTAAAAAAAAACAATAACATTGGGGCGACAGTAGCTCAGTTGGTAGAGCGGGTCGTCTTATAACCGGAAGGTTGGCGGTTTGATCCCCGCTCCCGCAGGCGTAAAACTGGCGTTGTGTCCTTGGGCAAGACACTTCACCCACCTTGCCTAGTATGAAAGTTGTGAGAGTGAATGGTTGGTGGTGGTCGGAGGGGCCGATGGCGCAGATTGGCAGCCTCGCTTCCGTCAGTCTGCCCCAGGGCAGCTGTGGCTACAATAGCTTACCACCACCGAGTATGGTGTGAAAGGGTGATGTGATATTGCAGTGTGAAGCGCTTTGGGCTCTGTCATGCAGGGTAAAAAGCGCTATACAAGTGTAGTCCATTTACCATAATAGTGATGTTGTCCTTCATCTTCTACATAAACCTTTCAGATTACACAACCAGTCAGTTAGTCTGTGCTGTAAAATATTAGTAATGATGTCGTTGGAATCAGAATGTCGTCCAAATCAAGAATCAAGATAAATGATGTGTGCTAAAAGAGCTTATTTTCCCTCTAACAGTCAGAGGTCCAAACTCAGGACTCCTGATTCTGTCACGTGAGGCTTAATCCTACTTTAGTTTATGTTGATGCTAACAGTTTTTCGTTATCAGTGATTTAGCCAGCTTTCATTGATCTGTCGGCTATGAGCGCTGCTCCTCCCATATGCAGTTCAGGTCTGGGTCTCAGTGTTGTATTTAAGGTGCAAAGTATAAAAATGATTAAATAATAACAGGAAATACAGTATATTAAAGCATCAAACACCACTGAGAGTTGAAAATAGAAAATCTATATACAGAAAAACATACAAAGCTTAACAAAGAAAAATGGTTATTTCTGTTGAAAAATGAAGATTTGTTCCGTTTCTTGCTGCTGTTACACATTGCAAGCTTGCCCGCACTGTCACTCTCACTGGTTTCTGGATGCTCAACACCTTCAATGCCTCTTTTCTGGAATATAAAAGAATAATTTAGGTAATTAATGCAAACCAAAGAGGTTTTATTGTCTGTTGAAATTTGCAGAAAATCGCCGTGTTTATATAAAAGAGCTGATGCTAACAGTTTGAAGTGGCTGTATAAGCTCAAAGACGCTACAGGTCACGTTAAAGCAGAGAATGGCTTGTCTAATTAAAAGAACAAACCGTGGTTTGGCCTCTGTTACTTTCTACGGGAAGATTCATGCTGCTGCACTTTAGCTGGAAGTCAGAAAATATAAAACAAAAACAAACAAGAAATGAAGATAAGTGGACATGTCTGCAAAAGGGCACAGAGTTTAATGAAGAACCCTGCCAGTAGTTTGTTATTCATTTTAGTGCTGTGTTTCACATTATTTTTCATCATCTCTGAAGGAAAAACCCAACATAATTTTTTTTAAAAAAGAAGTTGCTTTTACCTCCAGGCAAAGATCATGAATTGGAGACACAAAAAGAACCTTGCAGGGTATGAAAGTCATCTTCCTCCACTCACGTTTGAGCTTTGAAGTCCAGCAGAAAGAGTGGAATCTAATAAATCTACCTCGGCTCGCTGTGGTAAATCAAATAAGCAAAAGAAATGAATGCAACAGCTTTCATTATGCTGCATGTTCACATGAGCCACTTCTATTAATCCACCCGGTTTTCAAACCTCATCTTTACTTTATTCCTCACAGCAAGAACACAAAAAGCAAAATTGTCAAAAAACAATTATTCTGAATTGCACTTCAGTCTTTTAAAATTGGATTTACTTTACTTTATATTGAAATAAATAAGGTTTCTTTGGATATTCCTTCTTTCTTTTCTTTTCTTA
Organism: Salarias fasciatus; assembly: GCF_902148845.1. NCBI lineage: Eukaryota > Metazoa > Chordata > Actinopteri > Blenniiformes > Blenniidae > Salarias > Salarias fasciatus. The sequence continues at coordinate 6,303,491 of NC_043752.1, read as the reverse complement.
ATGTTGAATGTACAACAAAGCCGTGTGGTCAGTCTATTCACATCATTTAACAGGTAGAAGAGGCTCTATAATCTGAATTTTCTATGAGGAAAACAATTATTGATTTACTAATAACAACAAAATAGGCTGGATCAAATCCCCACAGCTGAAAATCAACTACAATCAAAGTTAAAATCAACTCAATTCAAAACTGAAAACTAATACATATTTCATAATCTGTAACATAAAAAAATTACCTTTGTGGGATTTATTTCTCACTGGATTCCTCCAACACGATGTGCTATTTGCAATAAAGTTGCTCAACTCACTTTTTTTATTTGAACTTTGATTAAATACGGCACCGCCACTTTTCACATTCTTTCAACTTTCAACTTTCGACTTTCAACACTTGCTTGAAATAAAGCTAACAGTTAGCTTTAATAATCAGAGGCTAACAGAGAGACAGCGGCTGTGCAGCTCTTCAGTTCTTTCCCCTTTCATCACTGTGGCTAATTTTATCTCAGTAATCAGTAACGAGCGAGTTACTGCCAAACGCGGAGGCATTACAGTGACTTCATGATGGATCGTTACCAACACAGCCACACATTTTCATAGTTCAGCATCAGATTTCACTTCTTCCCAAGTATTGAGCATATGCTATCAAATTAAAATCCCGCTGACCACTTCTGGGAATTGCAGCTCCGTAGCCAAAAGGAAAGAGGAGGAATTCACGGGTCTGTGATGGTATGAGTGAAAAAAAGAAAAAAAAAATGTCTATGTGGACTGACTTCAGTGAAAAAATATGCATGAGTCATGTTAAAACCTCTCACTTCATTAGCTGTGTTTACCTCCGGGTCCAGGGCGGACAGACCCCCAACAACAGAAGGAAACTTTCAGCAGATCCATACTCTGCCGCAGAATAACAAATAAGTCATTGTTAAGCACGGCGCGGGGCTGTTATTCCACCTAACCGCCGCCAAAACTAACACATACTTACCGAGTGCACACACGGCCGCAGGATGAGCGGGATGGACGTGGAGCCTGCTCACGGTATTTCTGACGGCGCTGGCAAACGTGCAGCCGTGTGCAAATTGAAGCGACGTCTGAACATTTGGTTAGAGGAGGAGGAAAAAAAGCCCGTCCTGCTCTGGTGGCCCTGGTGTGTCTCCAAGGCCCCGGCGATGTGTTTAGCCAGCGCCCGGGTCATCCATCATACAAGCTCTTCGAAGCGGTTGGAGAGGGTAAAGGATTTAGGGGGGGACCCATCTCTCACCCCCGCTGAGATGCAATCTGGAGGCTGAAAGAAATCTCCATTGTGCCTGAAGCCTCCTGCAGCCTTCTGCAGCCCCCCGGCTGCCATCCCAGGCCTTCGCTGTGCACTTTGTTTGTGCCACTGGGGTGTGTGTCGAAGTTAAAATCAACTTGCTTCAAACCTAAAAAGTCAACCGCCCTCGAAGCTTAAATAAACTAACTGCGACGCTACAAATCACCTCATTGTGAAGTTAAAATCAACTAGCTTTGAAGCTAACTAGTCAATTTACCATTACTTTTTAAGGAACTCGACACTATAATCTATTGCTGATTATTAGCCACTCACCTTCAAAATTCAAATTTAGTGTTGACTGAGCTTACTTGGCATATAGGGTTGGGTTCTGTTACTCTGAATCCACAAGAACACCGAGAACCAGAAGAGCTAAATGGTTTTGTATAATTTGTACACATGCAAAGGCGTTGCCACTATAACCTCCGCCTCTCTGCCGGCGGACGTGCACCTACCAGTGAACTGGTTTCACCACTGATCCGAGTGAACCTCAGTGCCAAACTTCCAGGAATGAAGGAACAGTGTAGAGGCTAAACACTGCCATATATACTGTCAATAATAGTGGAGCCTGTAATTCGATAAAAGAAAGCTAACTCTGAGATGTGGATCAATGAACATGTTTGTTTTTCAAGATTTACAAGCGAGAGAGAGGAATGACTATTATCAATATACAAATACATTGAAAGAGATGAGCATGGCTCTTTGCTCCTCTTTGTCATTTCCTTACAAGAATTGAATGTTAGCCAAAATGAATAATCTGAAGCATATATGTTCATTTAGAGGAAAGAGAAGGAAGATGTTTCATGATTTAGTGAGGGGCATAACTCGGAAAACAGACTATCTAAATGTATTATTATTGATCCAGATCGATCACGTATGCCTCTGAATCTGTATTGACTCCAGTGCTGTTCCCTCCAGAGAGCCTGTAAGTAGCTGGCAGCTCTCCCGATAAATCAGCTTTAAATATTTGCATTTCCAGACGTGCCGTGCAGTGGCATTGAACGGACACTTCGGTGTTCCAGCTCACTCTCATAAGAACAGCCTGTCTCCCCCCCTCCCCGCTCTATAATTCATGTGGCATTGTATTTATTGTGCAAACAGGGAGCGTACGGGAGCCCATGTTAGGTAAGAACAGGCTGGTGCATAAGGCACCTTTGGGCCCGAGGAAGAGCCAGAAACAAGCAGCAGGGATCTATTGTGTTGAAATGTTTCCCTTAACATGAAAATAAGATCTATAAATGTGATGGTATTCACAGAGACTGTGATTATGAGCTGTTAGATTGTGCTGTATCATAGATCACTGCTCAGTACAGCTGGCTCAAAGAACATCAAAATGTCATTGGTGAGAGCAAAGAACACAACCAGTGACAGGTGTGTCCCTCCGCCGTGGCGCCGCTCTGGCACTATTTAACCCTGGAAGCCGTGTACTTCTAACTAAACCCGACAACAACGATTGCACATTCAGTTTTATCTCATCCAAATCTTCAATCTGTATTTTCCATTCGTCGCTTTAGATTTGTATATGAACGCTTCCCTGCTCCGACAAAATAGTCCGAAACACATGAAAGGCAAACCACTACCGTAAATAGAACCCTGCACTCTGACTGAGCACAGAATCGTCCAATCGCAGCCTCGGTCCGGGTGGTTGTCCGTGACGTCAGCGGGGCTGGACCAATAGAAACGCGTTGCTGGGTGTTGACCTCTGCGAGCCGCATCACCACCTCCCCCGTGTCCGTGGCGGAGGCGCACTATATAAACAAACGAGCCCAAGTTTTAAAGGGCAGAGTTGTAAAAACTCCCGGGCTGTGGGGAGCTGCGACACGGACATTTATTTAAACCCCCACAGGAACAACATCCACCTGGAACAGATCACCACCGAAGCGGGGGGAACAACGTCGTTTTTTATCTCCAGAAAGCTTACACCCGAGAGGCTTACAGCGAGCGGACTGCGGCTCATGAAGGAAGCTGTGAAATCTCCATGTAAGTGAACGCAACACGACGCTGCAGCGCATATTTATAGCTTAAACGACTCTTTACTTCATTAAATGCGTCCTAAAATCAACCTCAAGTCATGACACGACGGTTTCACTGGAGAAATAGGTGCTCCGATCGTCGAGTTAGCCTCCCGGCTAGTTAAAATGCTACGTAGCTTTCTAATAGACTTAACGCTTTTCTTTTTTTTAAATCTCTGTGCGTGCGTGCGTGCGTGCGTCCGTGCGTGTGCGTCAGGGAAGACTGATATCCAGATAACCAGCTGGTCGAGGTAAACATTAACAATCATTAGCATAATCTCCTATTTGCACCTTATTATTAACTTCTCCTCAGCTGTCGGACAATGTCACAGCCCGTCGTGCGTGACGGTGTGCGTGATTATCACGTAAAATAAACGTGCGTCTGTTGTAGAGATGCTTCTCCTTGTCGTGGTTGGACTTTGAATGGTGATTATGTAACAGCCATTCAGAGCCTCCCTCCGCTGTGGCTCGCCAGAACAGCCTGGTAACGCTGTTTTTAAAAAAACACGACATGGCACCTGTGCATGCTGTATGGAGGCGATCAGGAGCAGGGCGGAGAAATAAATCCTCATTACTGTTGAGATCAGATCCACCGCCCTCTGCAGAGGTCAACCACCGGTGTGTCTATCTGTCACAGTGAACACACGCACACACACACACACACACACTGCTGACACCGTCTCTGAGTCAGTGGTGTTTATTTATAGCTGTTGATATTGTACAGAGAGGGAGGGATTGCAGGGGCATACAGATGGAGTAGTATCGATCACCTCGGCGGTCAAACAGAGGTTTTTATTTTGCTAAGAGTAAGTAAAATTAAAGTAATTTAAAGTTATAATGCCGCAAATGATAAATGTTAAGGAAAGGGAGCCAGTGCACCATATTTCACCTTTAAAAATGAAAATTTGCCCCTTTGGTGACTGATTGCATAATGTAGGAGATAAAATTCCTTGTGAAACTGTAATAAAATGGATAATAACACCATAAATGCAACAGATCATTGTTACATAATGGAAATAATCCACTTTTCTCTTGCAAAATAGCATGGCCGAGAAGCTATTTAAATATCTTATCACCTTTAAACTTGGATGGAAGTATTGATATTTTGCTATGAGTATCGATCCATAGTGTGAGGTGTTGGAAGTATCAGTATTACTACATGTCTAGTTTATGACCATCCCTATGACTTTTTAGCTCCACAAAACTTTTTTAAAACTCGTCAGTGGATACAGATAGACATTTCTCAACCAGAGTTTCTGGGAGGTCTCCACTCCTACAAGGAAAGCTCAAACCAAACAGATTTAAAGCTTCACAGAAGCATTATAGTCACAGACACACCTCTGTGTTTATGTTCTTTAGCGGTTATTAAGGAGTTAAAGGAGCTAGAATCTGTTGCCACTGTGACGTGTGAAGAGATGCTATTTTAAAAATAATCTACAAACCAAACGTTGCTATAAAATTTAAAACGAATGAATGTTTTCGTTATTATTATTATTATTGTTATGGCTGCCGTCATTGAATGTTTTCTTTTTCTTGCTCTTTCAGGATCTTGAACCCACATCTGCTCCTGGAAGGATACTGGCACCAAGCACTCCGAGGGTCTTCCTCACTCTGATCTCTGCTGCCTTGGAGCTCTTACTTTTTCCTCCTTTTTTTTCTTTTTTGCCACTAACTCTGTGACGACTATCAAAGATTCGCCACTGAAGCAGCTATGCAGCTTGAAATTCAAGTAGCACTCAACTTTATCATTTCGTATCTGTACAACAAACTCCCCCGGCGACGTGTGAACATCTTCGGCGAAGAGCTTGAGAGGCAGCTGAAGAAAAAGTATGAAGGCCACTGGTACCCGGACAAGCCATACAAAGGGTCGGGGTTCCGGTGCATCCACGTAGGGGAGAAGGTGGACCCCGTGGTGGAGCAGGCGGCCAAAGAGAGCGGGCTGGACATCGAGGACGTCCGGAATAACCTCCCTCAGGACCTTAGCGTGTGGATTGACCCGTTCGAGGTGTCCTACCAGATCGGGGAGAAGGGGCCGGTCAAGGTGCTATACGTGGACGATAACAATGAGAACGGCTCGGAGCTGGACAAGGAGATCAAGAACAGCTTTAACCCCGAGGCCCAGGTCTTCATGCCCATCAGCGACCCGGTGGGGGGCTCCTCGGAGTCCAGCTCGCCGTCCCCGCCCTTCGGCCAGTCGGCCGCCGTCAGCCCGTCCTTCATGCCGCGCTCCACCCAGCCGCTGACCTTCACCACCGCCACCTTCGCCGCCACCAAGTTCGGCTCCACCAAGATGAAGAGCAGCGGCCGCGGCAACAACAACAACAATGGCGGCAGCGGCAGTGGAGGCAGCGCAGCAGGCGGAGGGAGTGGCAGCGGCGGCAAGGTGGCTCGCACCTCCCCCACCAACAACCTGGGTCTGAATGTCAACACCCTGCTGAAGCAGAAAGCCATCTCCACCTCCATGCACTCTCTGTACGGGCTGGGCCTGCAGCAGCCGCCGCCGCCGCCGCATCAGAAGGCCTCGGCGCTCTCCCCCAACGCCAAGGAGTTCGTGTTCCCCAGCCTGCAGGGCCAGCCCAGCCCCGGGGCCGTGTTCCCCCCGGAGGGCTCCCTGGGGCTCGGCCCCCTGCAGTACAACAATGCCTTCGACATGTTCGCAGCCTACGGAAGCCTCAACGACAAGTCCCTCATGGACGGCCTCAACTTCAGCCTGAGCAACATGCAGTATTCGAACCAGCAATTCCAGCCGGTCATGGCTAACTAAACTCACCGCGGTGGCTCAAAGAGAAGGAAAAACACAACGCACACATCGAGAAGCCGGACTGGAAGGAGTCAGAGAAGAGCATGTGCCCCCCCCCCCCCCCCCCCCCCCCGAGTTTGTTTCTACTGAAAGCTTGTTGTACAAACACATCCAAGCTTGGTTACTTCAATTCAACATGCATCATTGTTTTTCTTTTTCCTTTTTGCCAACCAAGCACAAGAAGTTTTTTACTATGTTGAGAAAATACTCCCATTTAAAAAAAACAAAACAAAAAAAAAAAACAAGCTTCGAGTTTTTGGCCTCTTACAGTATTTTACAGGTGGTAAGACAAGGCTGATTTTTATGAATTGGCACTACTAAGTGGGGTTACTTGGTCTTTTTCTAATTGTATAATTTAATTTAGTACAGAGTTTGTAAGATATCAGAGTATATATTGTTTCTATGACATGGTGTTGCATTTATATCTTTTTACTACTCCAGTGATCTGTGATGGCTGCAGCAGCTTTTCCTTATTTTTTTTTTCTTTTTTTAAAAGAATTGTTTAAAGAAATCCATCTATGAAAAAAAAAATATACATTGAATATTCTAAAGATTGTGTACAGAGTATTCCTTTAGTGGTGGAATTCAAGTGTAGGAATATTTGCTTTTTTTCTGAAAGATGAATTGTATTTTCTGTTAAGAGGTTAAACAGATTTTTGCTATACTATGGACAAAAAATGTAATCGTATGAATATTAATTTTGTACCTACATTGTGCAATACTTGATAAAAAATACGGTATAACAAAGTATTTTGAGTCAGTGTCTTACATGTCAAGAGGGACTGAAATAGTTTATATTGTTAAGTTTGTATTAAATGCTTAAAAATGATATGCTTGTCTTTATTTTTTTTAATTTCATATTTGCACCCTGGTCTTTTTAATAAAATAAAACTCCAGTTGAACATGATCCCATGGCAGCGGTCTGGTTTATTGCTCCTTCAGTGTTTATGGCGCGCTAACGTGGATCAGTGCCTGGCGCAGTCGGACTTCGGACTTTGGTTTCGCCTTGGAGCTCCGGCGGTGTTGGTAATGGAAATGTGTACACAAACAGTTATTCCTAAAAGAAATTATAACGACTCATCTGCATGAAAGGGAGGATCCAGAGAGTTTCAGTCGTTGCTCTCATGTCAAACATACGTTCCATGAGCCAGAACCAAAACCTAATAAGGTGTGAACATGTTCAGAACATATTTGTGCTTTTTCACATGAAGTTGCTTTATTTTTGTTGAATTGGCCCTTATCTGAACGGTCACAGCTTGGAGGCCTGTTTTTCCCAAACTGTAACGATTGCACTTCCATGAACTCATCATATAAGTGGCGTTCACTTATACGACACTCTTTCCACTGGTTTAACAGCCGCCAAAGGGCCTTTCAGTGTTGACAGCAGTGGAGGTGACTGCCACACAAGGTGCTCCGTCCCTCCACTGGGAACAGTTTGCTCAACGGACATCTACAACCTGCAACTTTCTGACTGAAAGATGACCGCCAGAAACAGTAGCCGCCACCATAAGTCATCAGCTAACGCACCTGTACGACAGGTGTGTGTCACTGGTTCATTTTTAGGCAGGTCCATCGTTGGGTTTAGAGTAAAACAATAGCCCAGCGCTTCCTGACAACCCTTCAGCTCACCGATTTGGAATTTCACATGACTCAAAAGTCCGAAAATAACCTGTGTGACACTGCCGTGCCGCCTCCCTCGTTTGTTTGAAGATGTGTGTACACACACATGTTGTTAAGGCCACCCAAACACACCCAAAGCCTGATTCAGATGCTGATCATCGCAACCTGATGCTTCTATTCAGAGAAAGAATCTGAAGCATTTGGCGCGGTATCTTTCTTTTGATCAAACCTTTACCACTTTTGAGAAGGAAATACTGTATTTTTTGCAAATACGTATAATTCCAAGTATCTCACCAGATAGATGGTATTTCCAACCAAAGCAATGTGCACACATGTCAATAAAGCCTTTTCATGACTGAGCCCAAAAATGTCGTTAAAATACTTCTGCAGAACATGTTGAAACATGTAAAGACTAAATCAGGTTTTTGCTCAAAATAAACATCACACAGTGATTACTTGAGAAACCAATCATTTGTTATTTCAGCAACCTTTCTAAATATGTCCTGTTTCTTATATAGATGATGTTCATTATAAAGCATTATATTGCCAGCGTGTTGATGATAAAATCAACAGATTTGCGTTTGTTCCCAAATTTACAAACTCCCTCAACTACAGCATGTGAGGCGTCGTTTAAGGGAAAACTATATTCTCCTCAGACCTGTTGAGAGTCATTCCTAATAGCATTCCGACTTTGTCATTTGTACATTCGTTTGAATCATTTGTACATCGCTGCATCATCAGACGTGGTTTTCATGCGTTTTCACTTAGAATCTTTCCACCTATGTATTTCAGCCTCAAGTGGAAACCTGTTGCGAGTCTTCTTTTTCCTTCTTCCTGGTTATGACTCCACTCTGATGAGCCTCGGCCGCCATTCTTCATTGATATTGTGCTTTTTGTGCTTCAAGCAGAACACCGCTCCCTGCTTTCAGAGCAGGTTTCTCGTCAGATAACGCGCCCTTCTTGTTTGCTTTCTAAGATCCTGTGATTGACGACTCTTCTTTTCAAAAATCTGAACTATTCACAGAGGGCAAGGCTGTTTGTGTGTGTTGTCATGATGCCTCTCTGTGATCATTGTGTTGTTTTGTGATGATTCTGCGTGTATATTGTGATCATTTAATGTAACCGTGATGACTTAGTCTCTCTTTCCTAATGTGTTTGGCCTGCGCTTATAATGGTTTCAGGTATTTTCAGATTGAGTTTAAACTGCACCAGAGAAGCCATTTCAGTCCATAGTGTGAGTCTATTTTTGTTTTAAAATAGATAATGAAGTGTCTCAGTCCTTTGCACCGGATGAAAAACAATATTCAGAGACACATTGGCCCATCCTTAGTTCCACATGAGCACCTGGGCTCTCTGGGACCAACAGGCCCACAGATGGTGCGGTGTCACACCAGCCGGGAGACTCCCAGGGTGCAGAGTGTTGCCTTGCTGTGACTCCATCTTGCCCGTTTCCACACGGTGCCTTCCTCTTCCTTCAGAGGCGTACATTCCTGACACGGACTCCACTCGTCGCTCGCAGGTTCCCTCTGGCACCGCGTCCCTCGCACACCGCGCTCAACCTGTGTTTGTTTGGAAGGGAGTTCCTCAGACTGCGTGAGTCCCACGCGAAGGAATGAGGAGGCGCCGTTTGAAAAAATGTTTTCACCCTCACTCGATGTGACATCTAACAGGCTGTTTGTAGAAACCGAACAGCAGAAACGCAGGAATCTGAATGTCTGAGTGCTCATATTGTGCCTTTAAAGAAAAGAAAGTTAGCTCTGCTTCGCATAATTCACCACGTTTCTCGCTTAAAGGCTCTCTTAAAGTCAGGAAGTTACCAACACTGGCTTAATCTTATAATGTCAGGTCTTTTGATAAAATTGTTAAATGTTGAAATTCTTGGTTTGCAGATGTTTCGGTGAAGGATTTAACACAGACTGAGGAAACGATGCTGCAATTCAAAGGAAGAAGTGACACAGCCGTGCTCTGCTGTTCAAACATGCCTCAGTTTGAGGAACCAAATGGCTGATGGGCTGCAGAAAACACAGTGTTTACCAGGCAAAGGGCAAGCAGGGATGAGTCATCCCGAAGTGCAGCTGATACATGTGAACTGTATTTTAACACCATGGTGTTCATCACAAGGCTTCCAGCGAGGACAGATGGGCCCCAGCACTTCAGCACACGGCCAGGCAGCACGGAGCCAGCACCAAGGAGCGAGCTTCAGCATGTTCTGGACCGCTCCCCATACCAGAGGAGGATTTTTAGATCAGTAGGCCAGCAGCGAATCATCAAACGATTTGGTGTTGTCTCCAGGTTCTGACCTTGATTAGCGCTCACGGCTTCATCCTGAGCCTCCCATCAGAGCAGAGAAGCGAAGGAAGCACCTGTTCCCGGGCCCTGAACTCAGCACGATGACATTTTTATAGAGGTTGGATATTTCAGGGAACAGCAATACAAGGAAAGGCTTAACATTCAAGGGGGAAGAAAGAAAAAGAAGAAAAGATAGAGAGGATATATTAAAAAAGCTTTATGCAGTCTGTGTTATTCGCTGATAAACCCAGAGCCGAGGCTCTAATGAATACAGGCTGTGCTGTGTTTGGCCAAGAAAGAACCTCAGTCAGTTGCTGCTTTCAAGTGCTGCCAACTCATTTTAGAGGGGATCATCCATCCGACCTCTTTCTTACCCCGAGCCAGACAACCATTCAACATACAGGCGCGGTATTCCTCCAATATGAGCCCGGCATCCATATTGCTCCGTGCCCCAGTGGCCACTGTGGAATCAGGTACGGAAGGGTTGGACTGGATAACAGCTACATTATCTTCACTCCAACACACACGTATCAAATAACACACACGAGGCTGCAAAGCACAGCGTGGAAAATAACACACTTCAAATAATCACATCATTGACATACAGTAGCATTTTTTTTCACATTTGTATTTAATGTATTTACTCATTCTTCAGAATGATTTTGATATTTTCAAATCTGTATTTTTATAGTCAAGTAAAGGAAGAAAGTCTATATAAGTTTGCAAAGCAAGTTTCCATTGCTTAAGATTTGTTTTTTGTTTTTTTCTGAGAACACTTTCCATGAGTAAAGTGTCTTTTAACCCACTGAAACACAAAGTTTTGCCAGTATTGGCAATATCAAACTAGTGTGCTATTGGGAACTGGGTTTAATTAAAGGAAACTGTGAAAAACTGGATGAAAAACTGTGTTTTTCCATTTTTGCATTGGTGGTTTTAAAAGCAAACAACACTGTTGTGTAATAGAATTGAATAAAATAGAATACAAAAAACATTTATTCACATGATACAGTATTATGACATTAGAGAGGTGATCCTCTCATAGTGCAAATAAACAAAATGTAACAAACAAAAACAATGTATAATGCTTTTCTGTTTAAGATCTTGTCCTAAAGGACTAAATGTGGTGATGATTGAGACAGAAACACCACTCAGCTCTTCTCTCTCATTTTTAAGTTTAAATCTAAAAGTTTAATCTTTGAAAAATTCTGTTTTATTGAGCGATGTCAGATTTTTTTCTTCAACTTCAGAAATGTAGAGTTTTCCCTTTTCCCAGTTTCCCCTGAATGCACCATGCACGTTAATGAGGCACACCTGTAGTTAATCAGCCTGAGCACACCTTCACAGCTGCAGGCGGAAGAAGAAGTAGTTCCACCAAGCAACCGGAAAACGACCTGCTACATGATGTAGTGTGTTTCTTCTTTAACAGAAAAAGAATTGTGTCTCTCTAAAATAATTATCTTGATTGTAAAACTTGATTTCATCACTAGAATCGATCCTGTAAGATGTTAGCTGTTGGGGACTAGTTTCTGTAGATCAATACACACAGGACTCCAGCAACACAAACAAATGTCATTACAGAGAAAGCTGAACTTTTTGTTTAAGTGAACACAGAAGACATTCGTTCGATGTGATTTCTATTTAAACTAAAGTGGAAGTTTTGTTTGAAAGAAGAGTTTCTTGAACGACCAGGTAAGCTGATGAAAAAATGAAGAGAAAGACTGAAAATGGCTCCAAATAACAAACCTTTTCCATTATTATTCCATTTATTCCACTAATAGATTCATTAATGTTTGTTCAATACATTTTTTTTTTTTTTTTTTGGTAAATATGAAGCATTAATTTTCCTGTGGTGTGTTCAGGGGCCGACTGGATCAGAATACAACAACTCCGGAGATAAGAGGAGAAATGAAACGGAACATCATGAGATGTTCTGGATATCTGCTCGGAAACAGGAGAACTGAGAACCTTCAGACAGCCCGGAATAAAGGACCAGCAGGAGAGAGATTCAGAGCTGCAACATGACTCCAAAAAGTAGGACTCGCTTATTTTATTCTCCTCATGTTTGGTTGTGTTAATGCACCCAGCCTTGAGGTGCAGCTGTCTTTCTGCTGTTACTCTACAGTCCTTGTACGGTTTCATACACAAACAAAGTCCTGCAATGTGTGAGTGATTCAATGCATGGGCGTGCACACATTGGGTTATGTGTGTGGTTTTGGACTGAAACCTTTTTGTTTGTGTGTGTTTTGCTCTTTGTTCCACTGGTTGCAGAGATTTTGCTTTTCTCTACCTCAGATTAACTGTGGATCTCACATTCTCTGGATTATGTCACCAGGCTTGGGAAATACTTGAGATCAAGCTGCAGTGGTTGAAATAATTTACCAGTGTGTGAGGCTGTGTTGCAAGAATATAAATGTGAGTCAGCAATTATTAATCAGCACTTTTGTCTTTTTAAATTGCTGGATTGTGGTCCGGCTGTTGCTGTTGGATTATTTCTGATGCATGTTTCTGTTATGTTCCATTTCTTGGATTTAACCATCGTAATCTTTTGGCACTCTTCACTTGCATCTTCATACGCACCTGATACCGTGGTGCATTCAATGTTTTATTATTATGATCATTTCTGGAAGGCTGACTTCGGATGTATGAACACAGAACTACACTCCTTTTAGAGTCTTTTTCCAAACAGACTCATGGATAACAAACTGTCTGAGGCCTTGAATGACCATGGAGCCAAGTTATGGCCATTCACATCTACAGCAAAGTACCAGTTTACATCACACAACACACTGTCACTCTGTCTAAATATATCGGATGTAGTCTAGTTTGCACTGAAGGCATCTATTTTGTAACCATTTGGACATTTATTTGATTTGAACCGATCAAAAACAGTTTTAGAATGTTTCTCAGCTGGCTTTAACACTATAAACATTTTTTTTCTACGTGCCACTTCTTTGTGCAGCTGGTGTCTAATAGAAGTGCCTGTGACGCCAGTTGTATTTGTGGTAACATGTCACTAAGGAAAAAAAAAAGGGTGTTTATATCAAACATAAAATAATGGAGATGTGAGTTTCGGGCCTCGTCACTCGGCCCTACCGCTCCGTCTCCATTTGTTGTGGTTGGGAGGCGCAGCTGAAGGTTACAGTAACGAAAGGGTGTTGCACACTTCAATAGGTCTAAAAATAGACCTTGCAGGGCTTCTGCGTCACCGCAGGAGAATCCTCGCCACCCCCACCCCCCCCCCCCCCCCCCCCTCCCCCTCCCTCGCAGCCAGCCGTGCCTGACTTTTACAAGCGAGGAGAACACTTGTATGCTAATACGGCGATGGAACAATTCTTTCCGCTGGCCACCGGCAGCATCGCCGTCACGGCTCTGACGTAACGTCCAGAGAGGAATGAGCCGGGGCCGGGCCGCTCTCAGGAAATGCGTAGAGTGCACTGCCCTCTCTAAGCCCGGCGGCATGAAGAGGAGCTGGAAAAGCAGGCAGATCTGCCAAGGAGGAACAAAAAAAAAAGTGAGAGACAAAGGGGGAAAATATGTTTTCTCAGACCGCGTTAATGGCAAGCCGTGTAGCCATGACAACACATCTCCTTCACCTTTTCATGCTGATCGTGCCGCCGCTCGCTGGAGCAGAAAGGCTTCCTGCCGAATTAGGCCCGGGCAATTTACCCGAGGCAGAGAGAGAAAAGGAGCGTGAGAATCACACTTTCACAGGTAGAACCTTGTTTGCTGGGAGGCTGAGGAAGCCCTGGCGGGTCGCGTAGGTATCGGTTCCTCTGCAGATCATCAGTGTGTGGAGTTTCCACACGCCGAAGGTAGCTGGGCTGAAATCTCAGTGCTGCTGGTGGAACTGTACCGCGGCGCTGCTGTTATCTCTGCTGTGAAAAGGACAATGTCAGGAGGTATTCATCGCTAGCTTAAGGCTAATCTGATTCCTAATGCTAATTGTAGAAATCCTTTTCAGCAGAGCACTTTGGATTTCTGATCACTGTGAATTAAAATCCTTTACGACTTAAGGCCTGCTTTACCCAGATCCGGTACGAAGCTCACAAAAAGAGATTATGCATTCACATTGTGCAACTCTTGCATGCTAAAGCTCTGTTTACAGAAAGTTTGAAGTAAACGTGTATTGTTTGTGTGTATTTCAGAAACATTTCATGTTTACATAGTAGCTTTAGAATGAATGAGTTTGAGTATTTTGTATAAAAAAAAAAATGGTACAAAAAGACAATACAAAGCAATATTTGACACTCAAAAGGAGAAGGTTGGCTTTTAGGAAAATGGCAGAAATGCTGACTATTCAAGTGAGCGTTTTATCTTCTGGAATTCTTTTTTTTTTTTTTTTTGTCCATAACAAGCTACTGAAAATCCTGTTCTTGTTTCGTGTTTTTGTTTACGTTGGCCATGGATTAATTGAATGAATTCTCACAAGTGCAAAAAAGTAAAATTTGAAGTATTTGTACAAGAAGCCATACATTTACTGAGAGAAAAAAATGGAATTCAGCTAAAAAGAATTAAAAAATGTCAATATGGGAGAAGATCAGTCACACAGTTAAAGCTGTGGGAAAAGGAAGAACAGAAGAAATTCAGAAATTAACACTAAGAAAGGGTACAAAACAAATATACTGTATAGTAAACACTACAAAATAAATGGTGTGGGGAGCAGCTGAGAAAAAGCACAACATCAGCGTCTTTGGTAAATTGTGTTCTGATTGGCAGCTTCTTTTCAAACAGTCATTGACAAATTTTTCACGTTAGCTTGAAAATCACACCGTACACCAACATACCAAACTACATCAGGTCGTTTGACTCTTGGTTTAATGAAGGATTAGACCTTGTCCTCAGCATAACGTTGAACAATGCACTTTATTATTAGCATTAGAATCTCCATCACCTCTGATTGATCTGTGAAAAATGCAGTCATGAGGTCTGAATTGTGGATTTTGCAGCGACATGTTGAGACATGTTTCAACACAGCACCTGAGCGCCATTACCCAACGTTCTGCACAGCCTTGCACGTTCAGCGCCGACTCTCCGAGTTGTAAAGGATAATAGAGGAAGTCTCCTCTGTGGGCCGAGCCGTCGCTTCCTCTCTTTGTGCGATTGTCTCATATTTTACGGAGCCGAAGTCTTGACGACGCGTCGAGCTTTACTGCTACTCTCTGTCGGCTCAAGGATTTCCAAGGATTAGCTTGTCTGCAGCATCGTCTTTGTGTGCAGTCCATTTCATATCTGCCCTGAACCATAATTACACGCTCACCCCTTAAAAAAAATATTTTTTTTTGTGTGAACTTGAATTTCTCCTGTTCTGATAATGAAATGTATTTCTCCTTCTATAATACTAAACTTCCCATCTTTTTTTTTCTGAATCTACAGTGTTTTTGTGCAACCACAGGCTATGACACTTATTTCTGTTCACCTCAGTGATGTCTGGCATTTCGGCTTCTTGCTGCTCGGTGGTCTTTAATGGGTCACCGGTAGGGTTTAGGGTATGTATTGAAGTGGGTCCACAGCTATTTTTACAGACATAAACTAGGAAATGTCTGTCGGTGGACAAAAGATTGGGGAAACACCATTTAAAGACGTGGTGTTGGTGTGCAGCCTGCAGGTAATCTTGATTTTTTCAGATTTGTGACTTTTACTATTATCCATTGTTTAAAATATGCGAAAAGGTGATCAAAACGTGGCAGCTCTGCCCACCTCCACCTCCCCGTCGGCTCTGTTAACAGTAAGGAAGAGATAGAAACTGGACGTGACATATTGAAGCTCACAAGAAGCTCGTTACTTTATCGTTGCACTTTGGCTCCATTCAATCACCCAAACCTGACGATTAAATGACAAAAAGTTAATGGTTTCCATGTTGCCGTGGCTACAGTACCATTATGTTAACACTGTGACCTAGTTACTGTTCCACCAAACATACCAAAACCAGTTTAGCTATTATTTCATTTTTAACTCGAACATCTCAATGGCCTCGCAGTGATTTTCTGTGACGGTAGGTTTCATAGAGTGTGTGTGTGAATGGGTGAATGTGATGAACATTGTAAAGTGGTTTGGGGACTACTAAATGCAATAAACGCTGCGATACAAGTGCTTCTATTCTTCAGTGGGTGAATCCATTGTTGTGTGACTACTTGTACCATTGGTTCCCAACCCTTTTCCCTTTTTAGAGCACTTAGATTCCCCTTGAAGAAAGATTATGGATCGCTTCTCTCATCACATCAACATACACAAAGCTTCGAAATCAAAGCAACAATCCAGGTCTGAGGCCCCTCTTTTCTTCTCTGGGTGACCCTGAACCTGGGATTGATTGATTAATATTGACTGTTCATGGGGTGTCCTTTGCACGTGTTTCTTATGAGCACAGTCGTCACAGCAGGGGTGGGCTGGGAAACCGAAATAACACGGGGTTGTTGAATTTTCTCGGTGCCGCGAGCGCCACAAGCAAAATTCCATTCACACCCATTAAGACGGTGCGAAAGCAAACGTCTCGCAGATGCAAACCGTCCGCGTGGCCGCACCAGAGATAAGCTCGCCAGCCCGACCTGCGCCGAGGCGTATCTGTGATTTCTGCAGGCGCGTCGCTCCCGCGAAGCCTCGTTTGGTGGTACGCTTGAAGACAGCCGAGTGCCGGGGAGGTGGAGATGGGTTTTGTTGTAATACATCTCCCTCTCTCACATCTCACGGTATCTTTCGCTCTCTATTCCCAGCTCATCCAGACCGCATCGTTCCCCCCAGAGCCTGGGAAGTTTCTCCTGTATTTGATGTTCCCCGTCTGTGTAATTTAATCTCAGTGATTCCCTGCAGCTCTCTCCAACCATAAACCTCTGCTCTAATAATAGGAGGCCCGGGCACCGTCTCCTCTCTAATCTCTGCCTCTGCGAGCGTGGATGTTTGTGTGGAGCTGCTCCTGCCTCTGCACCATAGAGATAAGGCTGCATTTGTTTTGGCCACTCTGAAACCGGGCTAACTTTCACTCCCATAAATTGCGATGCAGAATCAGGAAGGTGGGCGGAACAGACGTCTGATACAGGGAAGACCAGACCTCCTAAACCTTCCCAGCCTTTCTGCTGTGCGTCCTATCAGGAGGCTGATAGGACACAAGTACGTGTTATTAGGTGCAGCATTCGGACGCGAGGGAGGAATTTCACTGATTAAAGTGTCGAGAAGCGGCTCGACTGGCTCGCAGGGTTCGTGTGTGTGTGAAGAAAGCTGCTGCCATCACTCTGCTGAGGCCGGTGTGGGAAAAAAACAGAGCATGGCTCACAAATAAGGGTCCCTTTATGCTCTGTTTTTACACTTGTGACACAGAAATAATCACTAAAAGAAGAAAAGAAAAACATTGTCCAGGTACCTGAGAGAGCTACGTGTTTGCTTGTTTTTTTTTTGTTTTTTTTTTATTATTGTGAAGTCAAATTGATCAATGAAAAATCATCCCATCTGCATGTTGTAACTTTGTAATTTTGTTCAGGTGTTTCATTGGTTGTTATTTGCTCCTTGAAATTTGAAAGCTAAATGTATTAAATTCAATTTTATTTCTATAGCTGAAATGACTGTGCCGTATTTGGTGAAATCTGTAGAGCCAGACTCAAGGTGACGGCTTTATGCTGTTCCGGTTTTGGTTTGGAGATAGGAGAGAAAATGACAGGATGGACATAAATTCACCAGCTGCAGACGTGATGGAGGCTCAGACCACAAACTTCCAGTTTCCGTTCAAATTTACTGTTACATTTGACGTTTTGCTAACCGTGATAATTTCATCCACGGCTTTCACTTTATAAAAAACAATTTGTAAGTAGTTTCTAGCTTCATAAATGACTTCACTTTGAGGCGCGGTCATGTCACAGAACAATACCAACTGTGACCACTAGATGTCTCTGTGTGACAACAGAATGACGCTACATTACAGCAGAATAGCAGTGGAAATCTTCACTGTTCCTGTTTTGAGCCATTTTTACTTTTTTAGCGAAAATATTCATTAATCTTTTTGCTATTTTTCCTTTATCACTTTTGAAACGTTTTTAGCAATGTGATTTTTTTTTTATCCTTTATCATTGGTTTAACCAATTTTCACCATTACATTTTTCACCTGTTTTAAGCAATTTTAGCTTTTTTGCTACTTTACCTTCTTCTGGGCCGTTGTATTCATATATTCATTTTTTCAGACTTTTAGAAATTAGTGTGGTATACGAAGAAAGCCCATTTAAAAAAGGTTTGCTTGTAATTTAATGAAAGCTCTACTAACTCAACTACAAAGGAGCTAAAGAGCCCCATGCCTCGAAATAAACATTTCAATCATCCCGTTTGAGCTATTAGAAAAGTATTGGTAGTCATGTTTGAATTCTAACTGGTATCTCCATGGAAGGTGAGTCTGTATTTATAGGGAAGCGCTCTGCTGTAGATCTCCTCTGTCAAACAGATGCAGGCGAGTTGGAGTGCGTGTGGTCACTCCGTTGCTCGAGGGGGAATTAGGAAAAGCATCCATCACCGTTTCCCTCTGCGTCTGCTGTTCGCTCCTGTGAATTTAACCGGTGACGGAACGAGGAGCGATCGGGAGGACAGGAAATAGACACGGAAGCCTCTGAACGGATCAGGTGAGGCTGCAGTGGCATTAAATCACGAACGCAACCCGAAATGCTTTCTGTTTGTCCACACCGAGGCTCCATCACCCCGCCGTCATCTTTCATTTATGACCCACGTCAGAATAGCCACGGAGCGGCCGGCTGCTGCCTCCGTCGTATTTCTGAGAGAGGAGAGAAGAGGAGGGGGGGTGCCGGGTGGAGCGGCACTTTAAGCAGTCTTCTCCCACGGTTTAAATATTTCACTAGCTGAGAGAGCAAATGGCATTCTGATGCGCTACACGATATTCAGCGGAAAGGTCAAGGTGGAATGGAAAGATTCGCATCTCTGCCGTTTTTTTTTTTTTAGGGCTCCTCCAGAGCGAGTGCTGCTGGGAAATCTGTCAGCCGCAGGAACATCAGCCTCAGATCATTGCTCTGCAGGTCGATACGCCTTTCATTCCACTACTTCAGCCTCCATGCCTCTCTGCTAGATTAACCCCGGGGATTTCTTCAGGAACCTGTGGATGAGCGGAAAACAGCCAAGCAGCTTTAAATTCGCAAAAATAATTAATAATATAGATACATGTAATCAGGGAGCAAATTGTGAAGAGTGGGTGTTTCTGATGTGGGCGTGTGTTGTTTTTTTTTCCACCAGCATTCATTATTTCTTGCAGTTTTTCTTGGACTGAAATCTCCTGTAGAGCAGAAAACAACATTTCAAAAGCTAGAAGGGTTTGCAAGAGCAAAAACAAGGTGGAAAAAAAACTGAGGGAAGATAAAAACGCCAAATCAAATACAATGAAAGACAAAAACATGGAAGCAGAAAAAGAAAAACATTTAAAAAATAGTTCAAGATACAACATAAAACAAATTACAGTACCTTCCAAACTATGAGCCCCCCCCCCCCCCCCCAATATTTCTCTTTTTCTTTACTGTTTGGATGGCCATGCAACGTCGAGCGATTTCCAAATGTTGTCTTTTCCTCGGCCCCGTGCTCTGTCATGTAAACAGGCGCTCAAAGCGTTATAAAAGATTTTGACTTGATGAGGTTGTTGTGTAAACGGAGCCTAAACCAGTGAGATTCACTTGGACTTTTAAAAATGCAAGCACCTGTTGAGCCTTGCGTCTGGTGGTGAAGCAGCTCCAGTCTCTGTCAGAGGTCGTTTTCATTCCCCTGCAGGGAAAATAATTCATCAGAAGTGGGGAGAGGTCTTTGACCCGGTCTGTCCTCAAGGCATCCCCACGCTGACACTGTGACAAAGAAGATTCAGGGTATTGTGTTTTACCATCCATCTTAAAGGACGAGAATAGAAGCGCAGAGAGTCAGATGATGGGAGGATAAAGGTAGATGTACTGTACTCTCCACCTTATCCTTTGTTGGCTCTGGAGTGACATGAACTCCCTGACTCCACGAGCACGGGTTCAGTCAGTGTCCAAATCTTTCTCCTGCAGTCTTTTCATTCTTTAAAGGTGAAATTCTGACACCTTCAACCGAGTGGCACACATTCGGTTAACACATTCTTTGGATTTCAATCTTTCCACTGCAACACAGTGTTTGGCTGCTGCAGGAAGCCACAAGGGACACTATTATACTGGAGTGCTGTGGTATGACAGGAAGGTGTGCTTGTGCACTAATTTGACGGAAACTTCACATTTTATTGCAGCGTGGATCTATACAGGTGCATATAGAGCAGCACATTGTTAAAATGTGAAGTCAAAACAGCGGTTTATTATTCCCTGTGACTGGAAGAATATAACATTCAGCAATAATAACCAGACAGGTGATGGAAACCAGGCTACAGCTTCAGCTATATAACAAGTTCTACCTACAGGGACAGCAGAGACATTTTAGGAGATAATTATTGGTAGATAAAAAAAAAAAAAGTCCAATCCTGGAGTTTTACAGAGGTACTGGATCAGATGCATGCTTATCAAAATTTAAAGATGGTGCCAAGAAGAACCAAATAATTAAATGTCTGTACACTGATTTTTTTTATTTATTTTTTGTTCTTTAAAGGGCCTGTATCATGCTTTTTTAGCTCGTCCAAACCCCATTATTGGCATTAACATGGTAATAGTTTATTGTTGGCGCTAAGTAAAAGTAATTTTGTGTTAAATAAAAGATTTTCGGAGGTTAATTCTGAAACCTGGAAGAGAAAACGCTCACTGAAAATCCCGCCTCTCCACCTGTGGACTTTGACTGACAGGGGTGGGGTGGGAGAAGAGTGGTGGGGAGGAGTCCAACTTTTGTGACGTATTTAGGTTTGAAGAGTTTCAAACGAGCTGTTTTCTACCCGGAGAGAAGGGCTGCTGTAAAGAGCAGCAGACAAAGATTACTCAGACATGCGTGGATTAAGTCAAATAACATTTTGGGCGTGGTTTTAAAGGGAAATCAACTTTGTGGCATGCTTAAAACCTTAAAGTGGATTTTGCATGATATAGGTCCTTTAAATGGTTTTTCTCTAATCAAATCTCCAATTTTTTGTTTTGGTTTGATTATTTTGAAATGCTTCGTTAATTTCTGGAATCTTGTGGAAGCTTTTGGAAGCAACAGCTACGTTTTCAAAACATGTTAAGTAAATATTCTCCATCTTCATGCAAACAAGAGAAAAAGCAACTGTTTGGAAATGTGTAGTTCTCCTCATGGGCGACCAGATTGCCAACAATGCAGGACTGTGGAAAAACCTGTGAATTACTACACCATCATCTGCATACATGGAGACCTTTCTGTCATACAGCAGATACTGAGTTGACCTATTGAATAAAGAAAGATAGGAGCTTGATTTCTTTCATACAAATTACAATGTTGACAGCTTTTCTGGCTTTTCTTCACCTTTGTAATGCAATCATTTTGAATGTAACAATTTTCTGCCCCAAAAAAAAATGCAAAATTGATGCAGTTTTCAGTGAATGATGTGTAAACAGGGCGTCGTTATTAATGTCTTGTAGAAGTCTTGAGTTTGAGTGACTGAAGATGGACTGACGTTTCTCTCTGACTAACTGGAAAATAAAACTGGCAGGTACAGCATAAATGAGGCACTGAATGCATTCACTAAAAACCAGAACCCAGGAATACTTCTATAAGGTAAACACCCTCCATCTATTGAAACGATCCCAAACCACGTTGCATTTGTTCCACTTGTACAAATTAGCTTGAGGCCATATTAATAGCAGCTGTGATAACAAATTTTCGTCTCGCCTAATGAATGCACAGCCCGTGTCTGCAATCTCTCAAGAGCGTCTAACACCCGTGTCACTTGTTCAGTGCCAGTCCAACATATGCATGCCCTCTCCGCCCGCCAGAGGAGCAAGCGTGATACTTTGAAATTGCATAACCGATTCAACTCAACTTTCATGCGGCAGCAGAATTTCAAAATAGCTCGCATTAGACATGCAGCCGAGCCCCACACCGAGCGGCACAGTAAAATCTCACTTGTTCAAAGCCTGCCAGTGTGTGTCTGCTCGTGTTAGAGCCAAACAGTTTCTTGGTATTAAGATTCTCATTACAGGATCGGCTCTTTCATCCTTGGGTTCAAAGCGCCGCCCGAGCCGACGGCAGTGGGCGAGCAGATACATACGACCACTTGATGAAGGGGAGAACAGGGTGGACGTGAAATAAGAAAGGGAGAAGAGGTTTGGAGAGAAATAAAAAGCCTTATAGGGGTTATCTGACGGGGTAAAAGATGGAGTGGAGGAAACGTGGCCACCTTGATTGAGACGTCCTGTCGGCGTTATGTAACTGGGGAGGAACGCCTGAGTCTGTGTTCAGGAAAACTGCAGCGTCGAGGACCAGACGACTGAAAGACAACACAGCGTATTGTTCAGCCGGTTGGTGGACGATCGTGTGTGCTCAGGTTGCCCTGCCTCTTCCTCACTACTGGGCTCTTCATCAGCAACTCTTCCAGATCATATTGCATCATATTGCATGGTGTTACTTCCTCTCCTCCTCTTGTGCGTTGGCCTTTTGCCGGACCAGATAATGAGTTTTTGTTTTTTCCCCTGTCACTGTGCAATTTTAAGCAAATCATTGGAGGTACATTCTGCTGGCAAGGTTATCAGTTGAGAAAAAGTCAGCTGGCATCAGCCCAACAGTGTGATCGAGTGGATGGGATGTCAATTCTACGTCAACCTGAGATGGCAAGGCCTCTGATTGGGTCTGGTGCTGAAAGGTGTATGTCTGAACCTCGTCGTCCTCCTCGTCCTCTCCTCATTGTCTGGGTTTCCTCACCGACACAGGGTGGGGCAGAGCAGTGATGAAGCGGTGGGAGGGTTGGTGTCACCTTCCATCTTTCCATACGCTGACCTTCTGCGGTGACTCACTCTTCTTGGCTCGGCCTTTGTCTGCATTGTTTTCACTGCAGGAGCTTATGAATCATTAGCATCGATGGCCGCTGAGACACCTGTCAAGAACTGGGAGCAGAGAGAGAGAAGAGGGAGCAGGGTTTCGGTCGGTCCAGCATGTCTACTTCCCTGTACGTTGTGTTTAAAACCAAATATGCATTTCTCAGTGAAAAGATACCAAATAGATTTTCATCTTATCTCCAAAATGAATGAGCATGTTTGCAAACTGATCAAGGATTCATCTGTTGTTTGGCGTTTGTGTTAAAAATCACCTCGCCTTTCTCCATGGTTAAGTACAAAAAAGAAAAAAGAAAGGTATGCAAAACATCCACGGCCATGCATAATACATTTTTAGGCCTGTACATTGGTGTAGTGGTTCGCACTCTGGCCTCATAACTAGTTGGGCTTGGAAGCTTTTCTAAGTGGATTTTAAATGTCGCTGTGATTTTCTCCAAATACTTCAAATCTCCACCAGCAAACAAGATGGTTGAATATACTATGTTGGCCTTCAGGATTCAGCTTAGGCCTCAAATAAATGTTTTTAGTTTAATTTAAAAAAGACTTTTGGTTGTAATTGACAACTATCAAGGATGTCTATTGTAGGGCTGGATGATATGGCCAAAAATTTTATCATGATATCGTTCATAATTTC
The DNA here is from genome assembly GCF_902148845.1 of Salarias fasciatus. Lineage (NCBI taxonomy): Eukaryota > Metazoa > Chordata > Actinopteri > Blenniiformes > Blenniidae > Salarias > Salarias fasciatus. The sequence continues at coordinate 6,279,919 of NC_043752.1, read as the reverse complement.
GGTCGATACGATATAATTCCGATATCGATATAAATAATACAAAAGCCTCAGAAAAACTGTAAAGAATCATGTAGATAATGTGCTACCTGTAAAACTAGAAACTATTTATCCAGGAAGCTCCTCCAGTATAAAATTTTAGAAATAAAAACTGCAATAAATTAAATGTTTACCTTTTATTTAAGAAATATGAAATCACTGTCAAATAAATGTAATTTTCACCTTTTTCAATATAAATAGCTTTTACTTTACATTTAAATACAGTTATGTTATTGTTACAGATTCAAACAAAGGGGCTTTAACCAGGAAGAAAAATAAAAGTGCTCAGAATTACTGCAGTAAACAGCAAAAAGAGTGAGCAACAACAAACAAATATTACTGGGACAGGGAATTGAAATAACTACCGTACACTCACCTTTTCAATATTAATAGCTTTAACTTTTAAACTACACTTTCTTATAGATTTAAAGCAACACTAAGGAACTTTCAGTTTTCGTTGATTTTGGCGGCGCCAGTGGACAAAAGCGGTAGTGTTTTGCCTAAAGGAATACTACAGTTCCCATGAGGACTAGCGCGTGGCGTGGTAAATTGCTGCTCCCGGTGGCGTGCTGTCGGACTGAACTCGCCTGCATTTGTTTCCAGTGGCTGTGTGAAGGACGGATAGCGACGAGGTAATGAATCTAATGGTGGCTAAGCAATGTTCTATCATGATGTGACGCATGCCGTAAAGCAGTCCGCACATTTGGAGTTTTTTAGTGTGCAGGGTTCCTACCACCCTCCTCACAGCTGCTGAGGTGAAAGCAAGTGAAAGCAATACTGACGCCCTCAGCCTGTGACAGAGGGGTCATTCAGCTAGCGGTAAGTCGATGTATCATCACAAATGATATTAAAATGTTTTAAGGTTGAAAAGTTCCTTAGTGTCGGTTTAAAGAAAAATTAAGAAATTACTAAGGTTAAGTACAGAATTACTTAAGATTGTAGTGATTATGGTGACACTGCAGCGAATCCTGTACTGTTTTTTTTTTTTTTTTTGGTAGTTGTCTTCACTGTTGCAGCGTCTTGTAAATTATAGACGGTCTCTTAACCCCACAGCACTACGGCTACTCATAGAAATCAATATTGTTTCTGATGCTTGATAGACCGATACTTTTAATATAAATGAGCTTGTTGCATATCGTCCACCTCACAACGATGGGATGGAGGCGCCCTTTGTATGTTACTGACGTTTTGTTAAAGAGTTATTGAGACCGAAAGTCCGCATCTCAATATGCTGCTAACTTTACTGGACTGTTCAGTGAATGTTATACCTAATTCGTGGCCACGAATTAGTATTTCATGCGCACGATTTATTATTTTGTGGCCACAAATTAGCTTGTGGAAGCTTGTTCAGTCGCGTTTACATCACGAGTTCTCATTTTAGAGCTCAAACTTACCGCAGTGGAGCTTAGCTTGTCGCATGAGCTGAGGACAGCCAGCTGTGGCGTGCCGAGTACATCACTCTTGCGGCGCTTTCTGTTCGGCTTGAATTGGCGGCGCCGTGAACAGCAATTAATGATTGTGAAATGCGTACTGTAATGCACTGTATCGAAAATTTGTTCAAAACTCATATCGCCGTTACTGAATAAAAATATACTGCGGTATATATTGCCATCGAAATTTTGTCCAGCCCTCGTCTATTGCTTTGTATGTTTGAATACAAGAATATAAAAACAATATCCAGAGCACAACTGCAGCCTTCAGTCCAAGACCCAGCCACCCAACTTACACCCTGGTGGAAGCTGTGTCCCTGATTGTAATTTGACTCCAGACTCGATATGTTGCCTCTGTCATATCTCTGACTAATGACATTTTCTAAAAATTCCTGGAAGCTTTGACGCTAATGATAATATTTAATGACTTTCCCCACAGACGAATGACATCGGGGTCGCCCACATTACATCACTCATGTTTGTGTTACATTATTGTCATATTTTAGATTCCAAGGTGCAGTTTTCAGTGTCAAGAATAATGATTTATTGAAGTTTGACGAGGGCCTGATCATCTCTAACCTGAAGATCTTGTGAGATACTTCTAGTCTGCAGTGGTCGGTATGTCCAACTGGCTTCAGGGACTTCTGACGTTGACCAGGTGGCTCTAATGTTATGGCTGATCGGTGTATAATTTACCATTTTAATTGAAAGCAGATGTTCATTATGGGGCATACGGGCTCACCAAATGCTTGATGAAACACCTCTGGGAGACTTTGGAGCACCAGGTAAGACATCATTCTGAGGAGGTCTTTGGGAGCGCTGCTGCTCTTCCTTTGTGTGATGACAATTAGATTTCGTAGCGTTTTCCTCCAGGGCCGTCTCTCCGTTTCCTCGTGCCTGCAACATTTCTTCATTCTATTAGGCTGCAACTCGATCAACCTGCTGAGTTCCCGAGCAGGAAGTATTTGATTATTACCGTACGTTTCGCTCTGGTTGTTCGGGGAATCACCTCAGGTGCATCACTTCTCAAAACGGGGAATGGGGCGGGGGGGGGGGGGGGGGGGGGGGGGGGGGGGGGGGGGGGACGAAAGCGTGTCCCACTTACCGCTTCTGCTTTATTAGCGCCTCGGCAGACCTCGGGCGTACGTACTGTACGCACCTACCAACATGAGGATTTATACCTGCCAGGCCCCACATCATTTATGAAGATTAACTGTTGTATTTACTTCTCTGTGAATGTGTTTTTATCTGCTGGTCTCAGCAAAGTGATTGTGTTAGATATTGATGCAACGCTCTTCACGCCTTTATGGAGTGTAAAATTAACGAGCTGTCGGCTATGCGGATGAGATTAAATGTTGTGTGTGTGCGTGCGTGCGTGCGTGAGCGTGTAAGAGTGCATGATTCATTGGCGGTGGGCTTTGGGAGAGCTTCTGCTCTGCATGCTAAACTGCTGCCACAGTCTGCGAGGTTCAGCGGGCCGAGAGAGAGGACGGGCTGGACGCCTGTTCCAGCAGCCCGCAAACACACCTGGATCACGCAGTTTAACCCTTCATCACCCCAGAAGACAGTCTGCAAGCGTTGTGCTCAAGAGCGATGTTGGACCAAATTTTCAAAGTCTTGTCTTGAATATCAGTTTGATTTTTTTTTTTTTTTTCTTTTTCAAGGATTACTACATTATCTAAAAGGTCGCTATTGGCAAACCACACCAAGGATATGACCTTAAAAACGCCCACCAAGTTTCCAATTTGTGACTAGTTTCAGCAGCCTTCCTCTGGGCATGACCTTCTAAATACTACGAAAGGATCAATGTACTCGCTGCAGTGAGTGAATTCAAAAGGTTTACAAGCGTGCGATTATAAAAGGGATGCTGTAAAAGCAGATGGGAAGAATCTTATTCCATTTTTTTGCAGCTACTTTATAAAAAAACAAAATAAGCTTCAATAATCATGGACAGGGTACTTCAATAGATATATAAATTGCACGATTTGATTCAGTCACTCATTTTATGTTCAGTGAGGAGTGATAGAAAGTATTCCGAAAAGTTTCTCACACACTGAACTTTGTTTTAAGCTGCATGTTTTTTTGTCATTTTTGACTTGTAATCCAACAAATATGGTAAAGTTTAATTTGCGCTTTCAGTCAAATACAGTATTAACGGAGGTTTTTCTGTGTTCACATTGTATATTCTTACATGTAAGTCACATGTCTAGCTAAATTGCTAAAAGAAATGTTTCTCTTCGTCTGAAAAAAACGCTAATTCCATTGCAACCGGTCCTAAATTCTTCCTGCTGCCTCATAATAACAAGCAAATAACAGACAGACTTCTATTGTGAAGCATTTTTTACAAATTGTAGCAGATTCGTCACGAACCGTGATGACCGACCGACTCTTGAGGGGTAATAACATCTTACATACAGCCTCTTCTAACAATGTAACAGTGCGACATGTGACGGTAATAAACCACTTAACAGTCTGACCCGTTATTTCTGAGTGCGTGAAGATAAAACGTGGGCGCTGCACAGCTGATGAGCGCTCTATTTCCCATATATGCTGCGCTCATTAGGGTTGATGAATATTTTAGAGAGAGTCCCTTTACTCAACGCTGTCACTCTATTGAATTATTGTCTGGGGTAATCTTTCTCAGGAGCATGCTCACTTATCAGAATGCTGCAGTCACGAGGATCCGCTGCGTGGCTTTATTAGCGCCTCGCAGTGAAATAATTAGAATTGCAGCAATTGTGGGAAATATGAAAATTGCTCCCAGTCTAATTTGAAGACTTCAGGGCAACGCAGTGCTGGAAAAATAAGAGTGGAGAAGCTGGAGCTCAAGCTGTCTGCTGCTGCTGTTGTTTAATGCAGGAGGTATTTTGGGTTGTGGGATGAATAAAACATCAGAGCACCTTGTTTATTTCCATCCTTCAACCGTAACTCGTTCTTTACATAATTGAATTCTAGTCCGTTTGAGGCAGTGCATCTAATTGAACCTCTCGCCGTTAGCCAGGGAATGATTTGTTTCCATGCTGACTCTGGACTCTGATCCTCGGAGGGCCGCTTCTCAGTGCAGCGAGCCTCTCGCGGCCCCCCCCCCCCCCCCCCCCCCCGGCCGCCGCCGCCACGGACCAAGAAGGAAGGTTCGATCCCGTTCCGTGGCGAGAAGGACGTTGCCGTCCTGGTCTTGTTGGAGGACTTTCAGCTCCTCCTCCAGCGCTTGTGTCAGGCTCTCGCCCTGGTGCCTCCTCAGTGTGTGAGAAGCTGCCCCCCCACCCCACCATGCCCCCCCTCCACCTGGCAGCGATTCAAAGTGGATGATTTAAACTCCCGAGCTCCCCTCGTCTCCAGGTCGTCTCCCTTCTTCCTTCCTCACAATGTCATTTTGTTGATGTGTGATTTGTTGCCCACTCCTCCGTGTTGTGCATTATAGCAGCTCGCCCCCCCTCCCCCTCCAGACCCCCCCTCCTTTAAAGCTTCGATTGTGTGAGATGTTTGGCTCATTGTGGACTGACTTCTTTATGCACGGCCATGCCCCTTGCATATGGACGCCATTGTGACTCGCAATTAATGGTCACATTCAACTCCGACTTCCGCTTTTCTCACAGCATTAGCATTCAGCCCCCGCGTTTCCCCTCCACGGCGAGGGGGGCTCGGAGGGGGGCTGACAGGTAATGGTCACAAGCGGGAGAGGGAATAAGAAATGGGAGCAGGCCATTATGTCGTTAGGGTGTTAAGTGTGCAGCTCGGCGTTGCCGGAGCTATTCTTGGCGCCATTACCGGAGGAAGTTTTATGAAGTAAGCCTGCGAGGTCCGCGGGGGTCCCGCTCGGCCTGACCCACGCTGGATCTACGGCGCGCTTAATGGACAGAACGCCCTGCGTGGAAGCACAAAGGAGCGAACTCTGCTGGGCGAGGAGTGCCAGCAGACCAAAAAGCTCCAGAATATCGATCAGCTGCAGGCTGCTTTGATTTTAGCTTCCCTCCCGTCGTCGGTGTGTCTTTTCTTCTTTAACACCTTATCAGACTTTAACTTCATTTCTTCACACATCTTGCAAACCTGAATGCAGGTCTGTATCACTTTGCCTTGCAGTGAGATCGCTTTAGCTTTTCAGTTATGAGAATATCCGACAATGATGACAATTTCTTTGACACAAATTCAAACTAAAATCAGCTGAAGTATAAAATCATGAGAGTCACAGGTAAGCAAACTGCAACAGGTGCACATTTCCAAATTCTCTTCTTGCTTTTGGATCCAAAATGTCTCAATATTAGACTCCCACCAGTGCAGGCTTACAGCTGCTGACACTACTGATTAATAAAACCATAATCCTGCTTTAATCAGCTGAAAACCAATAATGTGCTGTAATGAGCTCAATCAGGGTTGTCGAGCTCATTTTAGAGGCCACGCAAAGCACAATCTGATCCCCAATGCATCGATCAGCAATATTCTGTAAACAACCACCACGCCTAATGTTTCCACTTTCTCTTAGTGAAAATAAGAGAATACTTTTGGAAAATCTCATATGAAAATGTCAAATTACAAAGAAATGTTATGCAGCCTGTATTTCTTTTCCAGTTTAGTTAAATCTACCAATGCCAGCATGGTTCAGAAGAATCGGCATCAGGATGTGATTTTCATCTTTCATCACTGCTACTGTGACCACGAGACACAAACATCAGGTCACTTTTCAGTTCCTGAATCATCCAGTTTCTGAAATAAAAAGCTACTTGATGATTGGAACAAAGATTAAAGCTCCTGTTGAGATTTCGAGTTGAAGAAACATGCAGTGATCCTCTTGGTGACTGTTCTTATAAAACGATGGAAAGTAGAATTACAAGGGATGAAACCGAAGTCATGTTTGACTGCCTTTTTCCCCCGTTTGTAATTGAATCATGATTAATGTATGAATTCTTTGAGTTATGGCTTCATAACCTGTGCTGTCGGCTCTGACTGACCTTGAACAATGACCACAGACGTCTATCCATGAGAGCGTTTGTGCCAAAGTTGCAGATATTCGAAACCTTTCCCCTGGAGGACTTCCTGAGATATTGTGTTCATTAGAATGGCGCAAATGGAAAGTCTGGGTGACCTTGACATTTGACCATTGAAATCTGACCATTGTGAGCTTTAGAGACGAAAACAAACTTCAGAGAACCCATTGAAATGCATTGAAATGTGATTATTCCTGACATTCTTCCAGTGAGACAGAAGCGATTGGAAGACTGTCTGAGAAGTCCTGGCAGGTTTTAGTCGGATAAGAAGAGCTGAACTCCTTCGGAAGCACGCCGGCTTGAACATCAGCCACCCCAGTCGAATTGAAAATGATCCGGCAGTGAGCGAGGTGAAGTGTTGAGATTGGTGCTGCATGTGAAGTGCTGAAGTGTGTCGCTGCAGCCGGCTTGGCTCTGAGACACTGACCAGGCTCTGTCGCTCCCAATTAGCCCCGCTCAGCCGCTCGCCGCTCTTAATTCAACCCTCCTGCTGAGCTCAGCCCACAGTAAACCACTCACACTCAGGGTCACCCACCTCCAACCCTCAAACACTGGACTGGGACTTAACAGGTCTGTTTAACAGGATGGGAAGGAGCTCTGACGGCAGGCTGGATTTCAGAGATTTTATGGTTTAGGAAGAACTTTTTCACAAGAGAATCCTTATAAACCATAAACAAAGAGTGACGTTGGGGAAAGTGACGCTGTTCTCGGCTCAGTCGACCCAGCCCTCTGTGGGTTTTCTCCTGGAACATCACCTTCCCTCCACGATCCAAAGACAATCTTGTAAGGTGAATTAGTCGGTCCAAGTTAAGTCAGACGGTCTGTTGGTGATTGTTTGTCTATTCGTTTAATCCCTGGAAATGACATCCTGTCCAGCTCAGTGCAGTGTGTGGTCACAGTGACAACAAAGAGAGCAGGGAAACCGATGCATCAAGTGTCCCGGCAACTTCCTCAAAGGCTCCAAACAAGAGACGTGAACAGCACAAAGAGTCCCGAGTCGACCACACTGCAGCGTCACAGCTGTGTCCCTCCTGTAGCTCCAGAGAGAAAAATAGATACAATATCAGCAGCACAGCCTCCAGAGGCTCCTCTTAATGTGGAGAAGTGGTTCTTCTGTAGGAATCCTGATCCTCGTCTTGGAAAAAGTGGCTGGAAACAAGGAAATAACACCTGATAGAGTACTCCACCTTTACACTATGGATGTTCACGTTATAACGAGGGCTGTCAGAGTTAATCACATTAATCGTGATTAATTAATGTAGGCATGACTGAAGATTAAATTTAATTGTGATTACTCAGTCTTTGTTTAAAAATTGTATTTTTAACGTCGACATTGTGTTAAGTTGATCTACATGGCACTTTATTTTGAAAGAAAATCCAACAAGGTCAAAAGGAAATTCTCTCCCTCTGTTTGATTCCCAATCAAGACGCTCTGGTAAGAAATCAGTGGCTGCAGGAAGTCATGACACTGAAACTTTAACAATGACTTGAAGTTCAACTTTTGAACTGATTGTCTGGACTGAGGAATTCTTTACATTATGGGCTGAAAACTGCCTTGAAATGCAAAATGCATAGTTGCTTAATGAGATTTACTAAACCCGGAAAGCTTCTAGAGATTGAGTCTTTTAAAAGGTGCTAAAAACCTTTTTGTTTTACAGTTCTTATTGATTTCAATAGCTGGTGAAAGTCTTGTATTGTTTTTTTGCTACATTACAATTAAAATGCGCAATATTATTCAGTATGAAGTGTGCTTATGTGCATCTTTGGGCAAATTTTGGTTTATTTCAGTTGGATGGAGAACTCTTTTCTAAGACAAAAATGTAGAAATCATGTTTCCACTTGACTTGCAGTGGTGTAAACGGGGCCTGAGTTTCCCACAAATACAGAACATGATGAAGTATGACTCATCTGTGATTTACGTCTAGAGGCGTAATCGTCAATATTTTATTCAATCTAGCAATTTCCATTTTAAAACTGTCGAACTTCAACTTTGCAGGGATGCGATTGAACGAAAAGGTCATGAATATTACCCAGTTCTCAATAAACTGTCAGTATTTCTGCTGACTTCGTGCACTTCTGAATAAAGGCATGAGCTCAGTGCATAAACGGCGACGGAGGCGGGCGGCGTGCCGCGCTTGTTGTCATGGAGACTCTGCAACAATAGGTCAGAGGTCCAGCACCTGCATTAATAACCAATGCCTCCATCAGCACTTACACATTCTGTCAAAGTAACCTTGAAAACATGCACTTCCTCTCTGTCTGCTCTCCCTTTGTAAGCTGCTCTCAGGAAGATTGAATGTCTGAAAAGTAAATATTAGATTGTTTTTATCAAGTCCGGGAGCTTTTATTGGATTTTCTACTCGCCCGGTTGAAACAAAGCCGAGACGACATCCAATATCGGCGGAGAGAAACCCGGCCGTAAGCGGATGCCGTGTGTTCGGGAGGAAGGAGGATGTGACGGAGGTGGAGTGAATGAGAGCTGCCTCCGCGGGACGAGCCGGGATCAGTCATGTGCGGCGTGACTGACAGCCGGTTTCAGGTGATCGCGGGGGAAACCAGAGACGAGCAGGTCAGCCGCCGCCGGGCTCTCCGGCTCAGGTTGATCGGCTCAGTGTTTCCACACACACCTCATCATCCTTCGGGAAAAAAAAAACAAACAAAAAACCTAAACCAACCTTCACAAAGCAGGTCCAGAAAAGCCTGATTCGATCCACTCCGAGATGGGAAACTCTGGGTTTTCAGTTCCAGAACAGCTGGTTTGAGTTAGTTCAATCGTTAATAGAGCACCGATTCCACTAATCACCATGACAACGGGGAAGCGGAGGGCTGCGTTCTTCACCCCGCTAGAGCTTGGACGTCTTGATGCGCTCATACGACCAGTTTGAACACGTTTTCAAAAAGAAGTGCAACACGGCTGCAGCTGCAAAGGAGAAGGAGACGGCGTGGGAGGAGGTCGCTGCTTGGGTCAACGCGTGAGTTCAAATGTCGTCCTTTTGCAGTCACAATAATATTACAGCGACTTACAGCGAGCCCGTTAATTGATTTCATTTAGGTGCCATCACGTCGGGGAGAAGCGCACTTGGCAGCAGATTAAGATGAAATATAAAAACATTGTTCAAACAGGTGAGACCTCAGCACCGTCCCATTTCAATCATGTTTTCACAGATATAAATGTCTTCTCATCAATATCATGTGCTGTTGAATACATGAGCCTGTTTGAACTAACAGTCTTCTCAGCCAACAGAAAGAAGGCAGATGCCAATAAGGCCCAGCGCTGCCACCTCTGACGGAGGCAGAGGAGAATGTAGGAAGTCCAGTGACTGAGGGAGTTCATAGAGAGAGCTCGTCCTCTGAGCCCACCACCCAAGACACAAGTGCTTTTATAAGATGTAATATACTTAAGCTTATATATCTTTTTTTAAACCTATTCATAAAAAATATTTATCTCCCTTTCATGTCCTTTTTTGTCCTCTTTCTTTTGTCCACAGCTTGTGATGGTGCGATCTGCCTGGTGGAGCCCTTGAGCCACAGCGCATCTTATAAATGTAAGTAAGCAATCAATCCTACAGAGAGTTTTGCCAGATTGTAGTTAAAGTACTGAAACATGTCGCTCATCTAGGATGAAGAGCACCAGGAAGCTGTGTCTGCTGTCTTTACAAAGGCGGATCCAGAAAGGCCTGTAGAGGTAACATCTTCATGTGTTACGGATAAATCTCTTCTGATTTACATTTATTAACATTCTGCTGGAATATAGAGTGTGACATTTGGCCTACGCTGAAGCATTAACAGGTTCTCATCCTTCTCAGCAGGGTGTGTCCGAGCAGCAGCAGGAGGGTCCCTCAGCATCCACAGCACAGACTGACACAGTGAGAAAACACCACATGCTGATCAATTAATGTGTGACTGTATAGTTCAATGTCCTCTTTATCTATTCCAGAGATCAGTAAAAGAGATTTACAGAATTCACCTGCTGAAAAAAAAAAAAAAAAAAAAAAAAAAACGACAAAGAAATGCAATACTTGGACCGGCAGATTAGGAGAGCAGATCTGGAAATTGAAATACTGGAGCGCAAGTTAGTGGTGGGTGAAAGGTCACAGGTGAATGATGTTAACTATTGGAACATGAGTGAAACCAGCTCTTATTTTGTAGGAAATAAAGAAGATTGAATGAAATGTGTGTTATGTCTTCATTTGTTGACTGACTGACTGAGGAAATCAAACAGTGTTTGGCCTAAAGAGGGTGGAGACAGAAACTCCTGGTTCATTCAGAAAAACCTGGTTAACCAGGTTACAGTCACAGTCTGTTACTATGGCAACTGACTGAGTTTAAGTTCCCAAACAGGTTAGAATTGCCCCGCTTTCCCTGGGTGGAGTTGCCTCCCTTTGTGAAACAGAAAACTCAGTTTCCCCCATTTCATGTTCAACAGACTCGGATTTTTCACAAAACCTGCCTGGTGGAACGAACCCATGGACCATTTACCCATCAGTTCAGAAAGAATGAGCCGCAGAGGGTGTGTTTGCCTGTCCGTGTCACTCGGCTGACTGAAGGCATTTGTACTGGGAATTTGATACCTGCGCCGCTGCCATGATTACCCAGCGTCCTCACGGGGAAGCGTTCACCGGGATTATGCAAATGAGTTCTCTCTCGGCAGCCGAGGACGAGGATCCTGAGAGGACGTTATTTCACCTGAGGAGGAAAAGCCGCGGGCAACAGCAGCAAACACACCGAAACACAACCAGGGGTCAGAAATGTCAACGCTTATCGCTCGGTTTAATTTTATTTCCTGCTTTCGCATTCAACTCTTTACCTCGGCCCAACCATCATACGTTGTTTTCTTGGCTGTGCGTTCACAAGAGACACCGAACGATAGATGTTTCACCCCTTCCATCTTTTACATTCAAAGAAACGCTAAGGTTGTATTTCCATCAGAGACGAAGCTCGTTGTAGCTTTTTCAGACAAAGCTCTCGTTTACCCGAGGCGTCTGAAACATCAGCCTGACTAAAATGAAACGGACAAACTGCGGTAAAGCTGACTGACAATGACAGAAATGTCCTCGCAGATCAACTCGTCCAGCTAACTGGAGGCATGAACAAAAGTTTAACGAGATAAAACCTGAGGAACACGAGGTTTTCGTTCCGGAACGTGTTTGACGGGTTACCATGGTAACCGGCTCTCAAGCTGTCCTCGGGTATAATACTGACTGACTGTCCTCAAACACAATATGACAAAAATTAATACATCAAACACAAATTAGTTGGCTTTGTAACAATAAAATCAATTAAAGTCACATTCATGAAAATCCAGTTCAGTTCAACTCCGAGTTGAAATCCTTCCGAGTAAAAGAATGAAACCAACATTTCTCCGTGCGCCGCCCGGACTGCGTCAACGCCCCCCGGACTCCAGAGGGTCCGGCACTCAGGAGCAAACACACCACGAGCGCAAACGTGCACGTGCACACACGTGCGCACTGGCCCAAGCAAACAGTCTCTCGTTATATGTGGGCTGCGCCCTGCAGCCGGCGGAGTGTTTGGACAGTTGTCCAGGGGAGTTTGCTGGGAGTTACCGTGTTAAGATCGTGAGCAAATTAGTTTGCACCCCGAGGGCTGAGTCGATGCCAGCCTGAGGGGCTGTGTATGTGCGTGTGCGGATCAGTACAGGAGTGTTCCTGCTGGAGGCGGAGGGCGTCGCACATGTCCCCGTGTGCCTCTCAAAATAAACGGGCACGCGTATCGACCACCTTGCTGACGGATTCATGCGGGGGTAAAGGTCATCCATGTGTCAGCGCCGTGTGTCACGTTTGTCCGCCGGTGTCCGCCCCCCCCCACCCCCCCCACCCCCCCACCCACCGCCGATCTTACATTAACCAAAACACCCCCGTCTCTCCCGCCCCGTGTGTGAGCGCGGCAGCTGGAGAGGAGCGCTCCTTTTTAATTTTAGCAGGTCTGCTGGCCGCCCGGTGATTAATTGGACGACGGGGCTCAGGTTGTAAATAGATGTTCTATTCTCACGCTTGTTTTTCCCTGTTAGCCGAGCAGCTGGCTGGAAGCAGACCTCTCAGTATGAAACATAGCAGGTGCTGCAGAGTCCGGCTTTAGTGCAGACAGCGCCGTTCAGTTCAATTTTATTTAGACAGCTCTAAAGACTACAGTCATCTCAAGGCACTTTTATTGAGGAAAACCCAATAATTCCACATGAGCAAGCAGGGGAGACGGTGGAATGGAAAACCTGCTGACCCAGACTCAGAGATGGAGACTTTCTAATGTTCCAGTTCAGTTCAGGGGATAGAAGAAGAAAAAAACGATTGTAAAGACCCTGGTTCAGAAGATACTGCTCTGGGTTGAAGGTGACACAAGCACAAATCAACACACTCGTGACACTCTTTCCTCTCATGTGTGACCTCTGTTACAGCCGTGCACGCCAAGGTCGAAGACCTGGGATGTGGCTCCAGGTTCATGCCCCACGTCGGTTTGGTTTCACACACAGTCCGTCAGCTGTTCCGAGGCCAGAGGGAGGCAGGCGATCAGTAACGGCAGCCGTGATCAATCAGTCTTTCTGACAGATTTTCTTCACACACACACACTTTAAAGCAAGCCATTTACAACATGGACAATTAGAGCAAGTCTCTTTTTTATTAGAATTTTCATGATAAAATCACGGCTGTGGTTTCGTTGGCAGAGTGGACTTCTTTCAGTTGGACTGTTGCAGGTTCGATTCCCCATCTCCCCTGATAAACTTTGTTGAGCAAGACACTAAACCCCAGACTCTTTCCAGTGGATGGATCGAGCATCTTGCATTGCAGCATAAGAAAATGTGTCTAACTGGAAAAACTTCTGTTCTTACTGTGTGCACTTCTGTGAGTGAAGTTTGCATGTTGTCCCTGCGCAGTGACAGTTTTCAGTCCTGACATTTGGCCCGGATCTATGTGGATGTCTGAAATTGCCATCTTTAAAAGCCAATTAATTTTCAGGAAGGTTTGCTGCGTGTTGATTAGTTTTTGCGGCGTCTCACCAAAGTGAGAAAGAACCCACCAGAATAGGTTGTGCTGTTTATCGGAAACGAGCTTCACATCTTCGTTAAACCCCTGAAGCAATTAACAGCAGACACGACTCACAGTTCCAACAAAATCTTTTTTTGTTTAAGTCTGTAATGATCACAGAAACTTGACTGCACACACTCCACTGCTCACTCTGGTTCAGTAACACATGAAAATTTTCTATCTATGAAACTGACTACCGGTCCTAAATTAGTGAACATTTTGACTCGATTTATTATCTAAGAATAAAAGAAAAACAGAGGTTCAGTGGGGTTTTTTTTCCCCCACTTGCAAGTGAGAGATTTCCCATTTCCCGCATCCTCAGGAACGCAAATATAAACCTCAGTGTTGTTTCATTGCGAGGAGAAAGTCTGCCCCGGCAGCGCTCGGGTGTTTCTTCGGTTTGATTTACAGCTGACAGCTCTGACTGGTGGAGAACTCTCTCCCAGCGGTCGCCTTCAAGCCGAATATTCTCAGGTTGGACTCATTTCAAGATGGACTGGCTTATAAATAATGCAGCGTTGTAAGAATAGTGATGTTCTCCCGTCTCGCATCGGGTCCGCTGTGCTGTCTGGGTCTGCAGGAGTCGGTTAATGTCAAAACTCGACGTGTCACACACAACACGATCAGGAATCAGTCAGCATAAACAGTTTGAAGTGCAGTTTCAAAGATCGGGCTCTAAAACACACTTTTCTTTAAATCCAGCCTCTGTTCCTGCAGCCGAAAAACGAATTTCAGCTGCACCCCCATCTGGACGGCTTTTAAAGTCTTTGTAGCTGCCGATTTGTTGGCTCGCTGCAGACGTTGTGTATGCAGTGTGGGTCGCGCAGGGCAGCGCCGCGCCGAGTTGATCCTCGCTCCTTAATGAAGCTTCTGTTGTGATGTGCGGACTAGTTTGGAAAATGAGAATCGGTCTCACCGGAGGCAGGAACTCCTCCAACACTCCAATCAACCCAAACTCTAGTTGGACTACTAAACATTTCTCTTTAACCATTTAACACATTTGGGAGATGTCTTCTAGCATGATTGCAGTAAATTAAAGACATTGACAGAATACATTGTTAAAAAAGTTGTTAAACTCTAAGATAAGTGACGCTTTTGTGTTAACAATGAAAACTTTCTGAACCGTGTCTTTATTTCTATCTTGTAACAATTACAACAAAGGTTTCGTGTCACCATGGCAACAGAGTAACCATCGCTTCTCATTTTGTTTGAGAGTCGAGTGATTTCTTTTTTTGTCAATCAGAACCTTGTATCTTCTGCAGTACAGTCTAGTTTGGGGAGTTTCACAGCTTGTTTTCTGATCCTCATTAGTGCAGAATGTTTGATTTTCTTCGCATGTGTCATTTAATGTGAGAGTGATGAAGCGCCGCGAAGACTTTCCTGGAAAATATGTTGTTCCTTCAACCTTGAGAAAATGAAGCGATTCCTTTGTTCCAGCACAGCTTTACTTAAGGTTTTGTTTCACGGTGTGTTTACTTTTCCCATTGCAATGACTGTTCACAATACAAATCTCTTGTAACTGATAAGGACCAACAGGAAGAGGCTGTTTGTATTCTGAAGATATCTGGAAAGTGGTTTGTTTCATTGAAACAGACAAATGTTGATCCAAACTGTTGCACCCTTTCTGGCACACGCATGCAGATCCAGCCTATTCTTAGCCCCGGCCAGGTCCGCTGCACCTCGGACGTCACCCCCGCTCCTCACGCCGTTAACTGCCAGCCTTGGGAACCGCATCCGTGCCGCCGCCGCCGTATCGCATGATGGGGGCAAATAGCGAGCAGTGGAGTGGTCGGTGTCGCCTGACCCACTGGGGGAAAAAAATAACCAGGACCGACGTCAGGGCCGAGACAGCCTGGGACGGAGACGCTGGGCACAGGCCGGGGTCAGAACCGACTGTGGGGTCAGCGGCTGGAGAGATTTCAAATGAATTTGCGATCGAGTAATAACAGCATCAGGTAGAAACCGGAGAAACTGATGTTTGAGCACCGTTTGTTAAGTGAAATCTACCTGTTTGCAAGAAACCAGGTAAAAATGTGCCTTTGTCTAACTGGAGCTCGATGCTTCAGTACAATATTTTATCTGCATTCACTTCAGTAAAAGGTCCCCTGCTGAGCGCCGGGGCGTAAATATGCACGCCCACGCCTGCCCTGGAGAGCGTGACGACACGCGCACGTCACCGACTCGGCGGGCTAATTCTGTCTCCTGAGTGGGAGTCGCTGACGGGAGCACGAGCGTGCACGTCGAGCGTGCACGTCGAGCGCCCCTGGCTCCGACCAGGAGCTCCTCCAGGAGAGCTCTCCTGTAGCTGGAAACAGATTCGTCATGACTCAGCGTTCCCGCCGCAGGTTCTCTCTCCCGTTTTAATTAAGTCTAACGTAGAAGTGAAAATCCTCTCCTCTCGAATACGAACAGGTAGAAATGAGAGAGGATATCCCAGCATGCATAGTTAAACTCACGCGGCGGTGTGTTTACCCCGACGTTTCAGGGCCAGGAGGAGGAGGTAGTTCCACCTTGTGCACCGTCCTCCAATATCCAATATGACACCCTGACCTCCGTCACCCGCTACCCTTTTGTTGGCTTTATTGCTGCAACCGCAAAGGTCATAAATCCTGAGTGCTGGTAGAGGACGCCTGGCTGGGGTCGTGTACACACACACACACACACACACACACACACACACACACACACACACACACACACACACACACACACACGGTTGACCTCGGCTTGTAATTGGGACGTTTTATAAGTCGGCCCTTGCGCCAGAAAAATAATCATTTTCAGAGGTTTGTGCTGCACGTGGACAGACATCCTCTGTGATTCACGTTTAACTGGACTTTAATTCCTGCGGTTGAATTCCCTCCCGAGTTCATGGCTCTTGAGCTGAGGGTTTTTTTTTTTCTCCTTCACATGTTTATAAGAGCGAAAGAGATGAAACTTTAAAGTGACTTCATGCACAGGGTAGAAACACCACAGTGGTTTTCAACTGGTGTATTTTCTGGACTAATATAAGGCATTAGAAGTCAAAAATGAGAAAACATAAAATATTGTCAGATTCCTCGGTTCTCAGATTGATTTTTTTTTTTCTTTTTTTTTAAAGTCAAACTAGCATCATCAAGAGTTTCTGGAAGGTTTTGACAGATCCATAAACGGAGTCGAGTCTCTTGAAGCTTTAGTGCGTCATGCAGGGCTCACACCTCCAGATCAGCTCCTTCTCTGTATTTAGTTTCCGAAGCGAGAACACTTAGCTAACTCCATTCACTCCTGCAGAAAAAGGTAATGATGATGTGTGAGATTGAGTATTCCTTTGTTCTGAAAGCGTTTATTATCCAGCAGGACTGCATGAAAAACAAGTCATTAGCTCACCATTAGTGACCCTTCAAGCCTTATGAGCTGACTTCTCATTATTCTGGACACAATCCATCCAGGAGGGAAGAAAAAGGTTTTTAATCCAACAATACGGAGGTGACAGTGGAGCACAGATCTGCGTTGCTGCCGTTTCATCTGGAAGCTTCAACGTAAACCCCCGATCGTAAAATAACGGGTAGCATCTTGTATAACTTCAAGCCGTTTAAACTGTGAAGTTTATCAAGTTTAATCTAGTATCAGGAGAGAGATTTGTTTGCTTTTTGGGTATTTTAAGTGATGTGTTGACGTGCCGGTGGCGTTTGGAGGCGTTGTGCTTCTCACTAATAGTTCTGCTGGCCACAGATTTCAAGCGGCCTCCGGGCTCCAGACGGGCTGCTGTAGCTTCATCAACAGTTAAAGTCCCCAGTGTGTGTTTGAAACGCCGGCCTGGCAGTTGTTAATTGCTCTCTGCTAATCTGCAGCCGCACAGCTGTTATAATGACTGTTTTTATTTATTCCCCCCCAAAAAACGCACAGAGAGAAAAATGCTTGGAACTATCTCTGCTGAACAGTGGAGAGATTCTGTGTGCTTGCCGACCAGTAAATGAATTTGAATTTGATCGCTGGCTCATTTAACTGAATGCGATTCTTGCTTAGCTGGGAGACAATTAGAGCAAATCGGCTATGAACACAGCCGTTCCATGAATCTTATTTTAGGGCTGCGCAGGACGAATTCTCAACCCCCGGCCATTCCTCTCCCTAAAAGGAATTGAAGATATTGATTTTTGCGGTGTGATAATTATAGCTTTCATTAACTGAGGCCACAAACACAGACCGGTGTCCTGGACGAGTCGTCCCACTCGAAGGAAATATTTATGTCTTCTGTCTGCTAAATATGACAGAGGGGATCTTTCACATGACTGCTGCATTGATCCAGAGCAGCTCAGGCAGCGCTTATCAATAACCAGGTCAATTTTTACTGAGTCAGCATGCTGAAGCCGCTCTCTCCAAACTGCGGAGAAGAAAATTAACAACCTCCTCTCCGAAGATCTTTGAGATGGGTTCCTGAACACCCTGGAAGAGTGGACCACATTCATGAAGGGCCTTTGACAGAACTCATTGTTATAACATTCTGGACCATTTGCACACTGAAACACAGTAAAAAAAGCCCAATTGGTGTAGCCACTCCTGGGTTTCCACATCTTTTAGTAGTTCTCTAAAGGAATTTAAAGGATCAGAGGTTGATTGCCAAAGGTCAAAATTCTAAAGCCACTCATGTTAATTGCCAAGATGAAACTAAATAAATCAATATGTTGACATATGTATGTCTCTCTCACACATCTGAGGCTTCCGTTCAGTTGGACATCGTCAATACTTTCCAGAATCAGTGCCTGATTGATAGTGACATCTGGGTTTGTGATGTTTGAATTGTCTCTGGCGCCTTGGGGATGAGGCTGACTGGAGCTGAAATATGAGCCTTTTGATTTATGGCCATCAAGGTGAGGAAAATTATCTGCCAACCATTTTTCACGAGAGTTCAGGGAGTGATGTGAAACTGAACATGTTGAGACAGTCTGGTGTTTAATGATGGAGATCATCGGCGTAGAGGGAGTACCTACTGTGGAGCCAACATCCCCACTGGACTAACATGAAGCTTTTCTGTTGGGACAAGGTTGAATCACAGTCATGTTGTTTGTGGCAAAGAGGAGGAAGTCTGGATCACGTCCTCAGTGCTTGGGGTGGGGGGAGAGACCCTAAACACACAACCTTGATGCAGAGCTTCTAGGGTGAAGTGACTGGGTTGAGGCTAAGTTCTGTCTTGTGCGTAGTGTAGACGTAGTAATATCTATCGGCAATCAATGTGACTGAGGAGCTGCACGAAATCCTAAGGACTCTTCCAACCCCCCCACAAAACAAACACACAACTTAACCTTTGACCTCAACGTCCAAACCAGAACTGCACGGGAACAAAAGCACAAACTTCACACAGTGAAAAATGAATGGAAACCTTTTTAAAAAAACAAAAGCTAAGCAGTTGTAATTCATGCATTATGTACGCTCGTTTACTCATTATCTCTTAGCGAGCGCCCGCGGGCCGTACATTACCCAGGCCTGATTCAGACAGGCTGAAAACAAGAGGAAGGTATGGGGAGAGTCTTTCAGTGTGTCTGCACCACTGGAGCCTGCACTCCTCACACAGGAAGGGGGGGACATTGGGATTCAGCTCCAGTCGCCGTCTTCTGTTTTCTATTCTGTCTGTGCGAAGCAGAGAGGGAGAGATAGACTGTTCCCTGTATCAGCACTCCAGGGGCTGCACGGCGGGCGGAGACAAGTTGCCAACAGTTTCTCCATCACATGGAGCACCCCTCGCCTGCATGCATGCCCAAAACTGCCTCCACTTTGGGTTTCTTTTGTTAAAAAAGGGGACATTTTTAGGAGTCTGACTCCCTTATGAGGAACGTATGTTCCACCTTGGCTCGTCACCCGGCCTGTTTGCTTTGGCCCGGCCTCTTTATGTGAGCGAGCAGCAGTTACATCCTCGCTCTGCCTGAGCAGGAAGCTGCCCTTGGGTTACTGCAGTATTTCTCTCTTGCTCTCCGAGGTCCTTTACATTCTCTCTCTCTCTCTGTCTTTCTCTATGCGCCTTGCACAATGTTCAGACAGAAGCATGCATACGTGCTCACTTGCATACCACAGACACACACACACACACACACACACACACACACACACACACACACACACACACACCCTCTGAGGGCAGATGTGCAGGCTTGAATGACCCGTCATGCTAAAAAAAGCAGCTCTCCTTCGCTCCGGGGTTGATGGAATTGCATAATGAGCGTGATGTCAGCATTGTTCTTCCCACGGTAACAAGTGACGCCGAGAGGCAATGGCGGGGGCGTGGAGCATGAGGGTGGGAGTGTGGGGGGGCATTAGACGAACCAGCGCCGCAGAAACTGAGGTGTATACATCACAAGCAAAGAAACGCCGCAACGGGGAACGAGCGTACCCTCCCGACTTTGTCGTCGAACGTTTGACTTCCGCTATTTCTGGCATCTCCGTCCCAAAAAAAAGCCCATTCAGATATATTCTTCTAATGCCGTCATCTCAATATTTGCATTCTTAAATCATTCCGCATAGAAATGTGTTAATGATGAAGTAGCATTAGTTCAGCACCAGACCTGCTATAATGACTTCCCACATCTTCTGTTGGCAGCCGTCGCCACCCAGGCGAGGAAAGCCAAGCCCCCTGGCATTTACTTTATTGCTTTAATTAAATATTTGCTTAGTAATATGCAGCACAAACCCAAGTTTTAAAGGAAAAAGGAAGCACAGTTGTGGCCCACTACAGCAGCAATAAAGACTACAGAGTCCATGAAAATCAACATTTTCAAAGGCATGCAACAGGCTGAGCTTTTAGGGGTTTTTTTTTGCTTTAGTTCTGCAAGTAAAAGGATAAATCATCACTAAACCAGCATTATTTGATGAAGGGTTAATGAATGGATGCATTCATGGTCAACACTGACTGACTGTAGCATCTCCAATACTCGAAAACAAGGATTTGGTTCCCTTCATACTTGTTAGCTTAACATTATGCATTATTATTTGACCCCACATCAGTAATTTTACGCATTGATCAGTGTGGTTTTGATCACATTGATTCAGGTGCTGAAAACTGGAGCTGAACGTTCCTAAAAGATGAGGTTTTTCTTAACAAACACAAGAAAACCAGAAGAACTGAACAAGCTGCAGCATTCATCCAATCAATAACGTTCACTAACACAACCAAAAAGTAACAGCTGAAGTCACGAGAAGTGTATTTATAGAACGCTCAATACACTGATGCACTTACATGCAAACAAAGGGATGACGTGAAGGCCTTACATAAAGAAGGGATAAAGTAGAGAACGTTTAGTGCTTAAAGACAATACGGACATTGTTAGCAGCGTTTCTGCAGTCTGTCCACCTTCTCCTCAATCCATATCTGACACTCATTTAAGAGCGTCCCAGCTTTGTTCCTGTGAAACGCAGCCAACATCATCCAGTCAGAAAAGAAGAGAAAACATCTGCTCCGTCGCTAATCAATTCCTTCAGGATTTTCTCCGTTTTTCTAATGGACGTGCCTCTGGGAAGCGTATTATTTCCTCTGCTCAGCTGATGGGAAGTCATTTGAATGCTATTTTTTGATGGCTTTTCAGCTAAATTCACTCGGCGCTTCCTGAGCAACATGACTGCTGTACGTGATGAGTTCTTTCTTTTTTTTTTTATTTTAATTGTGTTAGTTGTGTCTTGAGAGACAGAAGCTGGAAATCAGAGTCCCGGCTCTCACTGGCTGATTAAAGTTGCCAATTAGACTGAATCCCCCCGTTGGCAGGAGGATTTTCCAGACGTACAGTTTCTCTGTTCCCCACAAGTCATTTCAGAGGAGGAAAACAGTCACTCGTTACAAATGAGTCAGACCCACTGAACGTCTCTTATGGATTTATATATTTTCTGTAGATCCCACATGAACACAGGAGGCGACTGTTGGAGGTGCCAGTGAGGAAATAATCGAGTTTATAGGTTATTGAGCTGGAATTCTTAAAACGTGAGACATTATTGAGCAATTCCTTTGTTCACATGCCATGTCCTCTTCAACATTGAGATAAATAGTCTCACTATCAATCCTCCCATCACTCTAAATCCCAGCATACCACCGTCCAAACAGCCAGACATCATCTGCAGAAAGCAGAGCTCCACATATGATGCCCTCCTGGCCTCAGCTGTGCCTGAGCCTGTCCGTGAAAATCAAAAACAGGAGAGATAAGGAAGAGGCAGCTCTCCCTCTGGATCCACACACACTGGAAAATATCAGCTTTAAATACATTATTTATATCATGGAATTTCTTGGTTGATTGTCCTGAAATTCTTCAGATTCCAATCATTCGACCCACCAAACAGGAGTCATCATCAAAGAAAAGGAGATTTGGCAGAATTTTGAGGCACATCCTCAGCTCTGCTGCTGATTTCACAAAAGATTCATCTTTTAAATGGAGCCACAGCAGCGTTTTGATTGGTTACAGATTTATTTTAATGAAACTGTGTTCATGTTCCCCAACTTTTTGCGTTCAGTTTGGAACAAATAGATGCTAAAATTTGTCTCGGTTGTTCTCAGTTTGTCCTAGTTCTTGTTAAAGTTTCTTTTTTTAACAGTCGGTATCCAGAAAATCCCCCCCCATGTCCTCGTTCTCAATGGTTAAGAGAAAATAACTCAGAAATACTGCTGTAAAATTCACTATTTGATCCACAACTAATGTTGTTGTGTAAACAAACACACAAAACACAACAGAAGTTTGTCTCTTACACTTGAAATGATCACCTTAGCAGTGTTACTAAAGCAATTATTTTCTGATGAATTTGGCTGACGTGAGTCTAAACGCCCACATGCAGCACAGTCGGAGTAACTTTACGGATCCAAAGTGCAGCAGCAGCGGTGCAGGTCTGCGTTGGTACAGTAACGCGGCCTCACCATCTCTGTCAACAGGTCTCCACAGCTGAAAAACAAACCGTTAAACCTGCCTTTTAGCAGAAAACGCATGCACACAAAGCGCCACCCGCTGCTCCTCTAAACCCTCGCTCGTCGCTCGTGCTGCGCGAGCGATCAAGAGTGGCAACCTCGGCGTATTTTGGTCGCATTAAAGAAGACGTGAGCATGCTGATTTGGAGAAATGGAAGTCTAATTACCGCGCGGGATCGGAGAAATAATGAGGGCGAGCGCTTGGAGTCGCAGCGGGAGAGGGGAAGTAGATGCCGAGGCCTCTATTGTTCAGAGCCACGGAGAGTCAGAGGGAACCAGCGGTCTAATAAGCAGGAGAAGGTGTTGAAACTGAAAAGCTGGAATGTGTTTTTATTCCCTTGCTCGCTGTCTCTTTTCTCAGATGTCTTTTGTTTATTTAAAAAAAGAGAAAGTGATTTGTTTTGTTGTTAGCTGAAAACCTAGCTCCCATGCAGTGCAATCAGCTCAGTCCTTTTTATTGCTGCTCATCAAGCGAGGCAGCGAGGGACCCGGCGCAAGTCCGACTGTCGTGCGTAAACACTCGCTTAAACGGAGGATCGCGCCAGCGGCTCTGACGCGTGCGAGCCGACGTCACGACATTTACACGTCGCGCGCCGCAGGAATGGTTCCCAGCTGTGAGGAAAATCAAATCCAGTCCCCAGATCCCCTCGATAACCGTCAAACACGCGAAACGTGCTGCTGCGAAGCCTTGAGACGGACCCGAATATAGCGCTGGAGGAGGAAGCGGGGAGACGAGTGAGTCATCTGGATTAATTGTGTGTTTCCTTATTCAGGTGTAAGCAGAAACACTGACTTGTCTGAATCAACAGGTTGGGATCATTTCTGCTGATGCCCGATGCCTGCTGCGGAAAAGCATCAAGCTGATGAATCAAACCCAAAAAACTACATTCACAAAGCCTCCGATCACACGCTAACGTCCATCAGCCCCCTCCTCCACTGCATTTCATCTCCAAACCTGTTCCCCCATCCACACCAGCAAATTCAGGATCACATTTGCTGATGACACTCTGATCAGCTTCGCCCTTTTTAGCCAAAATGTGGCTGTAGGAAAAATTTCTCTGAAACAAAAAGCAAATCAACAGAAAAAAAAAGAAATTTTTAGTTGCTTATTTTGTGAATAAGGAGTTAGTTATGTGCTCGCATCAGTCACAGTGTTTAATGTTAGTATTACTTTAAAGTGTTGCTTTTTCATAGCATTCTTCTCAGCCACGGCTGTACGAAGCTGTTCTTGCTGAGGTGCGGAGGTTAAAAGGAAAATTAGTTTTCTCTTTTTTTTTTTTTTTTTTCCTCTGAGCATGTTCATTAAGGACCAAATGGCTCATCTGCCATAGTGATCAGGAGTAATAAAGTCCAAACATGCACAGACTCGTACGGGAACATAATGTACCAAAAGCCTGCATGTTTACAGAGTCATCAGCATCAGCTGTACAGCAGCTGGAACGAATACTCGGGAGATTTGCATTTACAGGCAGAGGAACAAGAATTTAGCTGGAGGTGAAGGTAAGATGGAGAGAGAGGAGGAAAAAAAAGAGAGAGAGAGAGAGACGAGATTCATATTGGCAGCTTCCCTGGAGACGAACTTCAAACCTTGAGACGGCGAGATGAGGAACCTGAAAAGGCAGTGACTCATCTCATTTTAACACCGTCTCCATTTGTATTCATGCCGAGCCGTCTGTGGATTCACGACTCGGCTCCTCGGTGAGTTCACAGCCGTCGGAGCCGAGGCTTTCCCGGTCAAGTGGTTGTGCCACGCCGCCGCGGATCTCCGGGGGAGGGGAGGGGCCGGACCGTCGGAGACGAGCCGAGGAAAACCTGTTGTGGCATCAGTTCGGGGCAACACACCACAGAGCAGACGAGTCTTCGTGCACTGTTTTTGTTTTACATAACCTTGCTGATAAAACCGCACAGGAGGGCCACAAAGATTCTGTTTTTGGCCGATTTCAGGCTAAAAAGTGGACTCTGCCCCCCCGGCCCACCCTTGCAGTGCCTTCACTTCCTTTCAGTAATATAAACTGTAATATTAAAGGTATTAAAACTTGACTTTCTACAGGCACAGCAGGGCCAGCAGACAGGGTAATAAAGCAGGGGCCACTTTAAAGCCCTCATAACGCCAGAGCCAGGGGCCGCTGGACCCCAGGAGGGATCTGCTCTGACTGGACCCCCCCCCAGCCCCCCAGGCACAAACAGCTAATGTCCTTTCATCAGAGTCAGAACCAAATT
Source organism: Salarias fasciatus (assembly GCF_902148845.1). NCBI lineage: Eukaryota > Metazoa > Chordata > Actinopteri > Blenniiformes > Blenniidae > Salarias > Salarias fasciatus. Next base: position 6,255,306 of record NC_043752.1, on the reverse strand, counting down.
GAGTCTAAAGGAATGTGATATTTTTCAATACCGCATTTTCATACAGTTGTTTAAAGGCGCAACCTAAGATTTAAGTGAGAACAGTAGTGCTTTAGGTGGCAGCAGTGAATGTCTTCTGTCCTGCTCTCAGCACTTCAATAGTTTGTTTTCTTGTTGTTCCCAAGATCCTCTTTTATTCTCCTTTCTGCCATTGTTTACAACTCATCTTCTCAAGGGCAAGTTCAAGGTCATTTTATTATCCCAGAGGGCAGAATTGTTGTACAGCCAGCAGCAAAACATGCACTTAAAAGAGAGAACATTTATACAACGCATGTATTAACGACCCGTTTCCAGTCATTCAGCTGACCAATGCCAGCAGGAACGAGAGTCTCACTGAACCGAGTGAAGCTCTGAAGGAGAAAAGAGGACGGCTGTGGTCAGTCATGATTGCTTGAGCTGTTTTCAAGGTTCTCTCATAAAAAAAAAAAAAAAAAAAAAAAAGAAAATCATTCAGGTTGCTCAGGGTTTTTTCCTGTAATCATGCAACATGTTTTAGTTTTGAGTGTGAATTACCAACAGGCAATGGAATATGTAAGAAAAAATTAAATTCAGCAACAACAAAACATCAAAAATCCTCTGTTTCAATAGAAACATGCACCAGTTGGTTTTGGTCTCTCGCATGCTAGATTGTGAAGTAACTTACTGCAATATGTTGTTGTGTGAAATTATATTACAACCCTGGAAATGCAGTGGAGTTTAGTTTGCTTGATAACTTGAATAAGTTTACTGCAAAGAAGAGATTTGAGATTAAATCATGACTTTAGCAATGTCACCTCCAACTTATATTTATATAAAAAAAAAACACTACAGTACCTTTTAATACATTAAAAATAAAACTAAATTGGCAGTTGGTAAATAGCAGGCTTTGCAGAGAGTTTTGTAATACTGTTTTCCGCCACCAGATGGTGTCATGAGTAACTAAAGATGTTGATGTGCCACAGAAAGATAAGGAAGCCGCTACCTACCTGAGCAGATGAAACATTAGCAACACATCTCAAGCTTGTTCACGCCATCTAGTAGGAAAAATGAGATTTACGATTTATGGAAATAAATCACTCTGAAGTAAAACTGTCATTTATGTCAGCCGTATAAGCCCGGGTATTACAGAGCGGTTTGATTTATCAGCTCTTGTATTATTAACTCTACAAGAACTTTGCAAGATGCAAGAATCTTTTTTGATGTCTTGAACCGATGTAATGCAGCATAGCAAGAAGACCCAAGTTAACTTCTGTGTGAAGGTCACATCTTTGATTTTCAAAAAAAAAAAATTTTAAATCAATATTCAAAATCTGCAAATATGCAAAATGTCCAATTTTCTGGAAATAAGCCAGAAATAGTTTCTCCTAAGTTTCTCCTTGTGATTATCTCCCAGCGATCGTTCCCACAGCGTGGGGCTTGTTGTGTTTACCTTTAGAGGATTGAGTGTTGTTGGAGGATTAGCGGCTGACTTCCTCGTTTGGTTCGGTCGTTCTTTGGCTCCACATGACGAGTTTACGTCAGGTAAATACTTCACGCCGGACGTCTGTTTGCATCAGCACGGCTCAACAGATTGTTGTCTGTATTTAGTCTGTTATTTGTGTCAATACGTTCTGGCCATTCTGAATACAGTTTGAGCGTGAGAGTGTGCGTACGTGTGTGTGCGTGTGTGAGAGACTGACAGAAACAGGCGCCTGAACACAATGTACCCTGGTGTAGTTTTCCTGGGAAGAGTCCAACTCTGGGAGAGTGCTTACAGAGATCTGCTTTGAGTACACCTCCTGGCCTATCACAGCCCCCGGTTTGGCCTAACTTAATCCCCCCCAGCGGCCTGGCTTCACCCTCGTCCCCCTGACACCGATACCTATCCAATGCCCTTGGTTCGTCCTACATCCTCCAACCGGGCTTGGGTCTTTTTGTGGCCATTATCAGTTTCCCAACACCGTTTCCCACCCAGTGGCTCCTCCGTCCCCTGGTGTTTCGTCCCACATCCTCTGGAAGCTCAGCCGAGCCGCCGGGTTCGGTCGTTTGAGGTGAAAGTCGCCGCCTGTGCCGGGCCGACGGGGGTGGCGCCTGTAGCATTAGGACAAAACATTACACCCGTCAGAAAATACCCACTGACACACACACACTGGCGCTCCTGAGCGCCGCACGTGCGTCCAGCATTTGACGTTTTAATCCTCAAGATCCTCTTGGCTTTTTTAGTTTGGCAGTGAGTCCAGCGCGGTGTGGTCGCTGGTCTGATGAAGGTTCTAACAGCTCTGTTCAAAATCCTGCAGCTTTCTGGAAAACAACACCAAAGCATTTTTGAAACAGTGAGTAAAGGTTTATACTGCCTCGTTTTTCTGCCATCTTCAGGCCACCTGTTGAATTGATATCATTAAGACTTCTTTGATCACAAGATCACAGTTTTGGCTCAGTAGCTGTGATAACTCACTTTTTTTTTTTCCACTTAATGTGGAATTTCCACATTGTTCTCCAGAGTAAAAGGGAAGTCATTATTCTCAATTAGTCACCTGTTCCGAACTCCAACCACATGTCTGCCGACCCAAAAGAAAACCTTTTCCTCCGGGTTCCAGAAGAGCGTCTTCCCTCTGGAACGGATGAAAATATGACAGAATTCCAGTTATTCTTATTAACACTGTCAGCGACACTCACACATTTCCCTTCGACGCTACTGTCAGTTCAACACATCCATCTCCTATATTGCTTCATCCAATTCAGGGTCACAGGGCGCTGGAGCCGATCCCAGCTCATATTGAGAGAAAACAGGAGACTCATACACACACACACACACACACACACACACAGCAACACACACTCACGTTCACATTCCACTGACTGATTAGCCTCAAACTTGTTTTGGGACTGTGGGAGAGAACTGGAGAAAAGCCAATGCACACATGGTTGAGAACATGCACACTGCATATGGACGGAAACAGGTTGAGGCGACTCCACACAAGCAGCAACACTGACTTCCCAGCAACAGAGTCACCTCAGGGTGTACTTCCTACGTTTTCTCAACGTTTTCTACAATCGTATGGATGAAAAAAACACGTCAGAGTGTTAACAGCCACTCCAATGGGGTTGATCAAATCAAAACACAACGAAAACACCTCCACCCGCATGAGACCTCCTCTCAAACTTAACAGAAGAGGTGACGCTGAATGGCAAATTGACTTTTCTTATTGAACCGGTCCAGTGTATTCAACAGGCTCCAAACAGCTTCAAAACGGGCTGAAAAAGGTTCCAAATAGGTGACAATCAACCTCAAAAAAGATCTAAAACAGGCACTTAGGAAACAGGTTGAAAACAAGTTTCTGAACAGGCTGAAAAGGTGACAAACAGTTTAACAAAAAAAGGCCTTAAAACAGGCTCTTGAGACTTTAATCAGGCGCCAAACAGGTTCAGATCAGTTTAGTCCTGAAATGGGTTCAAAGCAGGTTTCAATCAGGTTCCAGGGAAAATGAAGGTAAAGAAGTTATTGATGCATCAAGAGGTTTTCTGTATCTGTACGTCCTGACATGTTTTCTATTAAAGAAACACTTAATCAAGTATACTTTCACACAAAGTCTCTTATTAGGATTTCTTTTTCATCTTGATGTGTGCAAAGAAGTAGCATTAAGACAAGAACAGGAACAGTGTTAACAATGTTTTTTTTTTTTTTCTTCCGGTGGCTGTAATGACTGAGCTGAGATTGGTTAAAGAGTTTTTATGCTTCACTGACAGGAAGTAGCGAGACAAGATCTGTTAACTTTTTAAGAAGGATTTCTCTTTTTTAATTTCCATGGTAGAAGCTTAATAAGGAGGAGAGAGACGGCTCCAACAGGGCTGCTGTAAGAAATGAAGAGGGAAGAGCTGAAGGAGAGGAAAATGACTGGATGGGTTTGGGAAATCTGGGTTTAAGAGCTTTGCGCCGACTTAACGGGAGCGTATCATTTGAGAAGAGACGAAGAGGACCCAGCTGAGAAATTAATGAAGTCCTCGCTGAACGCGCAGCCGAGAGATTTTACAGTCTGGAGGCTGGAGACACTCCTCCTAATTGTGTTTTGACAAAACTGAAATGTCTCTTATTTCATTCTCCTCATTAGGACGGGGCGGTTTGCCATACTATACGTGGAACTTGTGTGAATTCACACTGAAAACAGCTGCGCCACAATAAGGCTGACCCAACAAGTGGAGGAACGAGGGGTTCAACACAAAACCCTGAGGTCAGAACTTAACTTATCACATAATACAGACAGATGGAGTTGCCATATTGGGCCATAAGTGGGCGCTGTTGGTTGCTGCTATTATGGGAGACTCAACCATAAAACTACCAAATCTCAGGAGAAGATGAACTCAGAGTTGTGAGAAGTAGCGTTATTTTCTCTGTTTCCATGGAGACGGAGATGGAGCGTTGTCAAAAAGTTGCGTTTTCATGTCCTTCAAGCAACGTTGCCGTGTAAATGGACATGTAAACCTCATACGGCGGAATGCATGACTGTGCTGTAATGAGCGGAGTTTAATTATATAGAATCCAGGAGCTGCAAGCAGTAATCACAGTCATCCTGTCCTGGAAATAAAAAAAAACCAAACTTTTCTTTATGCGGTGACCAAACGCTGCCTTACATCATGAATTATGTCACACGGATTTGGACTGAGGTGGATCCACTGTGCCGGGCCAAAAATAGAGCAGTTTGTTTCAGTCTGCCGGAGTCGACTCGCTGCCGCGGCGCTAATCTGACGCTAAATCGGACTCCTTTCCTTGTGACTTCTATGTTTACGCCGCTGCCACGCCGCTACCGACAAGCATGCAAAGAGGCTCAACTGCCGACGTCCCCGATAGACCCTGTATTGATCTGCCTCACACACACACACACACATACACCATCAGACACACACTGCGCCTTTGTGGTCTGATTACACTTCTAAAGCAGATTGCATAATGCATGCAGCAGAAGCGGGGCAGTGGAGATTTAGAACAGCAGCCTTTCTCTCTCTCTCTCTCTCTCTCTCTCTCTCTGTCTGTGTGATGAAGGGATTGCATAAGAAAGGAGGAGGGATGGATTCGGGTCAGGGTGGAAGCCGCTGTGACTGATTAGGGCGGACAGACAGAGAGGTCTTCCAGCCTGTTGACTTCTTCCCCTCCGCTGCTGTTCTCTCCATCACCAGGCTGAGTGCGGCTCCCAAAAATAAAACGCTGTGAAGGCGTGGGCGAGCGCAGGCGTGAGCAGCAACACCCCCCCCCCCCCCCCCCCCCCCCAGATGTGTTCAGGTGATTGATCACCGTCAACACAGTCATATTTGGAATTATTATGAGGCTAAACGGCGCCTGACACATCCTCAGGAATAATAATTTCACAGATCTGCTGGAGGAATAAAGCAGGAAAGCTACTTCAGAGTGTGTGTTACATCTCAGTTTCTTCAGACACCACTTTTACAATCTCTCGTCCTTGTTCGACTCACGTGCCTTTATTTTGTTTATTCCCAGTGTGGAACACGTGCTCCGCCTCACTCGGATCTCCTTCCACCCTCTGGTAATGCAGCACACATTACAATTCACTGTGGTTTTAATGTTTAATGTGAGATCCTCTCACTCTTTACGGCCGTTATTGGGATGATTTGTATGCCACTCGGTCTGAATCAGACGTCTCATTACGTGGGAGAAAAAGCAACAAATTAAGTCGATGAAATATTCAGCGGCTGTCAATCAGCAGCAACAACGTTTCTGAAGGCATCACTCAGATTTTGTCACCTCATGACCTGAAAGTGAATGAAGAGAGGATCCACTTTCCCCCCCTCATTTTCCACCTGTCACCGCTTTGCTTGGAGCACTGAGACCTGCTGAGGGGTGTGTGTGTGTGTGTGTGTGTGTGTCTGTGTGTGTGTGAATCTTTCAGGAAGCCAAGTCAACTTTCAAATCACATTTCATTGATTTCAAATAAGCCCCTCGGCATGATGTTACCTCCACCTTGCATTACTGTCAATAATGGGCATGTATGCATCCAGTATCCATGATGGTTCCTCCGCCGTGCTTTACCATATAGACTGGACAGTCATAGATCCAGTACCAGAGGCAGTAAACCAGCGCCTCCACTATATTTCACCAGCGACGCCTGGAAAATATCGACAGCCAGGCAACCCCACAGCATGATGGTTCCTCCACCGTGTTTTTACCATTTATAGTCCAGACACTTATAGACGAGTTCCAGAGGAAGCACGGCCGCCCCGCAGCGTGATGATATTGTTAGACTGGACTTCCCTTTATGGACTCCATAAAGCGCCCTGTAAACAAACCGCTTTCCTATAAAGCTTCACTCGTGTTGTGAGAAAGGATGAAGGAAGGGCACAGCACATGTTCACTGACTGTTTTGCCACGAGCGTTGAATGTTGCTGAGTTTGCTGTGTGTGTGTGCGCGTGTTTATATTGAGGGGACCAGATCTTTCTGATAAACCGTGTCCCCGTCTGTCCTTCACAGGCCCAAGAGAGCATCTCTTCATGGAAGGATGCAGGATTAGATGAATGAAAGTGAACATGTTTTTTTTTTTTTTTTTAAAGGGACTGAAGCATGATTACGCATGTTTTTTTTTATGTTCCCATCATTCATTACGTAAGTGCAGCAGCAGCAGGAATGAAACGGACGTGACCTCGAGCTCCGGTTTGCAGTGCGAGGTTGTAAAAAGCCTAATCTGGCCGCTGGATTGGAGACGGGAGCCTGCAGTCTATTTGACTCGCTCCCTTTTAGTGTCTTCATTACATGGTCAATTATCTGGGCCTTAGATAACAGCACTTTCCCCACCAGAGGACGATAAAACTCCAGCACAGGCAGAGGTGCTCCTGCATTGCGGGTGTAATAAGACTTTGACGACGGGCCGTTGGCTTCCAACGGCGTCCGAATGTGTCTGCGGGGAATCCGGACAACTCGCAGGGAAGTGAACCGATGCTGGGAACCCAACATCCTGTGACTCTGCTGCAGGACGGAGGCTGCAGCTGGTGACTTCCGTGAGCTTGTGCCGCCCTCGAGTGGAGATAAATGCACATTGCTTCAGTTGATGAGGGTAAGTTGAGGGATCTGTATCTGCTGAGTCATTTTGTGGGGCAATTTTCATGGCAGAAGAGCTAAAATGTCCATTCAGTGTAAAGGAAACTAGTTTACTTTTTTCTTTTTAAGGCATTTTATCTCAATTGTGGACTAGTTTCTGTAAAATCTGACTCATGATCCACTTTAACCTTCACCCAGTAGAATAGACAGTAAAGCAACCCAGCAGCATGATGGTACCCCCACCATCTTTTACCTTATAGAAAAATGTGAATCAGAGTTTAATCTGGAAAAATCACATGAAGACTTGTGACATATGTGGAAAACTCATCAGACATCCGCCATGAGTGGAGGAAAGGACTCAAATTATTGACAGACCAGCTTGAAAGATGTCATTTCTTTTTGATGAGAGAGAAACGTGTGGAACACAGAAAGTCGGGAAACATGAACAACAAGTGAATCAAAGTAAACAGGAAACCACAGAGAGCATGGGCAAAAAGACCCCGAGATGCAAACTGGACACGAGACACAGAAGATGCTCAATATAGTATAACACAGACACACGATCACAATAATTATACTTCCATCAACCTTCTATGACCGCGGATATATATCCCATGGAAGTAAACCTACAGACAAAATGAGTCACTACATTTTTTTTTCTTGTGTTGGGTTCTGTTTTTATTTGGGGGTCCAACAGCTCAGTTTAAAACTTGACAGATATCAGTAGAATGTGGAAAATAAAAATCAGAAATGAAGACATGTCTGCAGACGTTATCCACACTACAGATGGAGGAATCCGATGGTTCCTTGGAGAATAAGTTTTGTTTTTGTTTTGTGAGGACTAATAGTCACTGAACTCTGATACTTGAGTTTCCCTGTCCTGTCTTTATACAGACTCCACTCAACACCAGAGGATGCTGTGGTTCTCTCAGAACCCTCAGATCTCAGTCATATAACCTCCAACAGATATGTTCTGAGAGTCTCCCTCTGTGGTGCATGTAGGGTCTTTCAAATGTTCAGAAGCACTTTCTAAGGTAGAAAGTTTCACCTCTTTTTGTTGGGTTTCAGTCATAACTCATCACAGGTCACATCTCACACTTCCTAGAGTGTGTTCTCACATTAACTCTCACATTTCTCTCTCTGAAAAGTCTTGGTTACTTTTGGATTTCAGTGTTTCTTTGACCTGATCAATTCCTCCAGTGCCAGAGGCAGCGGATCAGGGTAACAAATATAGGCTTGATGCATACCACATGATAATATATACTAAAACAAAAGTGTGCGAGCGTCGATTTTTCTTGTTTTCTTCTTGTTGTTGGTGTAAGAACAGAAAACATCTTTTTTCATGAGGTCAAGGGTTTTATTCCTTCAGTCTTCAGATTACTGAAATTTGCGCACATATGTGTTTATTGTTTAAGACGTTTATCTTGGAACCATAAAATGACAAAATCAAATTCAAATACAAACAAGTCAGTTTCTCACGAAGAATCTGAAATTGGACTATTCAGCCACAGTATGTCTCTTACAGACTAATGCTGTTTAAACCCTGTTGCTTCTCAGGATACAATATTGTTTGTCATAAACTCAGTATAATGGTTTTGCTTCATTGCCAGTGTGTGTTCCTCTAGAGATGAGGTAGATTAGCTTTCACAGCTATCTCACTGACACACTGTCTTCATATGCTGTTGAATTTCTGTCATGGAGGTCTGGGGCCTCAGGCTGTGTTTATGCAACATTTTTAAGTGAAAAGTCAAAACTCAGAGTCACTGGAAACACAATTTTTTTTTAGAAAAACAGCGACCAGGGTGGAACCATGGTTTTGGTTGTGTGCGCAAATGCATAGACAATAACAATGTTTTCCTCCCCGCAATCCCACTAATTTGAAAGCAATAATGTTCGGGTCCTCAACATTGTTATTGTTCTCTGCACACTTGTGTGTGTGTGTGTGTGTGTGTGTGTGTGTGTGTGTGTGGTTTAAAACAACCAATAGTGCCAACTCATGGTCTGACAGGCTAACTACATCATTTTAAGCGTTTCTGCCTTTTCCGTGTAAACAGGCATTGTTTTCAAAACGTTGCCAGTAGATGCAGAACTTCCATCAGTCCTAAGGAAGCAGTGGACGCCCCCCAGTGGACGAATTAGATCCCTCAGTTAGTTCAGTCTCTTCTTCAATGATCCGTTGGGCAGGCGGTCGCCTCTTCTTGCAGACCTGAGGTTATGCGTTTGATCTACAAGGTGCCATTAATTAATTTTGTATTTTTGTGGAATTTTATGACTTTGCACTGAAGATTCTGTTTTTGCTTTGATCAAATGGTGAAGATGAAATTAAGTCGTTAAATACCTGGAATGCCAGGATGATTTACCGTGACGGATCGTCCCGTAAGTCTGACGCAGAATATGTCCAAAAATCCAAGAGGACTTTGTTCTGGTGACTTAATGGTTTCCTGGCACTCGCCAAACAAATACGCTGATTGCCTTTTCAGATGAGTCGATTGCAGTTGACCAGAAACGACTTGAGTGAATACGTATGTGACCGCGAGTCGGTATTTATTGGTGTTTTATGGATCTGGATTCGTTTGCACGCTCACCTCATGAGTCCCTGTCACCCCTGAGGAGACATCAAGCAGTGGTTGTGGAGACGAAGGCGCTTTTTCAGGTCGGACTGAGGTTATTGTTTGGCAAGTACGAGTTCAAGTGAGTTTTCTGGAAGCGGCGTTCATGTAAGTCAGTGTGGTGTCCCCGAACTGACATGAAAACACAGCGTGCGTGTGAGGCGCGCTGCTCAAGGCCACCTCGGCGAAGCGATTCAGGGAAGTGACGGCGTGTCCTCGGAGCAGATACCACCTACCGGCTCCGGCCTGTCAGGCCGCGGCCGCCGCGGGATGATCTACTGCCGCCGGGGAGCCCGCTCGCCTCCACTCAATGCGTGTGAGTGGCTACTGTATCTCTTCAATAGACGTTCCCGGTGATATGACCATAACAGATGCAGGTCATGAATCAGAGGTCCAGAACCACCCGGCAAGCTGATCTGTTCCACAGGTGCGACCGTCCGATCTCCTCTGGATACACAACACGAGCACATATACACAGGGAGAGAGGGAGTCCAAGCCCCTCCCCCCTCCTGGGTCCCCCACCCCCCACCACCCCACCCTTCACGTAGGTCTACCGCCGAGCCTCGCACGGACCACACCGGCGACTCGTGCGAACCGGGCTGGTGAACGCAATGACCCCGTCCATTTCACCGAAGCCCAGCAGAAGGCGGAGGAGGGAGGGAGTGGGGGAGGGTGGGGCGGAACACTACGTGAGCGCAGCATATCAAAGCATAACTCTGGTTCCCCTTCACGCAAATTAGAAAAGCATCAAAGTCTGAAAAATAAGGATCACACATGTTTCGAATATGCTGAAATTTAATTGAGGGTGTTTTTGTAGGGCCCCAGACCAAGCGTTGAAGTGGTTAAATGTGCTTTTTTTTTTTTTTTTTAATAGACACAGGTTGGATGAAGTGAAGAAAAAATAATTGAGGGTGTTTGCGGTTGTTTTCAGGCTCTCTTTTTGTTTTGTTTTCAAATAGTTTAATAGTTGTACTAGTTCCCTCAGCTGAACTGCTGGTCGTACCTGCAAACATTTGATCTGCGTCCAGAGGGACGGCGGAGCGGAGAGCGCAGATCCACTGATGAGGAAAACATTATGACCACCCCCGACGCTCCATATCGCCGCGGTACACACTACCGCACGCCATGCACGCTTCCACTGCCGGTGGTCAAACGTTCCAGCTCCAGTCAGAACCTACATCAACACGTTAAACAGCATCATTTACTCTATATCTGATTATAACCACACTGCAGTTTTAGGCCCTTTTTATGCCACAATTCAAGTGAAAATGCATCGCTTTTGCCTTTTTGTTTAAGAAAAGTACACAGAAATGAAAAAAAAAAAGTTTCTTATGAGTAAATGAGCTGTAATGGTGAATCTCTGTTTATTTTAAAGCCTCAGGTGTAGAAGTCTCTTGTCCCAACACCTTCAGATTATACCCGAGTGTCCCAGTAAAGGTGCAACTAGTTCTTTAATAGTAAATAATAAAGGTAACTCCAGTACTCCAGTTTGTCCTACAGTGTTGTTTCTGAGACAAAAAATATTCATGTACGAATGTAATTTCATCCAGATACGACTGGATCGACATGGTTCCTCGCTTCATGCCCGTCGACAGCTGAGACCTTCTGTGTTGTACCCATCAGAAAACTTGCTGTTCGTTGCCTCCTCTATGAGCTCCTAACTTTAACGTGATCTTCTTCGGCTATCCTTCATATGAAGTCGAATCCGGACAAGTCTGCTTATGGTAAAGATACACTCAGCACACACACTCACCTTTACCTTTAGTACTGGCGTCTTTGCTTCAACGTGGCGCTGGAACGTAGAGCTCTAAACAGTGCTGCGTTCAGAGTGACCTTCAGGCTGTAAAGATCACCCATTTCTTCTCAGATCTGACAGCGAGGAGTTTGAATTCCTGCTCTTAGTCACTGCAAAGTATTCTTAAAACTATAGAGTAGTAATTCTTTGTGTGCACAGTTTAATGTAGTGTAATATTCTTGACCCTGAGCCTTTTCTCTTGCTATCAGTTAATCTCTGAACTCTCTCAGGCCGGTGTGGTCCGGCTCGTTCTCACATGTGAATGAGCGAGTGTCCTGAGGGTCTGTTTATGATCTGATGGGAGCGAGATGAGCAAACCGTGCTCTCGCTGTGAATATAAAAGCCGTGAAGTCGCTGCCAAGCCAAACAAGTGTTGTTGGGCTTGTGGACTTTGTTTATATCACTTTGCGATGTGATCCAAGGTGCTGCAGATCTAATATTTTTCTGCTCCGGAGCCTCAACAGCTGCTGAAGTGCAGGTCTGAGCTCCCTGGTGCTTTCTTTTTTTTTTTTCTCCTCTTTGCCAGTAAAGAGAGAGACGCTGCACACGGGCTGATCTCCCGCCTCCTTCGCCGGCTTGGATGGGAGAAACAGAATCTCATCTGGGGAGTGGAACACCCTCGTCGAAGCCCACCAAGGCATGTTCCTAGTAACCCAAGTAAGACGCCTGCTGGCACGGCATGAGACGCATAACTCCTGCATGGGAGTGGACCTGAGGTTTACAGCCTGGGATTCTTACCCAATTATGCCAGACTGTGGAGGAAAAGTGAGATTGGATTGTTCTTTTCCCTACAATGCCGTGACTTCATTTTGTACAATGAATTGGTAATGTCTGGTGTATTTTCTTATTTTATTTTTTATAGATACAACAGGGTGGATGAAGTGTCTTTTGTCACGTTCTGTCAGATCAGCACCCTGAAAAGTAACATGTGATACCCTGATGAATCAGTCTGATAAAGTAAAAACTCAGTATCATTCAGATATAAACAAAAAAAAGGTGGTAAAAGTTTATTTTCTTCACACATTATACAAAATATCACTTCAGTTTTTAAAAATGTGAGGTACGAAAACGAAAACAAAAGCTTACATGACAATAAATAGCCAAGAAGTGTGAAATAAGTAGACAGAAATAAATGACTGGTTGTGCGTTAACGTAGCGTTCAAGCAAATATAGTACAACTCAATCTGAGGAAAGGTGAAGCAAGTACATGAGGCTTCGGGGGGGAGATACAGCTGATAAATAGGACAATCAGAAGAATAGTTTGTGTACATGGGAATCAAACTCTGATGGGTCGGTTTAGCGCTTCAGTGCCAGAGTCTGCTGGAGAGCACGAAGGCAGATGAGAGTCTGAGGGGTGAAGGTGACCAGAGCTTTAGGGAAATGCGCCATATGAACATTTCATCAGATACAATTCCTCATCAAGAGCTCACAATTGCTTTGAACAACCACAACAAATACATCAAACTCAACTAGAAAGCTCTCATCACAGTTCAGTTGTACTTGCAGTCGACTCAGCTCCCCGACCCCCCCCCAAGACGCCGTCGCTACTGGGGACTGTTAGTGATCGCTTTGAGAATGTCACACGTGTTCTTCGAGACGACCTCTTTCAGTTTCCGGACCCGACGCGGGCTGGAGGCGCCCACGTAGCTCTCGGGCTGCAGGACGGCCATGCCGTCGTTGACGTTGCCCATGATGATGACCTGGCCCTCGGCGGCGGCGCCGGTGATGTTCGGGCAGGGGCAGTTCCAGTCCATGTTGACGAACGTCACCTCCAGGGGTTCCTTGCCGAAGAAGCGGAGGCCCATCTTCTCGTCCTTGAGGATCTCCTCCACGGTCACCAGCGCGTGGCCCGAGTCCTTCTCCTCCGTCAGCTCCGTCATGCGGCCGAGCACGACGAAGTCGCTCCGGCAGAAGCTGGTCACGATCTTGCCTCGGGGCTTGCAGGCCTTGCAGTGGTGGTTCTTGGGGTACGGGCACGTCTCCTCGCAGGCTTCTTTGGACTCGAAGTTGTTGTCGTTGCCCTCGCAGCCTCCGTAGACGAAGGACTGGCACTGCCTCAGGGCGCCGCTGTAGGCCCACCGCGGCTCGTACGCCTTGCAGGGGCCCTGCAGGCTGGGGAGCCCGCAGGGGCCCGCCAGCTCGGGGCCGCAGCACTGCATGCAGTTCTCATACGTGTCGAACACCTTCTTGAACTGCTGGCTGCTGTTGTAGCTGAGGCAGTGTGTGAAGGAGAAGCAGTTGTTGGTTTTGGGTTCGTAATACCAGCTGACTTTCTCCAGCTCGCTCCCGCAGTCCTCTGGGCTGTCGAGGGGTTTCTGGCACTCTTCGGGCGGGCAGCGGGTCAGGTTCTTGAGCTCCGGGGTTTTCAGTACCTCGGTGGGGAGGACGGTGAGCAGGTGGCTGGCCTGAACCGTGCCGGACGGGTTCTGGGCCTTGCAGGTGTAGACCCCCGAATCCTGCGGCTGGGCGTTGTAGATGACCAGCAGACCGATGTTGGTGACCACCAGGTTCCCCCGCACCTGATTGGGCCTCATGACGGCCCGCTCCACCCCATCAGGGAGCTGCTTCTCCCAGGTGATCTCGGGCCGGGGTCGACCCGTGACGTCGCACAGGAAGCTGGCCGTGTCGCCCACGTTCACCGTCTGGGGGACGGGGCCCCCGACCAGCGCCGGCGGCTGGGGCTCGGTGGGAGGCGGGACGGTGGACTGGAGGGGGGCGGTGGTGGAGCGGAAGGTGGTGGCCTGAGGCAGCGAGGGGCTGGTGTTGGGCCAGGTCAGGTGGAAGCGACACGTGACCACGGACAGGGTGATGCCCTTGGAGCACGCCTCGGCGTCCATGTAGCACTTGTTGTAGTAGGTCATGCCGTCGGAGGCGCAGGTGAAGTGCGGCTCCCTCTCGCAGCGGTCGCGGCACTTACACACCGGCTGGCCGTCCCAGATGTCGCACTCGGACCCCTGCTGGGTGCACAGGAAGCTGGCGCACGTCGCCTCCTTGGTGCCCTTCTTGCCGTCCACGGAACGGGCCGCCACGCAACTCCGATTCCCACAAACGTTCTGGCAGCACTTCTCGAAGGTCTCACACTCCTGGAAGAAGAAGAGGAGGAGGAGGAGGAGAAGAGGTCACAGAGGAGGAGAGAGAACCAGGAAATACCGTTACAATAAAACAGATTCAGTTTAATGTGGAAAAAAACCCCTATTGGATTCCTTTAGCAATAACTTGACTGAACTACTAAACTACTGAACTTCTAAGCACATTTCTTCAAACAATAAAAATAATTCAGCTTTTTATTTATTCTATTTACGATCTATTAATAAGGAAATCAAAAAGTAAATTGACATTGTGGGTGCACTCAGTAGCCACTTTGATTTGAACCATTTATTGAGCAAATGACCATATTTGCTAACTTCTCCTGTTCTCCTGAAACTTTAAACTTAAGTTCGAGTGATGCTGCGGAAGTAAAGCTTGTGGAGGATTTCTAGAATTTGTCTAGAAATCATCACCTCTACACCATTGAAATAACAATTATCTCAAATGTGCAGTTACAACATCAGTGATTTATTACACCAAAATGCATTGAAAAAAATCGTCTTGAGTGCTTCTTTTTTTTTTGGGGAATTAATATGTTTGGACAGCAGTAATGTGGTACGTCAGACATTAAAGGGAGAAACTCTTCAGAAGAGGCATTTTAAGGATGTGAGAAATACGTATATACGTTTTCTGACTTGTAAAATACTTTGAAGGCAGCCTGCTCTATATTAACAAGAGTTTATTAGTATTTTAACTGATTGCCCATTAAAAGGTTGTTAGAAAGGTTACACTGTAACTAGTATTTTAACTATCAATAGTTCTCTGCCTGCCATGCATTGCTACACCTGCTGCATATTAAAAACATTTTCGGAACAGATGAGGAGAATGACCCTGATTCTGAGCTTTTAGAACTCTGTGTCTCGTTACCTGGTCGGATTCGCACTCTCGTATGCAGGTGCTCATGGCGTCCACCCACAGGTTGGGGTTCACGTCGTTGGGGCAAACTCCCGCGTGGGAGTAGATGATGTGGGGCAAGACTGCGACCCGCAGCTCCATCCACACGGCCGCGAGCGCCAGGAACCAGATCCAGCGCGGGAACAGCATCCACCACATCTCCAGAGCGCGCCGGGGAAATCGCGCGTGAGAGAGAGAGAAAAGGGAGATTGTACTCTACTCTCCGAGTGAAGACAAGCAAGTTCACACGTGCGTGAGTCTGTGAGTGAACCCCAATGAGTTTCAGCTTGATCAGTCCAGTCCGGCAGCGGCGGCGATGCGCTATTTATACCCCCGATGCGCAGCCATCGCCGTTACCGACACTCGCCAAGTAACTGGCAAACATGACAAGTTCTCCAGGGTTGAAAAAAAAAAAAAAATGAGAGAGAAGTCAGTGCTGGGCTTCTGTGGGGGCTGGTGGGGGCACCTGCCTGTTAGAGGGATCGCTGGTAACCCCGTTTAACCCTTTACGCGCCCCAGCGGCGCCGTGGCGCACCGCGCGTAAAGACGCACCGGGGAGAAAACCTCCCCAAAAAGGAGCTGGAGACTTCAAAAAGAAACAGAAAAGTATTCCTTAATGATTCCGACTGATGAAAACCACATGTCCAAGTTTACACATGTCAGAATGAATAACACGCTGCAGTTTTTATTGTTCCAGTGGAGTTTTACGCACAGAAATAGACTTCACGGGCAGATTGTACACAAACGTCGAGCTATTTAAAGGTGCAAACAAGTTAAATCTGTGAAAACAAGAAGACAAATCGAGTTCACAGTGATAATTACAAATGATACATTTTCTTTATAAATTGTAAATGTTTCTTCAGATTGTAAAAGTTTGCGAGATAAGTTTTTTTTTTTTTTTTTTTTTTTTTTTTCATTTGGTTGGAAGGTTTTTTGGAGCAAATAATGGCCTGCATCACCCAGTCCTAATGATGAGAAGACTAATGTAAAGTTTTGGTATATTATATATGCTGTATTGTGCAAATGTCTTGGACTGGTGTGATATAATGCCTCTTATGTAATGACATCAGGAAGGCCTCTGATTGGCTGCAGCTGAACAAAACAAGAACAGACATAAAGCCAGTGTTTATTATGAATCAGGTAGCTTATTGATAATGAATGTTTTTAGAGAAATAACATCTTCCGGGGTCCTGGAATTGACGGTGTGGCCTCCACAGAAAAGATACAGGAAGATCTGGACCAGAGTAAAATTACAAAGGTTCTGTGGAAGTTTAGTAAAAAGAACTGAGGAGAAACGAGGCTGCTCAGAAGGCTGCAATGATTTTTCTCCAAGCTCATTCACAATTATTCAACAGCACTAAATATTTCTCAACATCTGCATGAAACCGACTATTGTAGATGAAATGATGCATTGGAATTTTTGGCAACATGTTTTCAATTAAACTTAAAGGAATATTTATAAAAATTAAATTGTAGTCACTCCCTACATGACTCAAGTTGTTCTTAAAACGCAAAATATAAAATCATCACAGAATCTTTTCTTTTTGCTTTTAGATAAACTTGTTTCCAACATATTAATGTGTATCGTACACATACTGCCCTAAAGATATATAACTAGGGGAAAAACTGTCATCATGATCAGAGACATTAATGAAAATTGACTTCAGTTTATATAAATATAAAAACCTCTTAAATAAAGATTCTGAATTATTATTCTTGGGCTTTAAAACACTCAGTTCAATAAATGTGATGATTATATTAATTTTTAAAGACCATGTGAAGCAACACTGCAGAGGAGGAAACACACTGGCAGAAGAGAGCTGTGGGTTAAAGTCCAGATTCACTGGAGGGATTTCATTCCAAAACAACCCAATGAGAAAAAAATCCTTCTACAACCTGTGCTGAGCTTTGTGAGCATCTTCTCCCCCTCACATCACTTCCTGTTCCTTCCTATGGCGTCGTGGCTCCGCCTCCTCATCCTCACTGGCCTATCAGCTCAGAGCTCAGAGGACAGGTAAAACATTTTGACTGAAAAATTGAACTGTCTTCAGTGAAATGTCGTGTTCTGCCTAAGGCAGAACACGACAAATCCTGCAATCAAATTCACCCAAATATAGCGAAACAATCATATCAGGTTAGTAGAAATATAAATTAATCAAGCTGATGTGATTTTTCCTTCAGTCATAAATTAAAGAACTTGAATAATTGTGTTGGTTGAAACTTCATCAATGAAATAGCAAGGATATTTAATGTAAATATTACCTTTTTCATCTGACTCTGTAAATCTTGAAGATATTAAACTTCATTCAGGGTTAAGTCACTTTAGGCATTCTTATGATCAAGGCTGCAAAAAAATAGTCCAATTTTTTTAAAATATGTTCAGTAAAATCATTTTAATTGAAACTCAATTTAATTGGAGTTAACAACTGAATGTTTAAATACTTTGAGGAATTCAATTATTTGAAATGACAAAGAAATCTGTCAAACTTGGAAGTGTGTGTGTGTGTGTGTGTGTGTGTGTGTGTGTGTGTGTGTGTGTGTGTGTGTGTGTGTGTGTGTGTGTGTGTGTGTGTGTTGTAGTAGTATCAGCAACTACAACCTTGTTTATCATTTATCTCAAAGCGACATCTTATTTTATCTTTCAAAGAGAATGTTTTGCCTCTGTTGTGACTGGAGAGGAAAAAAACACTGAAATAAATAGAAAAAACTCTTGATGACCCTCGGACGGATATGAATATATTCACACCTGAGGACCGTTTATAATTTGCAAATAAAAAAATCTATGGTGAAAGACCCAAACAAAATGACGGAGGCTGCTCCAGCTGGACAAATGAAGCAAAAGAGCTGAAAAACGCCGACATTGATAGAAATGGTGAAAATGCTAAAACGGGGTTCAATGCAATAATAAAGAGGTGAGCAAAGCCAAATCAAATAAAATGATCAAAATGGGTTAAAATCAGTAAAATATAAATAAAACGGCTTCTTAATTCACTCTGGTACATTTCCATCAGTGTTACTTCTTGTCCAGCTCAAACTAAACGTAGAGTGAAAAGTTAAGGTGACATGAAACTTGTCAACGTTACAAACATGAACATCTGATGTTCTGCATGTCGGGAGTCAAATAGTTCACTGTCTCCTGCAAACCAAACTGTATTAAAGTATAGAAAACATTTCCACCAAATGACTGATGCTTCACATCATTGATCCAACCTGTAGGAGACAGCATGACCCTCGGATCGCTAACAGATCCAGTAGTTTAGACGGAGAGTCATCTTTTCAGTGGACTCTTCCCAGTTCCCAAAACATTCAACAATCTCATTAACTTTATTTGAAAACGTTCTCATCAGGATCCATAAATGAGACACTGAAAATCTTCTGAATAAACCATGGAAAGACGAGGAACCTGTATCAGGGGTTTGTTTAGAATCGGTCAGTAAGGGGTCTGGGCTGGACTTTGAATGACTTGATGCGGCCGCCTCCTCCTCCTCCTCCTCCTCCTCCTCCTCCTCCTCCTCCTCCTCCTCCTCCTCGCCAAGTGCGTCGTCAATGAGAAAAAAGTGTCCATCACTCACAGAAAGAGAAGAAAGAGACTTCTTTCTGTAGAGAAAATCTGAGGTGTTGAGTGTTTCTGTTGGGTCAGATGTTCTTTCGCCCCATCTAAAGTCAATTGTGAAAGCTGATGACACACGCACATGCATGCACGCGCGCGCACACACACACACACACACACGCATGTATGTCCCAGAAGACCCCTGAAAGAGCACAAACAAAGCAAACTGTGAAGTCGCCCCATCATCTACAGTCTGATCAAGTTTATTTATCCTGACTGGGTTTTCAGCTGCTGTGATTCTGTAATGACACTCAAGTTTCTCTATCAGGTTAAATCTATGTGCTGAAACACCTGTGTGTGTGTGTGTGTGTGTGTGTGTGTGTGTGTGTGTGTGTGTGTGTGTGTGTGTGTGCTCGCTGAGTCTCAGATGCTCAGACTGAGGCTGCCCTCTAGTGGCTGCCTGAAGGAATTACACACTGGTTTATTTACCTGAACTCTGGAGTGATTCACTCACTGATAGAGACATGGAATAAAGTATTGATCAACTTCATTTCAACACTGTTTAAGTATTAATTTGATTGATGCTGGTTGAAGAATCTGTGAGGTTTAAAATTAATATTTGCATTGAGAGAATACTGAAATAAAGCCTCCCCTGTGATTTTATGTGAAGGGTTCTCTTTTTAAGTGTGAAAATCAGAGTGCAATCAAGCTCACACGGTGCAGTTACACTGTTAAACAACCAAGTGTGTCACACTGAGATACACACCATTGGTGGGTCAAATTCTGTGTGAGACTCATCAAAAGACACCATTGGACAGCCAGATTTGGCATGTTGGACTCATGACACACACCACTGGATGTCTCATGGTGTTCATGCTCTTTCCATGTCACGTTACTCTCATCATGTGGAGGCGGCACGCATTGTTCTGTCTTTTTTAATAAAGGCATTTCATATGTCATAGTTTGGTGGTACAGAATTCAAGTTTTTATAGATTTGGTTCACAGAAGAATCACGTTTCCCTAAGTAAGACAGTTCTTCAAAAAAGTAGCTTAAATAAATGTACAATACAAAAATAGGTGGGTTTATCACAAAGATGTAGTTTTTTTTCTTACGAGGAAGGTACAGTGGCACAGTATTTGTCTTTGTAGAAAAAATACAATAAAAAAAGTTCCTCCTTTTGTTTGTTTCTTTTTTTTTTTGCAGCAGTCGATTGGAAAAAGATACATTCACTGGCTTTCTCTATCCCACTGGCAGAAGGCACTAACGAGACTTGGAACGAGTAGCGTTTGCACATAATATGGCTTTTTTTTTTTGTTTTGTTTTGTTTCCTATGAGAAACCACACGGCCGGGCGGCGGGAGCCTCGCCGGAAGCTTCTCTCGTCTTCAACGTCCTCACGTCGCTTCCGACGAGCGCGACCCGGGTCTGCAGCGAGAGCCCCGAGCGTGGAGGGCCCTGAGGGCCCGACCCGGCAGGTCCGGCGGCGCGACGGCGGTCCTACTGCGCCAGCCCGGCGTCTTTCGCCATGCCGTAGAAGATTCCCCTCTGCGCTATGAGGTTGGAGGGCGTGTCAAACTCCGCTATCTGTCCCTTGTCCAGAACCAGCACTCTGCAAGGAGAGAGGGGATCCGTTCACAAAGCCGAGCTCAGCCACGCAATCTGTCTGTCATGTGGAGTGTGTGTGTGTGTGTGTGTGTAAACCTCGTGTAATCCATGATGGTGTTGAGCCTGTGTGCGATGGTGAAGACGGTGCAGTCCTCAAACTGCGTCCGGATGGTGGACTGGATGAGGTCGTCGGTCTCCAGGTCGATGGCGGCCGTGGCTTCGTCCAGGATGAGGATCCTGGTCTTCCTCAGCAGGGCTCGGGCCAGACACACCAGCTGCCTCTGGCCCACGCTGGAGACACAAACCCAGTCAGGCCACGTTCAGGCGGCCGCCTCGTTTCCTCTGTGAGGGACTCACCTGAGGTTTTCTCCTCCCTCCGAACACTCCAGCTCCAGCTTGGACGGCTGGTTGCTGACGAAGCGGTGCAGGTGAGAATGTTCCAGCGCCTTCCAGACCTCCTCGTCACTGTACCGATCGAACGGGTCCAGGTTCATCCTCAGAGTGCCGGAGAACAGCACGGGCTCCTGGGGCGATTAGAACCATGAGAACACGCTGCATTCATGCTTTCATTCCATCCTGAACAGCTGGTTCCAGCAGATTGTCGGGATTCAGACCCTGCTGTTGTGGTTGAAGCGGTGAGGGGTGTACCTGTGGAATGATGGTGAGTTTGGACCTCAGGTCGTGCAGGCCGATCTCCGCTATCTTCACCTGGTCGATGGTGATCTCCCCGGCCGCCGCCTCCAGCAGCCTGAAGAGGGACAGCGTCATGGAGGACTTCCCGGCCCCCGTTCGGCCCACGATGCCGATCTGCAGAAACGCGGGAGAGTCAGCGGACGGCGGGGTCGTCACCGATGGAGAGGTCAAGTCACCGCACAGCGAGTCCGACCTTCTCTCCCCCCTTCACGCTCAGCGTGAGGCCCTTCAGGACCAGGTCCAGTCCCTCCCGGTACCGAACCGAGTAGTCGTTGAACTCCACGTTCCCCGCTGTGGGCCATTCTGGAGGGGGCTTCTTGTCCTCCACCTCCCAGGGGGCCTGTCAAACACACACACAGCTTATCTGAACAAGCCATTAGCCCGCTTGGCTTCGGGCTGAGCCTGATTTGTTTATCGCTGGAAGAAGCCATGAAGCCGTACTCGGGACCGCCAGCACATTTATCCCCCCCGAGGGACGCGCTGGATGCTCCAAACAAAGGCTTCCACTAACCGCTCTACCAGCTACTGTACGAGGGGGGCACGCTCTGCTGAAAGAACACCCTGTACAGTACACATGCCTCCTGCTGGCACCAGGTGATCCAACCTTTCTGGATCTAGTTACGGTTTATAGGTCCTGGAGTTTTTTCTGCTTTTGTGGGTGAATTCCTATATTTTGAGAGCACCGCAAAAAAACCCAACAGTCCTTTAAAAGCAAACACATGCTGGCCGGTACGCTGGCTAGCGTACCTCTGTGGTGGTCTCGGAGTATTCCTTCACTCGCTCCACGGCCACGATGTTGGTTTCCAGGTCTGAAGTCATCCGCACCATCCAGTTCAGAGACATGGTCACCTTTCAAAACGTTACAGGAAGGCTGAGGAGTCAGTTACTGCAATACTGCACTTTTACTTTTATTTTGAAACTTTTTTTTATTTCTCAAAACTATATAAATAATAAACTAGGAAGCGCATAGTGTCGGTCCGTAGGACAGCAGGTGGAGGGTTTTTCGGTACCTGCAGAGCGTAGGACACTGACAGACCCACGAGGCCCGGGTTCAGGCTGTCCTTCCCGGTAACGGCGAACAGAGCCGCGAACAACACGATGCAGTTCCCGATGAACTCAATGCGCACTCCGAGCCACCTGTGAGAAGTCGGGCTCTTCGTTACGGGAAGTAGCAGAACTATCGGACAAGAAAAACTCAAGACGGTGCTGTCATGGATTACGTGTGTATTCAACATATATTAAAAAAAAACATCTTATTCATGTTTGAATTATCGAGTATCATCGATATAAAGTGTGTTCCAGTGATGAAATGCGTTTATTTGGGACCACAGAGACGCTGCTCTGCAGTCAGGAGAAGGGTCACGTACCTGTTGGACACTATACCAGGGTAATAACTCTTTTGGTTCTCATCCACTCTGAAATCACTCATCAGGACAAAGGCAGAGTGCCTGCCGTAGGCTCGGATTACACTACAGCCCGTGATGGTCTCGGAGAAATGGGAGTAAATGGGAGAGCGGCTGACCGACTCCAGGCGCTTTAGCTGCCGAGACGTGGCAACGTAAAATCTCTACGGCCGGCCGGGGGGAGAGAGCAGAGACAAAACACAAGGTCAGAATCCCGCCGAGCTCCTCCGTGTTGCTCAGATCATGTTACAGTGATGATGATGCACACAGCCATACACACTCTCTCACACAACATTCACACACACACACACACACACACACACACACACTGAGTAGCAACAAACCAAACACCTGCAAGAATCCAGAGTTTAGATTTCAGATGAGATTGTTTTATGTTCAATTCAAAAGCGTTCCACAAATGGACTGCAGGTGTTTGGTTTTTACTACGTCAAACTCTACAGATTACGTTAGAAGCTCGAAGCAACGGTTCTGTTCCCACAGCGTCGCATGAGGAGTCAGACAGGGTTCAAAGGTCAGGCCATGCAGAACGAAAAGCCCACAGAAAGCCGCAGAAGTAAGTCTGTGTTACCGGAAGATCCAGTGAGTGTTACCAGGTGAAGCACACAAACCGCCGATCCAACAGCCACCGTCGCAGCCTCCAGTTGGTTTTCAAGTCAGTTGGACCGAGTATTTTTAGGACGCGCGCTGAAAGATATACCGCCAGTCCTCAGCATCTCCAAAAGCCTGCGGAGCGCTGGCACCTGGCGCCGCCGAGTCACGTCAGACCTCCTCCTGACCCGCAGATTAACGAGCTGTTTATTCCTTCGGCTCCGTGTCAGCAGGTTTGATTGAAAGCTAACGCGCCGTAGCCAAACGGCGAACGCCGAACGGCTCGGGTCCCGGCGGGCTTGAGGGAAAACGCCGACGTGATTTAGTGCGCTGCTTCCGTCAACTTCCTCAACAAACATCCTGGCTTTCATCGAGCGGTGTGGGCCAGCGGCGGCGCGTCTCCAACTCCACGTCTTCTGCCTGCAAACCGGTTTTCTACTGAACGGTTTGAGATGACTGCACAGGTTATGTTCGTTTTTTTATAGGCGTCTTTTTTGGGATTAGTGTGATGAACTAAACCTTGTTTTTTTTTTGTTTTTTAAGAAAATTTTCCAAAAGCACAGAAATCTGCACAGAAAGGCTCATCACCTCGCTCTGAAGCAAAACACTGAGAAACTACTAATCGCTGTCGGGAAGTGAGAGAATTTTTCCAGATTGTCATGACGTCTGTCGTCATGACGTTGAAGCTGAAATAACATCTGGCGAGTGTTGGCCGACTGTGGATACTGACATTTTCAAATGGGTTCGATCCAAAGCCACAGACGGGAGAAAGAAAAAGACTGTCTTGTTCAGTGACGACAAAACTAAGCTTCACGTTCAGGCTGCAGCACGTTCTGAGTCCATTACTAAATAACTAAAAACAATAGTTTTTTTTAGGTTATTGCGTTCCCTGCTTCCCACAATGATCCCAAATTTTGCTGATTAGTGAATTTCCATTTTCAGCATTGATTCGAAAGAAGGCTCCAGGATCACTACACACACTTCACACACTATCTCTGACGCACAGAAACACCGAGATGTGAGACCGAGCTGCTCCTGCCACAGAAATCCTCTCAGAAAACTGAGTTCCGTCACCTCTGCTGTCGAATGCTGAAGTGAACGACTAGTTCAGTTGGTTTGGATCGGGGAGCTGCCCTGTCTCCATCTCTTCATTTGATCATAAATCCAATTTCACAAAATTTTGGGACAAAAGAAATGCACTGTGGTTCATTTAAACACATACAAAAAAAAAGCACTAATCACAGGACGAAATGCTCAAAATGAGACAAGTTGACGTGAAAGATGCGATGTCAAACTTACTGTTTTTCCAGTTATTCTTTTTAAAAATGAGCCAAATGTGGCAGCTCTGGACTGTCGGCAGGTGAGGTTAACTCCTCAACTGTTACATGAATTTAAACTTACATCTCAGAGCTGTTGCAAATTTATCAACCTGCCAGGACTCTACGCTCGTCAAGCCACACCTCCTTGGTTGTCCCCAGGGCAAGATATAGAAAGTTTGGTGACCGCTCTTTTGCTGTTCTTGGCCCGAAGCTCTGGAACTCTCTTCCTCTGCATTTAAAGTCTGTCACTGCACTTAATGTTTTTAAATGTCATCTGAAAACGCACCTTTTTCATTTAGCGTTTGATGTTTAGCCCCTTTTAGTACTTTGTTTCTTAAAGTGTTTTTACTTATTTATTTTGTTTTACTCTGTTAAGCGCCTTGTGCTCCGTTCGGCAGTTGGAAGGCGCTTTAGAAATAAAATTTGATTGATTGATTGATTGAAACTGTTCCTCCAACATAGAAAGCTGATCGTTAATTCATATATCACCATATTTTCAGGACTATGAATCAAATTTTTTCCCAGTTATTTTTCCCGCTGGTTATGTGAATAATGTTGAGAAGCGAGTTAAATATCCATCTACACCGCTACATACCGTCTGGGACCATGAGATGGTGGGGGGGTGGGGGGGAAACATTACTGTAAAGAAGAAAACTAAGAATTGTGGACTAAAAGCTGAGGAACAAATTCACAGAAGGTTCTGGAGCAGGACAGTCCCATCTGGACATAAATCAGACTTAAACTTATTTTTTCTCTTTAAGGTGCATAAATGGACAGAAATGTCTAGTCTGAGAAACATGGCAAGATAAATTTAATCGCTTTTTCAATTCATGCTTTAGAAGAAGTGAAAAGATTTCATCGCCATAAAGAAAAAGCGAGTGAAGAAATCTTAGACCTTGATAGATTTTGCAAACCGACGATCTGTTAATAATGCAAACCTTTCATGATCGGGCAAGTTCAGGGGCAGCTCAGAACGCTCATCATAAGTTAATTCAGACACCGACTGTTTGCATTTCGCCCAATGTCCCAAGATTCGTGAGCACCAAGAAAATCAACTTTTCAGCCGTTTAGATTCACGGCAGATCTCATCATCTCAGAGTGTCGCTAACTAAAGTAGCCCACAGACAGATACAGCTACTGTGTCTACAGCACTGGATCGAAACATGCAAGAGTCTACCAGCACACACACACACGCACGCACACACACTCTCCATGCATGTCGTATTAATGAGTTAGCAGACTCGGTGCCTATTTACCTGAACCCAGCAATAGAACACCATTAACGGGGCTATGACTAAGAGGAACATTGGGGTGAGGGCAGAGCATATGAGCAGCACAGTCAGTGTGTACCAGAAAGTGCGCATCCATATGTCAATATTGTCTGGGATGTGGGAGTCTATAGCATCCACGTCCTTGCTGAAGCGGTTCAGTAACCGCCCAGTGGGGGTGCTCTCGAAGAAGGCCTGCGGCGCCCGCAGGACCCCCTGGAGCATGTTGCGGTGTGTGAGCTTGGCCGCCCGCAACATGCTGAAGGCCCGGCACAGCAGGCAGTTAACCAACAACAGCACACCTGTGAGAGAGGAGGGGAGGGGGGAGGGGGACAACACAACAACACCTCCGTTAAACAAGGAGCCGCTCCGGGGGGGGGGGATCGGGGGCAACACGGACCCTTCCTGCCACTTTTCTCAAACACACCAAATATGTTCATTTTGTTCAGAATGACGAGTCTTTAACTCTGAGTTTTAGGATTCAGTTTTCATTCCTGCACACTTTAGTCTGAGCTCGTTTCTTGCTACTCTCTATACTCCCACAGAACTAAAAAGATGCATGTGCTTTCAGTTCTATGGCAAAGTATTTTGTGGGAAAGCAGCGGGAGACTTTTCGTTTAGTTTTTTTGGTCAATATGGCTCAGGCAGCGAACATCCCGAACAAACAGGAAACCTGCTCACTGAAAATGAGAGAGGTGAACAGCAACGTCCTGTAAAAAGTGGAAATGTCTCCAGCAAAGTCAGGTGACTTGACAAGATTTGATCCGTTCATGAAAAATCATCAATCGATCTCGAACTGACTTGCTTTTTTCTAAGGAAGCAAAAAAACCAAGGTAGGAGTCCCAGAGAGCCTCTGACCGACTGATTCTCTGTGCCTGAGACTGAATACTGGACTTCCTGACCACTGAGACAAACCAGCCAACTTTTTGGGGCAAGAAAAGGAACTCTGCCGGAGCTGCTGCATCTCAGCGTTTCCACACTTCACACCACACACAGACAGTGACTCAACCGGCAACCGCAAACATCCCCTCAACAGATCCAGACACCAGGCACACGGTCGGATGTAACGACACCCGCCATCCAGCAGGGGGAGGAGGTGAAAGGCTGTACGCTGGGAAAAGATGGTGTGTGTGTGTGTGTGTGTGTGTGTGTGTCTGTGTGTGTAAGCAGTCTGCAGAGAAAGGGGGGGAGTTAGTGCACACTGAAACTAAAGGAGAACGTCACAGAGGAGGCGGCGGCAGCAGCAAAGCGCTCGCTGTGGAGAAACACAAAGCCCAAAAACAAACAAACAATACAGGAAAGGTTGTGAAAGTTCCTCTGCGCCGGAGTGTGCATGCAGCATGCCATTCCAGGAGGGGCAAGGCAGGAAGGCGGCAAGCGGCCCCCAGCCCGGGCGCGGGCGCAGTACCTGCACGAAGATGTATAGGAACGCCAGCGGCACAATGACCACGGCGAAAATGGGCGTGGTGGAAATGATTACGATCATGGTGGAGAGGGACACGAAGAAGGTGAACAGGAACATGAGCACGGTGGCCGGCAGCGCCTCGTCGATCACGTAGATGTCCTTGGAGAAGCGGTTCATGAGGCGCCCTATGGGGGTGGTGTCAAAGAAAGACTGCGGCGTGCGCATCTTGTTGTCCAGCAGGTTGAAGTGCAGCTGCCGGGCTGCCCCGATGTTCCCCATGGCTAATGTGAAGGAGGACATCATGACGAGGACACCTGGAGGAGAGGAGGGGCGTTACATCGGGGGAGAGGGGGAGGCGGCGGAGGAGGGATTCATTTCAGAAAGAAGAGGCGGCGTCCATTCTGAGAGAGGAAGATAAAGATCGGTAGGACCCATGCGATCCGTCAGAGACGAGGAGGAAAGAGCGGACTGGTTAGGAGAGAGAGCAGAGCTGCAGTCCTGCACCTGATGGAAGGAAACCAGTCAAACAGCTGCAAAGCAAAAACATCCAGGTTAATACGACAGGCGCGTCTCTCTCTGTCGGCCCGTCATGAACAGCCGGATCGATACTTCAGGACCGACCAGCAGAAACTATGAACCAGATCAGAATTAGTGTCCAAGATGCTCAGAAATCAACATGCAAAATATCCTGATCCGAAGAAGAAAAGAAAACTGAAATTAACAATAATATGTGCTGTGAAGTTTGGTGTTTAACTCTCTATTTGAATCAGCTGAATGTATTTGTCCTTTACAGAAGTGTGTTATCAGTGCTTTTCTTTAAAATAATGGAAATTCACCCGCGGCCTCGATACAGAACTACAAGGAGTAATAGATATTACTTCTGAAGTTATTGAAACGTATGGAGAAGAATAATGTGTGGAATAAAAAAATATATCCCACTTATCACTTTATCAATCGCTCCGTCCTCTCAATAGGAGCAGCTAGCATTAGCATTAGCAGGCTTGGCTCGTTCGCCGGTCAGTCTCTCACCCTGTGCGATGCCCAGCGCCGCGTACACCCCCACCCTCATGTGCACGTGCTCCTTGGTCTGGTTGGTGGCGGCGTCGTTGGTCCACTGGGTGAGCCAGATGTTGGCCCCGATGGAGGCGGCGCTCTGGCAGCCGTACAGGAAGCAGATGAGCACGGACAGCACCGGCCCCACCGCCCTGGCGTACTCCAGGTACACCTTGGTTTTCACCTGGCAGCAAGACGGACGACGAGACTGATCAGCCGGTACCGGGGCACACACTGCAGATTGTTCTTGCTTTGCCAGTGAAATTCAGGAGTAATGGAGGGTTTTTGTTGGTACTGGAGATACTTTCTGTTGTCACACAGTGACATCTAGTGGTTAACTCGTGTATTGAGAAACAGGAGTCACTGACTTACAGAAGTCACATGAACACAAAAGGAAAAAAAGTGTTATACTCTGGAAAACACAGGATCTTTGTGCTGACACGAAAGTAAGAAACTTCCTAGTCTTTCATCAAAACATCTTATTAAAGACTGACCCGGCCCGTCTCCGCCGCCTCGGCCTGGATCAGCTTTTCCATCTCCGGCGGTTTCTTCTTGTCCTGCGACTCGGCGGCTTTCCGCTGGCTGCAGCCGTGTCTCCTCACCGATCGAGGTCGGAGGTTGTCGCTATCGCTGGAAATGATGCTGATCTGCCTGCGGAGGAGAGCCGGGTGTTTAAACTTCACATCAGAATATCCAGGGGCCAACTGGCATGCGGCCATTAGCATGTGGCCATTAGCGTGCAGCATGCTACAGCTTCAGTCCTCCAGCACCTCATGAAGTTCCTCTTGGCTTCGTTGATGACCGGCTCGTTGTCCACCATGTCTGTGTGGTTGCTCAGGGCGTCGTCGGGGAACAGGTTTTCGTCGTCGATCAGCTCCTCTGAAAGCGGACAAACGTCGTCAGGCGGTGAACGTGTGCGGCGGCGAGGAGACGCTGACAAAACGAGGCTCTACCGGTGGCCTCGTCCTCCTCCACCAGGTCCTCCAGGGCGTACGTCCGCAGGAACTCGGCGAAGGCGCCGTTCTGCTGCAGCAGCTCCTGGTAGGAGCCCATCTCCGACACCCGGCCGTCCACCATCACCACGATGTTGTCCACCTGGGGCAGGAAGCTGATGCCGTGCGTCACCAGGATGCGAGTCTGGAGGCGATCCAGCACCGGGACATTTAACCACGGAGGACTCAAAGACAGCAGTGAGCTGAAGACATGAGCTGGAAGCTTCCGTTCAAATCCTCACCTTGCCCTTCAGGACGCCCTCCGGACCGATCAGGTTGTCGAAGATGTGTTTGGCGACGTGTGCGTCCACGGCGGACAGCGGGTCGTCCAGCAGGTAGACGTCGGCGTCGCTGTACAGAGCCCGAGCCAGGCTCACCCTCTGCCTCTGCCCCCCCGACAGGTTGATGCCCTGCAGGAAGCCGGCTCGTCGGTTAAGGGGATCAGGAAAGGTGGGCGGGGTTCTCCTGCTCTCCGTACCTTCTCTCCGATCTCCGTCATGTCTCCGCCGGGCAGCACCTGGAGGTCGGGGGTCAGAGCGCAGGCGTCCAGGACACAGCAGTACTTCTGCTCGTCGTACGGCTTTCCGAACAGGATGTTGTCACGCAGGGTGGCGTTCTGGATCCAGGCCTGCTGGGGAACGTAAGCCACGGAACCCTGAGGAGGAACAAGATGGAGCCTCTGATGAGACGGAAGCTGCACTGGTGAAATTTCCTTGGTTTCTCTCAGCGAATTTGTTTTTGTCCAGATGGATAAAAGCCAAGAAACATTTCATACACAAGGTTCACTCATGAACTGTTCTTTGGTTCTCATGGAACATGTGAGCAGCTTTCTTTTCATGTTATTGGTCACTAGGGGGCAGTAGCAGCTCCTGAAACGTTAAAGGCTTTTGTGTTGAAACTCACAGACTGCAGCTTAAAAGTTTCCGTTTCATCTCTGATAAACCTGCTTTACTTCATTACCCTAAATGAGAGCTGGGATTATTAAATAATGGAGCTCGTTTCGGTCACTTGCTCTCGTGAAGTCCTACCTGAATCGAAATTTCTCCCTCCAGTTTCTCCATTTCTCCCAGCAGAGCGGAGATGAGCGAGGACTTCCCGCAGCCGACGTGTCCGACCACGGCCAGCAGGGAGCCTTGAGGCACCATGACGTTGATGCTGCAGACACACGGAAGAAACTCCGGGGTTTTCAAGAAGCACAAGTCGGACATGGAACTCACACGATTACTCATGAGGCGTTCAAGGACATACCTGTGCAAAACTGGAGGATCCTCTTTGGCCCAGGTGAATTTCCCATTGACCACCGTCACTGAAAAATCTGTGGAAAAACAGATTTTGAACCTGGTTACAGAACTAATAGTAATGATGCACAGTAGAAATACACAAAACTAAGTACAAATTTTCAGAAAGCCTGATCAGCAGTAGAGCTGAGTGTGTGGACAGTGGAGGACTCGACCTGCGGCTGTGTTCTTGCGGTCGACTGAATCCGGATCGAGCTCGTCGTGACTCAGGAAGCTCTGGATTCGCTTCAGAGAGACGCTGGCCTGCGAAGAGGAGCAAATACTGAGGAAGAGCGGAAGACGAGCGGAGGAGGAGGAGGAGCAGAGGACGAAGAGCCCCACCTGCACTATGCTGCTGATGACCTGAGGCAGCATGTTGAGCGGGAACCTCAGGATGTTGAAGAGCGACAGCGACACGAAGGCCTTCTCGGCGTCCAGGACGTTGTTCTCGTCCACCGTCACGTACACGGCGAACGACGTCAAGGCGACCTGGAGAAACACGAGGAGCCCGCTCAGAACGGCCCCAGAACACACCGGCGGCTTCCTGTCAGAGTCCGGTTTTGTGGTACCAGGAAGGGCGCGCTGGTCCAGGCCATGGTGGACAGCGCTCCCAGGTACGCCGTCTTCCGCAGCACGTTGAGCTCCTTCTGCCGGATGGCCAGGACCTTCTCCCTGAAGGAGTCCTCCCAGGCGTACAGCTTCAGCACTTTGATGCCGTTCAGGATCTCGTTCATCAGCTTGATGCGAGCGTCTTTGTGCTGCATCTGCTCCACCTGGACCAGGTGTCGGAAGGAAACGGAAATGTCAAAGGTTTTCCCAAATATTGAGACATGGTTAGTTTTTGTGTCGCGTCAGATTGAGAATTTACTCCGATCTTAAATCTAATTCACATCATAAAATATAATCATGGATGATGCACTGTTGGGGTTTATTTTTGAGATAATAGTACATTTTCTTGTTTATACAGATCAAGTGTACATTTTGTCCTGGATGACTGAGGATGATTAACATAATTCAAATCCTAAAATTTTTTCTCGTTTCACTTTTCGTACCTGGAAAGCTCGAGTCTTCATGGCGATGACGGCGTTGAACGGGATCAACATGACCATGACGGCCACTCCGGCCAGCACGGACGGGCCCAGGTTCTGCACGACACAACCAGACAGGTGAGGCTGGTGTCAAATTACAACCTGAATGCTGGCTGCAAATACTGAATCCCTCAATACATCCTATATGTGTCATGTTGAAAATACTGAGAGCTTTTCAAAATTATCCGTATTTTTTCTCTCATCTCTGAACAATGAAAGTGAGTGTTCAGATTAAAGATGAAGGGATTAAACCATTGACACGCCAACTTCTTCATATGAGTATCTTCCCTAAAGCAAACCAATGACGCTGGTGTCAAATTACAAGCCAAATGATGGAAAAAAAAAAAAAAAAGAGAATTTCAACTTTAATTTTCTTTGGTTTCAAGAAGACAAAGGTTTAAAGTTTTTGCTTTTTGGCAACCTCATGGAATGAAACTTTCCCTCTCAGTGAGGATGTAACAATCCTAAACACAGCAAGAAAAACTGCTAAAAGACATCTCATCAGACCAAGAACACTTTTCAAATCGGTTATTTCCCGCCATGTCCCCTACAATGTATCGACCTTTTTGTTTTAAGTTCAGGGTCTACTTACAGAGAAAAGACAATTAAAAAGAAGGAATAACAAAAAATCAAATACGAATATGCCTCCTGATACACAAAATGCAATCAAACTTTCAAAAAACGGTTCTTGTTGCATCCTCAGATCATATCTGCTGCACAGCTTCTCTTCGGGGTGAAACATTCCTGCAGCTTCTAACATGTAAACTTTCACACACAATCCGACGACGCTGCTTTAATGAGGTAGTTTGCTTTTAATGCTGCATCCTCCGTGTTTCAGTCCACTTCTCCAGCCTCACGTTGTGAATTAAATAAATGTGTTCCTACCCTCTCCGAGGAGTGAACTACATCCTCTGGCAGTTCACTTTTAGCCCTCAGGCTGTATGTTAATACTTCAAGACGTAAGCGAGTCTTTCGTCTCCAAACTTTTTGAAAAAGCAGGATCTTCCTCTGAAAACGGAACAAGTCCCGTCTCGCAGATAAAAGTGATTGAGTAATGGCTGAGCGGCCCTGCCCGCCCCGCTCCTCGCGCCCTGAGAGGAAGACGAGGCCTCGAATCGCTCCCACCTGCCAGAGGAAATACAGCGCCAGTACGATCTGGAGCGGGGCCGACCACAGCATGTTGAGGAAGGTGGTGAGGTCCATGAACCTCTGAGCGTCCACCGACATCAGGTTGACCACTTCCCCCACGGTGGACGAGCGCTTGGCGGCGTTGGTGATCACCAGGGCCTGCGGAGGGAGAAAGAAGAAAGATCCCGGCGGAGTCTTTCACCACCGTTGGTTCAAAATGCGAGGGGAGACGAGCCGGGACTCCTTCCTGCGTACCTTCCTGTAGATGGCGCCGATGACCGCCGTGCGAACATTCATGCCGGTGACGAAACAATACTGGAAGTGGTGGTGGAGGATGATGGTCTGCAGCAGGGCGGTGAAGAACATGAGGAAGGCCAGAGTGTAGCCCCACCAGTCCGGAACGCCCTTCTGGTTGGTGAAGGAGATCAGCATCCTGTAACGTGAGGGAAGACGCTCGTTGGTGACCTTTTGATTTCATATCTTCTGAATTTTTTTAAACTTGTAATGTTTTGCACCAGTTACAGGACAACGCTTCAACATTTACTATTTTTTTCCTGCATTTTATTTGATACAGGTTTATCATGAGTGGTGTTAAAGAATCTTTAACCAAATGGAAAATTGCGAGATAGCACATTGATTTGCATAGAGAGAAAGATTCCACAGAATAGCTGCCGTCACGAAAGATCCCCCTCACAGTGCATCATAAGGAAGTCTTATTTCCATACTGAGTTTGCATCCTGATAAAGGACAGCAGGGTGTTTTCAGCCCAGACGGCTCCCGGGGTTAATATGCAAATGACGAGGCAGAAACAGATAAGACCTCCAGGACGTCCTGGGGGTTGAGTTTCTTACCTGAGCAGCTGGGGGTTGATGAAGGTGACGATGTCCTGCAGGACCTTGAAGGCCGAGCCGATCAGAAAGTACGGCCCGAAAGTTTTGAGCAGGGCGCGCAGGAAGGACGGCTGGCGGGGGGCGGCCCTCTGATTGGCCAGCAACACCTCCACTTCCTCCGGACTGCTCTCGCCGCCACCGCCTCCTCCGGAGACGTGGTTGGTGGTGGACGGCGGCGGTTTGGTGTACGCCGCCTGGCTGGACTGGTTCTGCTCGCTGTGGTGAAACAGAGAGTTCAGGAAATGAGGATATTCTTCCATCTCAGGAATTTTATTGTGAGCTTCTAAGTCACTCAGAAGTCACTGGAATTTTTCAAAAACAGCTTCACAGCTGGAACTTTTCAAAAATGCTCCGACTCCAAGAAAAAGAGGAGCTTCAGTGCTCACAGCGTACTGCTCTCTGCTTGCATACCCAGATGGTTATATGATATATATAATATAAAAAAAGAAAAACAGCATCCATCCGAGCCCTAAATGAAGATTATTTTGTTTTCAGCTTGTCGTTGTCAACGGACATCGTTTTCAAAAGATCTAAACGTGAATCTTCTCTGAAACAAAAACACTAAAGCGTTGAGTTTTCATTTGAAACGTGGTCATGTGCATGAGGCCCTAATCAGAAGTTGTTTTTTTTTTTCTCTCCACGAGGACTTCAGGCTGTGAAATGTGATGTAAAGAGCGCTCCGTTTCACTTCAGGGAATGTTGAGCTGCGAAAACTCTCCTGAAAAGGCGGCTTAAGCAGCGGCAGGAGTCGGGTTCCAGCGGTGACTCCGCGAGACGGCCGGACGGGTTTGTACGCCGCGGCTGAAAGGACCGAGCGGAGCGCCTCTGGATCGTTTTACACGGCGAAACTGTGGCAGGAAAAACTGCGAAGAAGGAAGAGGAAGCAGCTTGGATGAAGGTCGGAGTTCAAGCAGCCCCGCCGGGCGTGTTTGTGCATGAAACCACCTCTGCAGGGGGTGGAGGGAGGCTCCAGCGTTTTGAAAAGAATAACACTGGAATCATGGCAGCGTCATGGAGGTAATCTCTTTTAAAGTGGCTCATTTCACACACTTCAGAGTGTTAATCCTGCTGAAAAGCATGCTTCTGGTTTCACGAGTGCAAAAACCACACACACACAGAGGCCAGCCCTTTAAGACAACATCCTCTCCCTTCTCCAAACCGTCGGGGAAGTGAAAGGAAGGGCAGCGGCAGGAAGGAACGCTGCTCATGACTGTGGGCAGATCACTGAATGTTTCTCATCCATCAGGTGTTTACACACTGCTAACCTGTTTAGCATCGACGCTCTGCTGCAGTTTGCGGATTAAAAACAGCTTTAGGGCTACATGACTCCACTGACTCCTCCTAAAGTAGTGCTTCTGATGCTTACAGGAAGTCCAGCAGTGCACTGTAGCTGTGATTTGGCACAGGAGCAGAAGGAATTATTTATTCCTATCGATATCCTCCGATCAGATGGGGAAATCCCTCCTGAATGTTCTAAATTCACCGGGAGGGAGAAGACATACTGCTTCATACTCTCAGATTTTCAAAGTGTGTGTTCAGACTGTGATTATTGACTTCACTTCTCCAGTATCCAGCTCTAACCTGATTTCTGCCTCAGTGTGCAAACACGGTTCGATTTCTCGCACGGAGCAGCGGCGCTTCAGCTCCAACGCTGCAGCAAACCTACCTCTTGGCCTTGGCTTTGGCCAGCTCCTTCTCCCACTCCCGCAGCAGCTTGGGCACCATCACCTTGGAGCTGTCGCGCAGGTTCAGCGACCACAGGTCTTTGGCCTCCAGCGGCTGCTTGTAGCCTTTAATGGCCATCCTGGGAGAGGCGGAGAGGAAGAGGGCCCGTTTAAACCAATCTGCTGGACGAGGAAATCCAACCCCAGCAAGTGCAACTGCTCCGCACAGACGGAATGAGATTAGAAAACTCAGAACCCTTTCAGACGGAGTCGTCCCAGTTAGATTTGTGCTCCACAAAAACGGCTAATTGAGTTTCCTGGATTCACTCATCATCATCATCATCATCATCAGCTGAAAATCTGCTTAAATCTATTTTGCTGGCATGAGTAGATGTGGTGCTATAATCTGGACACAAAAAAAAGTAATTTCCTCTGTTGCAGGATTGAAAAATAATAAAATGAGATAATAGGAAAACTGTCAATCACCTTCAGCACAGTTTCAGCCTCTCTGAGTAACTACCGAGACTCTCAGCGGCGCTGGCGCTGCCCCGGATTCACTTTCAATATCTCAGAGCCAAACAAGATAAAACACGCAACCAGCAACCATTTCGCCACAGCTTTTTAAACGTTTGGACGGAATCTGCCAAGAAAGATTCACTGCTCTTCCATCAGCGACTGTTTGCTTTTTTTTTGTTTTTAATTCCAAACTGGATTGCATTTTGATATAATGAAATCCGTGATACGTGATGTTTATCAGCAACACTAATGGACTTCGAGGTATTTAATCACATTACATCATTTGATCACGTTGAGCAGAGGAGCGATCGTACCTGGTGAACCACCAGAACGTCACGGTGGAGAGAAAACCCGCCGTTTCCTCGGGGCAGGGATTCTGTGAAGAGAACCATGCCGACAAACAGGTCAGGAAGGTTAAACGAGGACGTCCTCCTGACAGGAGCTGCTGACAAAGAAATCCACTGTGTGTGAACGAGTGTGTGACCTGATTTCTCAAGTGGGAAGCCGCCCAAGAGCGACGGCAGCTCGGAGGGAGGGAGGGAGGGGGGGGCTCGAGTACGACGAGAGGAGTGAGAGTTATGCAGACGGCGAGGCGAAGTGGGACTCACCGGGTCGGTGACCACGCTGGAGAAAAGAGGCGGTTTCTCATTGAAGCAGCAGAGGATCAGCTCGCAGACCACCAGGGCGAAGTACGTGTAGAAGGTGGCCAGCCGCAGCGTGTCTGTGACTTCGTCCTGAAAGGAAAAAACAAGGCTCCGTCAGTGTCGTCTGGTTCAGTGCAGGAGAGTCTGCGGATGTGTTGCTGACAGAGTAATGCCAC
The DNA here is from genome assembly GCF_902148845.1 of Salarias fasciatus. Lineage (NCBI taxonomy): Eukaryota > Metazoa > Chordata > Actinopteri > Blenniiformes > Blenniidae > Salarias > Salarias fasciatus. The sequence goes on along the minus strand of NC_043752.1, from coordinate 6,218,601 downwards.
CGATGACCTGTGGGGGAAGTGTTGAGCAGCATAACTCATATATGATTGGATAAAGGAAGAGAGAAGAGAAGAGACATAACCGATATCTTCGAGGAAAGACAATTTGTTCCTGTCCTTTGTGATTATAGAATATATATATTATCCACTCCAATGTTGACGCTGAAATGTAAATGGAGTTCCCTCGCTCGGATGAGCAGTTTGGAGTTCGGCGTCTGGCTCAAGGACACTTCGACACGCACCTGAAGCCTCTCGATTGGGAGATAACCTGCTGTGCCGACTGAGCCGCAGCCACGCCCGGACAGGAAGCAGAACATCTGAAGCACCAGAAAAAGAGCCTCCAGGCTCATTCGATCCATTCGGCCCAGTCGAGGATCCCACTCTGAGCTTTCAATACATTAGCAGACTAATTACCATAATCTCCTCTGAAAATCTAATTCGCTTTGATTCTTGGGAGATTTACTCGACATTAGCGGTTCAGAAACTAAAGCTTCTATAAAGTTTGAGTGAAACAAGCCTCAAAAAACAATCGCTGCAGGATCGACTTATTCAGCGTCTTCAGCATTCTAGAAACAGACTATAGAGACTGCTGCTATTCGCAACAGCAAAAAATCCATAAAATATCGTCTTCTCTGATCAAAGTTGAGAAAACTACCTGGCAGAAAATGATCACTTCTTTTTCCCAGTATTTTTTTGAAAAATAAGCAGGAAATCTTGCATTTTTGTGTGTTGTTTTGTTCTTTTCCATAAGTAGGAGCAGACACTCTCGCTGTGGTCATGCTGGTGTTGTTGCGGTTTCCTTGGCAGTGAAACACCTCGATCATCAGATTACCCCTAATAGTTTTAATGGTGCGTTTCCATCCGTGAGCAGGGTGCTGCCAGTCAGCTTCAGTTCATTCACTCATTCATTTTTAAGCTCCAGTCGCCCACACGAAGGAGAATGGCTCATCTTTATTTCCCATAATCGGGTGAAGCTCAGTGCAGACGTGAGTCACCTCTGACAGTGTTTTTTTCTGAATCGTGTGTGTGTGTGTGTCGGGGGGGGAGCTCAGTTTTATTCATGCAGGGCAGGCTGACCCAGGCAGGCTTTCGAGTCTGATTTCTTGTAGCTATTTACTTTAATGGATTCCAGCACCGTGCGGGAGAGTTAAGAGCACAAAGGGAAAACCCTCCGTTCTATCAATCATGTCTCACGGTGACGAAACGGCACAAAAGCGACTAAAGTGGAACAAAAGTCAGACACGCCCTGTACGCGCCGACACACCTGCAGGTGGGGTCGCTGCTGTCGGCTCACATCATTCTTCATAAAGAGGAGAACCTGCTCTCCTCTTCTGGCCTGATGTGTGTGTGTGTATTTACTGCATTTGTGTCAAAGCTATAATCAAATCTACAGACAGGCTATGCAGGCATTCTGACTGGAAAAAGACGGAAGAATTTCTTTTGCTTTAAATAGTATTGTCCATACTGGACATACTGTGTGAAATAATTCATACATCAGCGGCTCCATCCTTACGTTGTGATGATGAATGTGGTTAAGGCTGCTTTTCGGTAACTCTTTCGTGTTTGAAAACATTTTTCTGCCCTTGTAGTAGAAAGGGTTGAGTGGGTCACTAATCTCAGCTCCAGAAAGAAAAAGACGACTTATTTGGGGGTAATTCCCACAGATTAGAGCCTGAATTCTTCACATACGTAAGCACCGGGGGTCAGCGGTGTTTACCGATGGCTGTGCGTGTTTCGGGGGGGTACGTTTCATTTTCACCCATGCCAGCGTGTGATCTTCTGGCTGCCTGCAGGCTGCGGGGTTTTGTTGAGATAAGCAAACAGGAACAACAGTGCAACTATTGCCTCTCTGTTCTCTGCTTAGCTGTGTCCTGATCTGACCCCTCCAAGGCATCCACTCAATCTGAGCTTCCAAACGACGCCTGGAGCATCAACACGCAGCTGGGGGGGTTGGGGGGCGGGGGTCGGCATCGGCGTCGGCCAAGCTTGCTAATCAGGTGTGAGTACATATATGTAAAAACAGCAAAACCTGAATAGTGGGAGTGGTGGAAAGACAGACGATTGCTGGAAGGCGAACGGAGGCGGCGGCACAATCTCACCTGGCTTGACGCCTGCAGGATCTTGGAGCGGAAAGGCACGATGGCACACAGGACAGACAGGAACCAGAAGATGAAGAGGACCCCTGAGGACTGCACCCCGCGTAACCTCTCGAACTGGATCAGAAACGTGGCCAGCAGCTGAGCAGGAAGGAGGGGGGGGGGTATTACAGAGAAGTTAGATTAACCAGGGTGGAATGAAGCGAGGTCATGTCAGGTAACGGACTGGATCCAGCCTCTGTGTCGACTCCCTCCTCCTCTAAATCCTGAGTTTAGACGCACTGCAGTCGGGAGTTTTATGGATTTATTTTACATTGCCCTAGAAAACCTGATAACAGGTACTTGGAGGCCCGCCAAAATCATGACATTACATGTTTTTACGAAGCCCGATCGTGCTTTTATTATTGAACAATGTAGTTCACGGACCACATACAGCTCAATGCTGTCTTTAGTGGACTGGACATAAAAATCTTTGAATGTAAGCTTTAAAGCTTTTTGTCATTGCGGTGCAGAATATACAGTACGTTCATAAAAATGTCTATATTTTCATAAAATCAAACAATTACTATAGAAAATGACCACAATTTCAACTTTTGTCCAATTTCAGTAATACCCTCTGGAGCAAAATACACTGAAATGTCCAGAAAACATCTCTTAAAGCTGCTGCATTATGGATGTTTCTGCAAACTCATCGTGACGGTATGGGTCGAAGGCTAGTTTTTATAGCAACAAGTTTGCTATTTTTTTTATGGGAGCATCACTGCTATCTCGGCTCAGATCTCAGTGCGTGCTGTGTTGTGTCCACAAGAAATTTGTTTAAAAAAAAAAAAACAACAACAACAACAATGCTTTGTTTGAAATTTTTACAGTTTGTTTTGTGGTTTGACGGCCAGATCAGAGCCTGCCGCGAGCCGGGTCTGGACCACACGCCTTATGTTTCACACGCCGGTATTACTGGATCACTGAATATCCATTGAGAAATATTTCTAATACCATTAAAAAGTCACAAATGAGCTGAATTATACGCAGCAGTTCGCCCCCGCCGATATAAAGCTCTACTGTTTATCCAACAAGGCTGATTAACGTCTTCAAGTGTGGCAATGCAATCAACTTAAAGTTTTAATAATGCATCGCAAGCTGGAAAAGCTTACGTATCTTGGATTCAAGGGAAGGCGTTTGGTCGAAGGGGTTCAAGGAATGTTCAGACGAACCCAAATCTTTGGTTTGAGAGACATTTTTTGCAGTTGATGGTGAGGTCGTTGTGGTTCTTTATGAGATGTAGCCCCGATGTCGTCCCTATAAATACCTAAGATGTATTTGTGTTGTGAGATGTCTCCCTTGCAGCAACCGGGGTCTGTTATTCTTTTTTCAGTCACATGTGTCTGCAACGTCTTGTCGAGATATTTCTGGTATTTATGGGTTTTGGAGCGATCACGCAGAAACTTGTGAATTCAAAGGCATCTCAGTCATTCAGCTGTTAAAAAGTTTCAATCTATTTGGAGATGCCGTGACCTCCGACATCTTTAGAGAAAATGTTGACCTTGTTTAACTCCACTGCTGTTTCCAGACTGAGGTGGCAGCGAGGCGTGCTCCATTTCCTCTTTTCCTCTCATGAAATCTGAATTGCTTCAACTTCGAGAGGAAGTCAAGTTCAAAGAATTTATAAACCAAACCAGTGTGTCCGAGCTCTTTCTGGATTTAAACTCTCCTGACTGTTTGGTGTGAATTGAAAAAGGCAGCTCCTCTTAAAAACTCTTTCTCCACACACGCTGATCACAGCCAGTAATAACAAGAAACCAGGAGTCGTCTCATTGCCGTGGAGGGAGAGCACATATTCTGTATCTGTATTTACACAGCCTGAGGTTTTCCTCACAGAGTCGGCCTCAGGAACAGATTTGTTAGTCAAACAGACCCGCGAATACTTATGACTCTGTTTGTTGTTGAATAAACTCGCCCTGCCTAAGATAAACTTTTGTGAAAGTCAAGAATGCTTTCAAGAGACGCCGCGATACCGCTCGGTAATTATGAGTGAAGATTCATATCAACAGGTGAAATGTACACATCGCTGAAAGACGGGCTGACCGGTGATGAGTCGTGTTTCAAAGCACTGGGCGTCACGATCAACACGCCATCGGACACGGCCAATCAGACGGAGCGCTCCCAGTCCCGCCCAGCAGCTACTGCCGTGAGAATCTAATCAGGTAATTGATTCCTGTCCACGACAGAATACCTACTCAGCATCTCATTCTCACTTATGTTTTTATAGCGCCGGCCTCCCGGCCACTAGTGGGTGCTGTGCTTCTGTAATGCAACCAGCTGTGAGCGGAAGAGGAGGAGGAAAAAATGTTGGCACGCCGCCACAGTTCCCTCACCATGGTCATGCCGAGCACCAGCGGGGTGATGAAGAAGATGGGCGGCTGGGTGTGGCCGTGCCGCAGCTCGTGGAATGTGTAGAAGAGGTCGGCCCAGCAGACGACCCAAAGCAGGAGGCCAAACGCCTGAGGGGCGAAAACAGAGAGATCAATCAACCAACCAACCAACCAGGCTTTTAAAATGTTGGATTTTCCAACAGGCCTGGCCCGATTCATCCTGAGGAGACGAGTTTGAAAAAGTCAAACTTCAAAATCAATCCCGGGACTTGGAAAAAAGGCGCAATGTTAAGAGTTATGAACTACAAGAATAAAGTGCACGGGATGAGACCTGAAAGCTTTCTGAGGACCTTCAGTATGCATTTAAACCCATTTAGAGGTTTTTAATATGTGTATATTGAGAAATACCTGGTCATTTTGTTCAACTACAAACTTTATATGTAGATGAATGTAAGAGAAAACCAAACAGTAAGTCATCAAATAACATTTAACAGCACCCAAGCGTTAAAAAAAAGGGGAAAAAAAAACCTCAACTTACAAGAATTTTCAAGGATCTTAGTGAAACACTAACTTTCTCTATTCAAGCAGCTCAGTCTTTGTGAAGGTAAAATCCTCGGGGAGATGGATCTGGGTGAACAGGTTCATGGGACATTCTTTTGTTGAGGAATTTTGTGTGCAGTGCCCAACATTTCAGAAAAGTTTCATTTCTTACAATCACAGTTTCTGTCAGTACTCATTTGAGAGAGTACGGGAGAGAGTTCCTGAAACCAGCAGACGCCTCATAAACCTAACAGAAGGTGCTCGGTTACTGATATCCCCCCCCACTCTGGCTGCAGAGGACGATCGTAAACTGATGTGACGACACGCAGCTGTCTTTGAGGATTGAGGATTTACTGTGGGTGGGATCAGGAGGAGGTGGATCGTATTTTCTTCTAATGTGACTACTAGCTGCCTCCTGAAGCACCCAGACTGAGAAGCGAAACGTGGGACTTGACGACTGGCTTAAGAGTTGCCAGTAACTGCTGCTCACACTGCGACTTTCCATCTCGTGCAGGACATGTGGTGGAGATGTGCTGTTGAATTCACAAGAGCACCGCACATGCCGCCCAGAGGGCAGAGCAAATAAAAGCTCTGTTTGTAGTATCTTCCACAACGCTTTGCACACCTCCCCAAATATGGACGACGCCGTGCAGGAAGCTCGCTTGGAAAATAAACACTGCCGACGAGCTTCACGCTGTTCTGCAGCCGATCCTTCGCGTTATGGCAACGAACGAGTTCGCGGCACGGCGCTAGACGTACTGTACATGCGGGAGGACATATCAACCTTCCGTCTGTGATGGTTGCTGGCTGTTGTCACTACAACCACAGCTCCTCGCTCGCTACATCATAAACGGAGATAAACAGATGCCGAGGCATAATTAGCTCCAGCAGAACACTTTCTATACTTGATATCTCAAGAACAGCTTGTGAAACCTGAATCAGTTTAAGGTTTCTGTGGAATATTATTGAGACATGTCTGCCTTATCTTGACTTGTATATTTTCTTAGGATGGGAGCAGCAGCTAGCGGTGTGTAATAAAAATACTTTATGTACAGACAGGCTACCTTAAGCGATCCCCACTGCAGCTTTGATCTGGTTTGCATTACCGTTTTGAACCTGTTTATGTAGGACATCATGATGTAGCCTCTGTTGTTCCTCTTCAGATAGAAGATATAGACGGGGCTGACCGCCCACAGGAAGATGCACGGCAGCCATGACAGCACGGTCAGCTGGAAACACAGTGGGAGGTCAGGCTGATCGCTGTGGAGCGTCTCATTGGACACCTGCAGGGAAAAGACAGGGGAACAAAGAGAAGGGGATTCAGGCTCTGATGTGGACTCCTCCCGACACGTCGTCATAACGTGAGTCTGCCAGCCGCTGAGCTGAATTCACAGAAAATAACACCAACTCAGTCGAAGATTACCAGCCTCACATGCTCGGAGTGAAGTTACGGTGTCCCAACTATTGAGGAATGACCTGAGGACACATCATCAGATTTGATTCTCAAAATATGTGTGCCGGTGTATTTTATATCATCATCTTTAGAGAAAACGGTATGAAACGAGAAAAACACTCGGAGAGCGCAGACCTCTGCCAAACAGCTCAGCCCCCCCACCCCACCCCACCTCAATTTAATCCGGATCACTCCCAAAATCTAATCACTTGTTCCTAGTCCCATTTTGGACGTTTCCTGAAAATTTCAACATAATCCCTCCATAACTTTATGAATTATGCTGCTAACAAACAAGCCCTACTGAAAACACTCCCCCCTTGCCAGAGGTAAAAAGCGTTCGAGCAGTTCACACCAAATCCACAAAAAAAGACGAGTGACCTGGAAACTTTGCAATAATGAACTGCTCTAAAACGGGAGTACATAAATGTAGGTTAGAACAATAAATGAACTGAATTATTGAAAAAAATAAATGACAGAATAATATATATTAATTAGCAAAATAATCGTTAGTTGGAGCCTTATTAGTGTAAACAGGAAAGAAAAAGTGGAGCCACTGCTTTAGATGTGAGACGCAAACAAATGAATCAACATCCTCTTTTCTTTTCTGATTTGATAAAATATTTCATTGATGCTTCCATATTCCAGAAAGCGACTCCTCATTCCTCGAAGATGTCTCCGACCACGGGTTTATCACTGACCTAAAGATTCCAATCAGCTCCAAACGCCTCACCCTTATGAGAGCTCTAGAAAATACTGTGACTTGTCTGAAATGTTCCTGCTAATATCTAATCCTAAAGGTTAAGCCGCTGCAGCACCTGACAGTGTGCCAGCATTAAGTCCATCTTTGTCTTATGGGGGGAATTCGACAACTTTTGCTAGCAAAGAACAATGACCAATCCTTCTGAAGGACATCCGGAGGACAACTGCAGAGTAAACATGAGTCATAGAGAGTCGCACGGCTCCGGTTATCAGGCTCCCCTGGACAAACAGGGGCCGAGGGCCCACCCATGGACGCAAACTAAGATAAACACAGCTGCCAGCCTCGCAGCGCGCAGCACGCCCATCAGCCTGAGCACGTGAGCGTGGAGCGACTGCAGGAGCTGACGAGCAGCCGGTTATTCTCTGTGAGTGTGAGTGTGTTAAAGGCAGCTGGAAAATGTCTGAAGATTCTGACTCAGGCCCTCATTACTCCTCTTGACAGCAAAAATGGAATAAAGTTCGCCTGACTTTTTGTTAGTTCCTTTCAAGTCCAAGCCCTCTCTCTCTCTCTCATTCTCTCTCTCTTTCTCTCTCGAGCTCCACGAATGACTCAGCAGAAGACCGGATAAACATGTGAATGATGCGAATCCTGATGCAACAGCTCGCCAACACTCGTTCTAAAATAACAGTTTGACATGAAGCATCTGTTGCGTTCGCTTTGAGCTGAGCATCTCGGCAGGATTCTCATGAATTTAGAGTATAACAACCAACAACTTGAGGCTGTTTACGTGATGTTTCAAGTAAAGACATAACTTTTGTTGCGTTTTGCATGTCTGTTTTACATGACAACATTGCTCGGAGACACTGAAACTGCAGATTTTAGAAAGCGGTGTCCAAAGTGAAATGCTCGTGAAAACCGGAATTTTCTGAAACACTGACACTTCGTATCCTAGGATTCATTCATAACAATGAATTTAACAGTGCTTTTCTAATAAAGTGGAGATTTACGATTTAACAGACATATTTCATTTCAAACAAACAACCAACACAGAGTTCACCAAAACAACAAAGATGAACAGTTTAAAGGAGCTTCGGTGTGTGAAGCGTACTGTTCTCTGCATGCACACACAGATGGTTTTATTAGATTAAAATAGCCCCCACTAGTGCCCCAACATGAAAACTATATTGTCTTCAGCATTTCTATTTCCAGGTAAACAGACATCGTTTTCAAAACTTTACCATCAAATCATGAAACTTTTCAGAAACGGGAAAGCAAAACGGTGTTTTCATTTGACAGCTTCTGTAAATGGGGCCGAAGAACATTGAAGAAGAATGTTCACATGTTAGCACTGTAATCCATCCATCAGTTAGGTACTAGCAATGAGAATTATTTTGAAATGATAATCATATCATTCATGAAGCTGTTTCCCAATCTGTATCTTTCAAATGTACCGAAAAAATTAAATCAAGCTGACTTTCAGCCTCCCCATTAACTCGCTTTCACCTCTCCAGCGCCATCTCTCTGTTACGAACCCTGACACAGTAAGGTCTTATCGCGCTGCAATGTTTGGCTTTCCTCGAGTAATGCCAGAGAATGTTCTTTGAATTCTCACACACACACCCACACACACACACACACCCCCGTGGCTGACTGATTGTAAAATCAGGTTTTCCCAGGATTGAAATACCTTCGGTGCAGAGAGAGCTTCCGGACAGGACAAGACGTTTTATTGCTTGCAGAATATACACAAGAACACAAAATATTTAGCTTTTTGGTATCTTAAAGCATAAATGGAGCATTCATAGGAGCAAAGACGGCAAAAAGGGGAAAGCTTATTAACACCTGAGCGAGACTTGTTCGCTGGACGGAATATCAGAAGCGGCTGAAATCGATGAAACGGTTTCCATGTGGGAAACTGAGCTTCAACTCGAAGAGCTGCCATGAAAGAATGCACTTGAACAAACACACTCCCTTTCCAAAATACCCAATATTATTTACGAGTGTTTATCAAAGGATCAACCTTAATATTTCTTTTTGGGTACTTGTGGTTCCTTGGAAGATCGACGATCTCAGAGTTCATGCAGGAAGGCCATGGGCATTTCTGCCCTGTATGTAGTTACTGTTAGCATGAAATAACCTACAAGCATGCACTAAATCTTTATACCATTATGTCACAAGTCCCACAATTTCTAATCAGCGCTTAAAGAGAAGCCAAGTCTCGACCCGGTTTGTTGTAGCTGAACACCGGATCAACGTGAAGAAGTGAATGTTGCACTTCTGTCCAACCGGTCAGGGAAATCATCAAGTCTCTTCATGTTGTCGGAAGATAAAGTCAGAGAAAAACAGGAAAAGGGAAGCGGTTTATGGATAAACATTCTGAATACATCTGACGTGGAAAGGGGAGATTTTATCCGATATAATCCAAATCCTATGATACCTGCAAATCCGAGTCCCTCACCATCACAAGATTCAGCAGAACAGAAGCAAACATGACTCGAAGTACAACATCTTACATCTGCCATTGGGAGCCATTTAACTTAATTGTGTTTTAACTGACTCCAATCACAGTTGTCTTGTAAAAGGACCACCAAAACACAATGGAATTTTTCCATTTTTACTCCGAAATGTTGTCATGTAAACTGGGCAAGCAACACAGTAAAAAGTATTCTTTCTTCCAGTATTTCATCCTTAAAATACCCTGCAATAACTTTAGAAATATCAGAAGATCATCGTTAGAATTATTTGTGTTTATTACATATTAAATCCAACAAATCAATAAAGCAAAGTTTGACAGGCAAGAACCAACCCAACAGAAGCTACGATAAGTTCCTAGAGCGAAACCAGTTTTGGCTGATGCTTATCGTGAAAAAGAAAAAGCTCCTTTAAGCACACCGGAGGATGTCTCGGCCTCTCATCCGTTTCACTCGCTTTCAGTGCAGTTATCCGCACACTTAGCCGCCCGAAACCCGAAACTCGGACAAAAGGAGGGATGAATAGGGCGAGGCGCTACACGGCTATAGCCAGCCGATAGCAGAGCCGTAAGATTACTTCACTTAGACAAGTGAAAGCATGGACAGTCTGAGCCCAGGAAATACCACTTGTTGTGGAATTTTTGGTGAATCAGAGCCAAAGATGACGAGTCAAGGTGTTGACGCTGCACAAGGAGGATTTATTGAGGATTGCAGAGGAAGCACACACAAATCAGCTGATTGAGAGCAAGGCTGTTGCTCCGAGGAGAATCCAACCCGACTCTGGCTTGACTTCCGGCCATGCCAGGTCATATAGCTAGATCACACGAGACTAGCAGACGCTGTTTCCAAGTGACTTCAGACAAAACAGAGCGGCCTTCACACTGTGTTCCTGAGAACTTTGAAAACAAAGCATTATTCCACATCACCACTAAAATATATATATAACCACCTTTTTCACATTTACTGGGACTGTTGTGGAGCAACTATGTGGATGTTCTCAAAGCCATGGATGATCTAATAAGGTGTACAAGAAAGGTTAGCAGAGTGCAGACCCCTAGTCCACCTTTTGTAATGTTTTACATTTTTCTCTTAACAAGCTCATTGTGCTTGGACGTTGGGACAACAGCTCAGATTGATGGAAAAGTAAATTGTTGAATCGGTGCGCGGTGGCCAAGCTTCAAAAGTAAACAGCTGCAAACACAATAGGCTCCAATTTTCCTGTGATCATCCATCAAACTGCGACGTGACTAAATTAAAAGCACTGTTTCCTCTAGATTACAGCACCGCTTGCAGATACAACACAAGCAATAAAACATGCGTCTGAGATCAAAGCTTTAGGAATGACTCTGCTTTCTGACTTTAGACCCTCTGACATCAATAAATGTATTGGAAGCCATGAGTGACACATGTTTAGGACAGGATGTGTTTCCTGACGCGTCCAATTAAATTTAAGTGACTGGAGTATTACTGTTGTATAAATCCACACCCTGATGTGGCTGAACTGATATCCCTGAGAGCGTCCACCATCTCCATGTCCAAGCAAATCACTGCCGTGGATCTAGGAAAGCACCCAAAGCATCTGCAGAGAGTCGTGACTCTCGTTGAAGCGCAGCACCGCTCTATAATATCATCGACGGTTATTGGTAAATGGTAAATGGACTACACTTGTATAGCGCTTTTTACCCTGCATGACAGAGCCCAAAGCGCTTCACACTGCAATATCACATCACCCTTTCACACCATACTCGGTGGTGGTAAGCTACGACTGTAGCCACAGCTGCCCTGGGGCAGACTGACGGAAGCGAGGCTGCCAATCTGCGCCATCGGCCCCTCCGACCACCACCAACCATTCACTCTCACAACTTTCATACTAGGCAAGGTGGGTGAAGTGTCTTGCCCAAGGACACAACGCCAGTTTTACGCCTGCGGGAGCGGGGATCGAACCGCCAACCTTCCGGTTATAAGACGACCTGCTCTACCAACTGAGCTACTGTCGCCCCAGTAGAATAAGTAACTGAAACGGCATCAGTAGTGAAGATTCGTTCAGACACCTGCCACCAGCTAAAGAACTTGGTTTGCAGTGATTGATATGAAGTGAGGATGCATTATGTGATGCCATCAGGAGATGATGGGTGGTAATTGACAAAACATATGACCGCATCGTGTGGAATCAGTTGTTGACATTTGTAGTACTCTTGTATCTACAATGTACACACAACTTCTAACGCGACACCACAAAGTATGTCCATACAATCCCTCATCCACATGACATTATTGTTTTTTAAAAACTGAATCCATGATATCTTTTTTTAGTGAGAGGTTCCTGTCTGGCTCGATCTCCTCTGTGCAGCGTAGCGTGGCTTCGGTCCAAAAGACTTTGTGTATTGTCCGGAGAGCGGAGCATCAAGGCACGTGAAGGTGCTACAATTCGACTTGGGTGCGGCGCATCGGCACCTGGTAAACATTAGGGGATAAAATTGCATTCGCCAAACTTCTGGCAGCGTTGCATGGGGGAAAAAAATAGCTGTTACGAGCCTATAGTGGATTATGTCCTCAGAAGAATGCAGCCCCTCCACTGAGGAATGTGAACTGAAAGCATTACATCCATCAGATTAAATTCAAAGTTTTCAGACTTTCCAGTTTCCAGCTCTAAATCCCAACAAACGCTCATCTGGCATCTGTCAAACAGATCGAATACTTCAGGATACCTTCAGTGTAAACATCCAATTTGTTTTGCCATGGTCTCATTGAGTGAAGGACTGTGAATATAATTTTTTGTGTCTCGTTTAACACCTAATGTGATTTATCACCACTGATTACAGTCCTGAAAGCCACACAATGGACTACCAAGGACGATTACTGCTTCGGTGTTTTCATTGGCTCTCTCCTCCCAGTTTTTGCAAGAAAATCTAAACTGGTGAACACGCTAATGAAACAGCACTGCTGGGAAGCGGTGCAGGTGGTGAGGGGGTGACAGCCGCACACTCTAACATATTTAAAAGTTTGAGGAAAGACATTCCAGCCGGCCCTCCATCTGTTCCCTGTTACACTGCGAAGCCGTGTGCTGGTATGAATGAGAGTCTGACGGCAGTAAAGACTGCAGGGAGACAGGAATCGCTGCCGGCGACGTTCACTAACACTCTTATAACATCGGAAACTTCAACAGCGTGATTCGTGCTTTTGTGCTTCGGCTGTATTGAACACTAGAAAATTCCTTTGATGCAGATTAAGGGTCCGATGTCCTAGTCAGGAGAGGATAAAGGGTTATGGCTCGGAGGCGATCTGCTGTTTTTCACTAAGATATGAAACCCCGTTCATTACCAAACGCCACAGTGGAAGAAAGAAGTCACAGACTGGATCATGCAACAGGATGAATTTCCAATGCCCGGGAAGAAAGTCCTTTGTTCTGACGTCATGGATTCATGTTGCACATTTTTAGAAAGATCGTATCTGAGGAGTCGGGAAGGCGAGGACGAGTCACGTTCTCAACTCTCAATTCCTGATTTTATTTGCTGGGTGAGCGCATCACCCTTTTGTTTAAGGAACTAGAGTCCCCATTTACATTTTGTTTCATTTCTTGAGAAGGAATAGTCATAATCTTACCAGTACAGAGAGAACAGGAAGGGGGGCTTGGAAACCCAGTGACACTTGAGGTTGGGAATTAGCTACAGTGTGTCACAAAAGTCAGCACATTCCTCACATTTCCGCAAATATTTAAATTTATGTCTTCATGGGAGCACACTGAAGAAATGACACTTTGATGCAATGCAAATTAGAGAGCAGCCTGTTCAACAGTGTGAATCTACTGTCCCTTAAAAAATAACCCAACACCAAAACTGCTGGCAACAAACGTGAGAAAGAATTGCTGCTCTACATTAAAGGTGCTGTAGGCAGGATTCCGCATCTCTGCCATCTTGCTTAGGGTTACCTAAGCAAGATGGCGATTTGACCCATCTAAGATTTCGATTTGAAAGCCAGCACAGCCAATCCTGTCCTGTTCTCTCTGACATCACGCCCTTACGCAAGTTAAGCCCCTCCCACAAGAATGTGTGACGAACGCCCCTCGACCAATCACGGTTAGAGCCTCAGGGCTCTTCTGATTGGTCAAAGATACCTGGAGCTGTCGAGATTCCTTTTCAGCTCAGAACAGAGACAGATGGAAACGCTGCGCCCTCGTGGTAGTGCAATTATGCTACACTCCTAAAGGATTATCAATGGATACTCTAACATTTAATCCAAAGAAAACACAGAAAAATTAGCATTGAATAGCAAAATCCTGCCTACAGCACCTTTAAGATGATTTAGGCTGGGAGAAAACAGAAAACTGCCAGCAGGCTGAATGTCAGCCGCAGTACGGTGGCCGAGAAGATGAGTACACCTGCTTCGCCTCGCACAGAGATTTGAGTATTAACAGCATTAGAGCGGACGTTAAAGGTGTTAAAAGTCAGCCTGTCGGTGCTCAGACTACTAATAACAGTTTTCGTCAAAAAGATATGTAAAGATGCTGCCAATAATATGATGTCTGTTTAGTAAATTCTAGATAAGTCTAATCAATATCCAAACACAAAATGAATAAAGGATGATTTCTTTTTCAGATGACATTGAGGATCAAGATACGCCAAACAGATAAACACTGTAAGAACTGATCAGCTCACTTAAATCATTACTGCTGTTTGTCTGTGCTACATATCACTCATTCACAGTTTCTAAAGGCCCTGCCCTCATACAGTTTGTGCACAGTCAGTTATCGAGCTCCATATACTGCAAAACTTTCCCACCTTGTCATCCTGACTTCCTCTTTTTTCTAAGTTTCGCTTCAGCTTCCGTCCCTCCTCATGCTTACTTAAGCAACAATGCCTTCAGCACCGTCTATTTTTGAGTCTCACGCCGTGTCTCACACTGTGGCTTCCAAAACATTTGGGGCAAACTTCCTGCTCCTCCCGCCCGGCTGCTCCCTCCCAACACCCCCCCCCCCCCCTCGGCCCTCGACTGGAATCCAAGCTGCTGCTGCTGACAGTTTGGACCGGCGGTGCACAACGCTGCTGATGAACAAGCTGCTGAACGGCACGCCGGCGCACGTGCCGCGCGCCACCGCCACGCTCGTCTTCCATCTATATATCACTACTTCACAATCGCCAAACATGTGGATCTGTCAGATATAGTGAAGATAGCAATTTGGGCTTAGAACGATAAATCTGCAAGTAGTATCTAGAAATGTACAAAAATTTAAATTATTTTTATCCATGTTTTAACCCATTTCTTATACAAACCTACAAGAAATGAGGAGTCCCAGTTTGACAGTTTAATTTTACGAAAACACTTTTACCAGCAATAGTAATCAAAAATTAATCAGTTTTTATTTTTTAACTTTTGTTGTTGTCAAAATCATATTTTGCAGATTCTACGTTATATTTCTCAGTTAAATGTTTGTGTCTCCCAAAAGGATGTTTTTTCTTGCAGAGTTTGTCGTGCTGTGATTATGACTGTGCTTTCAAGTCTCTTTTTCTCGTCTGCGTCTTTTTTCCTTGACTCTGAGAAACCTCTCTGAAAGCGCCTCTCTCCAGCAGGAAGAATTATCATAGCAACCATTCTCAGCAGATGAATGGCAAACCTCTTAAACTGACCTCTGACATTTTATTATTTTGCTTCAAGATATAGTGGTAACGCAATTCAACCACTTGAAATTTCTTCACAATTAATGGAGGCCTTAATTGGTGAACTGCTGCTACCCTCACAAGCAAAAGGAGATTGAGGAACTATAACAAGGTGCGGCTTGTAATCACATACAGTTGTGTCACCATTTTCGGTCATTCTGTGCTCGCTCGCTGTCTATGAGAGCTTCTGCTTTTAACACTGGATAGGCAGAACACTTCTGAAGCAGCACCAAATACATAACTTGTCTTGAAGTGCATGCAAATCAAGACACTTTCAGCATTTCAGCAATCCATTTTTTGTGGTTTGTGCACAAAACAAGCCATACGTAATTGCTCAGAAATGAATTTGATCCTAAATGAAATTTGGCACAGGAAAATGGAAATCCGGTTTTTTTTGGATATTAGTGGCAGGTCTTTCACTGCAAAACAGAAATCTGAAGAAGAGCATTCTAGATCAATCCTCTTTGGGAAACTCCTTTATCTACTTTTATTCATCTTATTTCTCGGATGTGGTGAGCAGCCACACTGCGGTATTCTGGGTGGTAGAGCCACAGCACTGACCTGTCCACTGTGGGATTTGAACCCGCGACTTTCTGAGTGCACTTTGGCAACCTCTACGCCGTCACTGCCCCTAAGGCAGGAGGAACTGTCAGCTGAGAGTTATGAAACAATTACAACACAGTTCAAGCTCACAGAAAAAAAAATTTATTCCCTCATTTCACTTCTGAAGTTATAAAGTACAGAAGTCAAGGAAGTAGATCGGAGGTGAAAAACAGTGAGACAGAAGAAGTAGGTCAGCTGTGATCCAAACTGAAACTATTACAATAAATCCAGATAACAAGAATGCATCCATGCTGTAATCTTTGGAATTTACTGCAATCACTTAGACTATCAAGGCAATATTATCAATTACTCACACAGTCCATGCTGTTAGCTTGTGTAAAATATCCACAAATGTGGTGAATTAGTTAGTAAAATCACTGTTTGCTCTATTTAGGTGTTTGTTCTTTTGAGTGAAAAACACAGAAAGCTTTGGAATGCAAATATTTGAAATTAGCCCCGAGTAAAACTTAACATTTTCATCTTTTCTGTGGAAGCTTTCAGAGCAGATGAAGACTCGAGACTTGCATTCCTGCAGTCCTATCAATGGAAAAAGGATTATGTTGTATGTGCTAACCTCTCTGAGATGGACTACTAAATTCATACTGACCCTTTTGTCTGCACTACACACGTAACATTCTTAAAGAATGATTTACCCAGCAAATGACACTATATAAAGGCTTTATTTCATTCATTCAGACAGCAAACACAGACATGTCTCGACTTCACCCAAACATCAAACATGTCACTTGTCACCTACATCTAAGTCAAAAAGTAAATACAGTATTGACAAGGACACCTTCTATCAATGTAAACCAACTCCAGATAACCAGTTCTAGATAACCTTTGTATGCCTCTGACCGTCCCTCTGCACTGCAGAGAGCTGCAGGACTCTCCGACTTCCTGTTAAGGGTTTGACGTGAGCGCAAACAGCAGCCTGGAAAATGAGCCGTACTTCCCTCTACCATCCAGCCGAAGGAAAATCATTAGGCATGCTGTGATGCTGCAGAAAGGATGATTTTTATCTCCTCTTCACACAAATTAAATCCAATCCATACAGCACGGCCGTGACAGCCTGAGAACAGTCATAAACAAAGCGTCATCTCACTACAAAGCATCAGAAACTCTTTTCTAGGATAAGGCCCTGTCAATGCAACGTTTCAAGTGAAAACGCTTTGTTTTTGGATTTTAGTTTCAGAAACGATTTGTGGGTAGATGGGAACACTTTGAAAAAGATGTCCTTTCACATGGAGAAACAGTGAAAAAGATGCAGTTTCCTACGGCTTCACCAGGAAATGTTTTTATGTCATATCTATGTATGCATGCAGAGAAACTTTCTTTAGTGTTTTGGTCCACTCAGTAAGTTGTTTAAAAGGAATAAAATGTGTCTCTACATGTGGTCCAGATGAAGATGGAGTAAACGTGCTCTTTACTGTAGAAGCTGTTAAAATTCAGGAGTGGGCAGCACACACCACTTTCATATTTATGAATGAATCCTGATGATTTACTATGACCGCAGTGGGCACACTCAGTTCCAGCCTTTCATAAAAAGTCAGTTTTCAGTATTTACAGAGTCGGAACATTTTCAAAAGTTGCACCTTGTCTTTTGTTTTCAGCACTCAACTTCTCCACGTGTCAAAAAGTCAATGGGAGGATGAGCTGGAGGAGGAGATCTCAGCAGAGGTATGAGAATCAATTCGATATCGACTCCACTCCTCATGGATTTGTGCCAGACGTGATCTTATGGACTGTATGATCTGACACTGCGCTCACCTCGTTACAGTTCGACCTGTCAAAATTATAGTAGCCCCAATCCCACCTGTGTTCTGCTGCCGTCAAGCCCCTGCCACCCACACCCACACATGGGCGCAGTTACTATTGCAATGAAAGCCTGTCAATCGATGGGTGTAGACCTGAATACAGGCCTGCGAGTACCATTAGCATTAGCCTGTATCAGCCTTCGTACTCGCTGTATGTTGGGAATTTATCTGTGCTGTTTTCTTGCTTCCTGTCACCAGCATTATTTCTGTCAAGTTTCATGTTGATAGAGCATCTTCCTCCCACCAACTGACTAATTCAGCTGAACTTAATAAGTAAAGTAAAATGTCAATAACTTGCACTGATTTCTATGTGGTAAAATCTGCTCCAGTTAAAATCTTTGTATTAAGAAAAAAAAAAAGAAAAAGAAGAAACTGATTTTCATAATTCCTTGCCTTTATAACCTCTATCCTTTGTTTCTCGCACACTCCAAACCTGGGGAGCACTGATTTACCACAATGACTACTCAACAACATTACACTTCCTCAAACTGGCACGAGAACGAAACTCAAGTATCATTCTGAAAGTGCAAAACGAAAACTGAAACATGGACTGATCTCCTGTCTGACATGTGCTAGGTGGAAGATTAAGCCTGCATTAGTATGTGAAGAGGGAAGAGCATGACCCCAGCCACCTCTGACAGGAAGTCACAGCGTCCACAGGAGCAAACGTGTTCTCGGAGGGAAAGTAGGCGGTGCAAGAAAAAGACGGTTTCCATGATAATATTCCCAGTGGGTAATAATACTGCTGTGCATCCTGGCAAAGCCTGAGCTACCTTCGCACCTCCTGGGCAGGATTATGGACAGGCAGCAACAGCAAATGCTGTGAGGTAGAAGTCAACAGGTGGGCAACAAGAGATTACAGCAACTACACTTTGAAATATGGCTTTAATTTACATACTGTGGAAGAGATGCTCCACTGGCGTGCTGTACAAACATCTGCTTGAAAGAATTGTGTAAAAACAAGCCATCTTTTTGTCATATAGCTTGTGCGAGCAACAGCTGTGGAAAAAGACGACGAATTGAGGTTGGAAATCCAACCTTGAACTGATTTGAGGACTCTGAGTTGATATTTCAACAGAGCTTCAGGAGAGGTGACCTACAAACATAACTAGTGCTTTAATGTTTTTATGGGACTTGAGGTTGTTACGGGCATTTTAATGACTCATTAAAATACTGCGATAGTCTTGCCGATGGTTATGGGGTTACAGTGAATTAAAGAACTGGCACAATAACAGCTCTCCTGGTCAGCTTCACGCGGTTTAGAGCGATCCCCAACATCATAATCGACCGGAACGCTGCAACCTGGTTTTTCCTAGGAAAGCTTGGAAATTCAATCTCTGGAAACAACCAGAACTCACACTGTAAATGTAAGACCCATTTTTTCTCAGGACACGACGACCTACCACACCATGTGAGGTGGATTTCCTACATTTGGATACCCCAGTAGTAACTGATCACACAATGTTGCTTTCCATTGGACGGTAACAACCACTTCAACAGACCGACACAGTAATAACTGTATGTCAATTTCTATTTGGTGTCAGCTGCTGTCACACTTTGTGGTGGAGTTATTCCGCAGTCATAACATTGCTGACACTGAAACAATAATGCGACTATCTGTGAATTTTCTCACGTGAGGTAACCGCACGTGAGAAAATTCACAGATAGTCGCATTATTGTTTCTAACACCTCAAATTTAAAACCACTACTAAAGGACAATGTCATGAATGATCATTGTTTTTCAGAGATTACACCTTTAGGTGCAGTGTAGAAGGATGAACTCCATCACCCTACAGCTGTGATGATCACTGCTATGTTACCAACAAACAAGATTGAGATTATCAATATACAATAAACTCCTACATGGACCACTTTCTTTAATGACCTCTCATGGATAGATATCAATGAGATCATGTGACTTAATTGCACTGACCTACATTTATGCAGTTTTTTAATCTATTAGTATCCCCGAGCACAAACACTCAACTGTCAGATTAAAAGAAGCTTTCCCAACTTTAACCACTTATTAAAATAGAAACCTGCACCTATTATTGCACGGCGTGATGGCAACAACTTGTGACATTTTGTGCAAAAAGTTTCTGTTTTGGGAATCAGCATCTGATTCCATTATTGAGCAGTTATTACATGTTGGGTCATTGTTACATCTAATATTATTATTCTGACGGACTAACTGTGTCTTCAGAGGGATGCTGCGTTCAGGCTCCAGACGAGTTTGGAGGAGTTAAAAAAAAAAAAACAGCGACGTTTTTAGGAACCTCGAGCCGAACCAGTGGTCTCCTCCTCCGGGAGGAGAGGAGCAGCCCGGACCGCCGTCATTAATTGGGAGCTGGTTAGCTCCCGTAAATGCTCTTAGCTCGCCGGGTATTTATAGTTTAACTCCGACCCTGTAGCACCGCACCGCGTCAGGAACCGCACGAACCGGCGCGCGAGGAAGGAGCGGGTTCGAGCCCGCGCCGACAAACGAGAGCGAGCACGAGCCGAGCTCGCGACGCGACGCGGACGTTGAGGCGGTCAACTCACCCAGAACGGGAGCTCCGGTCCGCACAGCCGCTCCATCTCGGTCGACCACACCGGCAGAGAGAGCTCTTTATCCGACCCCCGTCTCCCTCTCACTCCCTCCCTCCTTCCCTCTCTCTCTCTCTCTCTCTCTCTCTCTCTCTCTCTCTCTCTCTCTCTCTCTCTCTCTCTCTCTCTCTCTCCAACAGGTCGAGCTCGTTCTCGCTCCCTCCCGTGCACGCTGTCACGTGCCACACACGGACAGGTACGGTGTTGACCGGGACCCCCCCCGGCTCTTTAGCGCTCCTCCCCCCCGGTCCACCCCCCGCCCACCCGCGGCTCCTCCCGGCGGCGTGGGCAAGTCGAGTCCTCAGGAGGAACCGCGCGCCGCTTCTTCCGCACCGCGAGACACGACGCGGAAAAAGTCATCTGCAAGTCAGAGCGAATAATTTCTAAACAGGCCCCTCCTACACACACGCACACACACACGCACACGCACACACACACACACACACACACACACACACACACACACACACAATGACTCAGCAGCTCGAAACACCAGGCTGGGGTTTGCTGAGTCACGTCAGCAGGGTTCTGAGAAAAAATTAAAGACTAAAGTAACATTAGTAACTCAGCTATAATGATCTTTAAATCTTAAGTTTCTCCTAAAGTGCTTTTCTGCTTCTTCAGCTGTCCCCAAAGTGGAGTTGAGGCGACTGCTGTGCGAGACTCCCCATCCATCCATGAGGATCAATGTGAAGTTCAGTGTCTTGCTCAAGGACACCTCGGCATGTTGACAAAGGGACTCAAACAATCCTTCAGCCACTTCTAAAATGACAGGATGTTCCTGTGACCCGTTGATTTAGTAAATTCTTCGTAGTTGAACCTGGATTCAGATGGTTGTGTTTTGTGGTGAAAATACGACCATTTATCCCTCCATTCATCTTTAACTATCCTGCACAGTTAACATTAATGTGCCTTACTGGCCAGACAGCGCTGTCATGAGAAGGAGGACGGTCTCTGGATATGTGTATATAACCACGTGATCAGGAAGTAAGGTGAGTTTCTGCCATTGCGTTAGTAATTCGGGGCTTTCTGTATTGCAGAAGCACGATTGTTTCTGTGATTAGGGATCCTGCGTGACCTCCGTACAGTTTCCTAGCAACCTACTGGCCCGAACTGGGTCTGACTGTTTGTGGCCTGATATATACTGCTACATCTACAGTACACAGAGTAGTGTGCAGCATCTACGCAATCCCTTCACCCCTGGAAGTGTATATTATGTCACAAGGTATTAAACTGCTAAAATGCTTTAGCTGTGGAATGTTGCAAACTTCAGCTTCAGAGCAAGTTGGCAGATTGTAGCTGCCTCCTTCCGTGGAGTGGTGAAGTGTGTGCGGTTCATTCATTTAATGCAATACTCATTCACAACCTCAAAGAGACACAAAAGTACAAACACAAAACAGCTACAAAGAAACACAAATCAACTGCAATGAGCCACACAACAGAACTACCGAGAGGCGTAAAACAACCCGAGAGAGAGAAGAAGAGACAATTAGAGACTGTTCTGTTCTACTTGGACTTTTCTGAAGAGACGGAGTTCAGTAGTTGAGCAGCTCCCCGTCTGGTATGTGACATGTGATATTACTCTCTTTCTCAATGTAGTGACATGCAGGTAAAATCGCTCTACCTGCAGATCCAGTTATGTTTTTACTTCAACTTATCTGAAACCAAGTTTATATAATTTTATTAAACCGTCCCAAAGGCTGCCACATACGCCAGTGTTTTTTTTATGCTTCTCGTAGAACAACACTTGAACACTGTGTATATTCTTACATATAACATTTGATTTTCAGTCACGTTTCTCCAATGTGTCCATGCGCTCACAGCTCCTATAAACCCCGCAGTGCATCCTTTTTCTTTGACAATATTTCTTTAAATATTTACTGTGTTTTTTTTTTTTTTGGGCACGTCTGGAGCTTTTAGTTTGCTCGTCAATACAAACAGCATGTACTTTGCTGAAGGCAACAGCCTCACAATTGGAGTGTGACTCTGACTGTCTCCATACAATCACATGCCCAGGCCAGATGTCCCTACAGGAAACGGTAACTGGAATGCCTTTGTGGCTTATTCATAACTCACAACTTTTCTTTGTCTGGACTAGAGAAAACAAGCCCGGGGTATCCCAGTTCTCGCGGGACTCAGGGTGGAATAACCCACAGTAGTTCAAAGCAGCAGCCAATCCAATATTAATCAACCGACATTAAAGCCACTCCTGTCAGTGATCGTGATTCTTTCACACCACATCCTATGGATGATATCCATTAGATTCATGATTGAAAGATTTCAGTACTGTAAACAATCTTCCTTTAGATAACACATTTTTACCACTGCAGCAATCCCAGCTTGCTTTATAGAAACCAATTCCTGTCAGTTTACGCACACAATCATTCACACACCAGTTCTGGCTGCAGATCCCAGTTCAGTTCCTTCCCCAAGGAGGCTTTGACATGTGGCCAGGATAACAGAGTACCAGCTGATCAAAGTGAGCCACAGATGTCACAGGACTTCCTCTGTGCATTGGCAAGGTATATATATATATGTATGAATGCATCCACGTATGCATTCATGCGCTCATATATGTATGTCTGTATATATTTCATCAATTGAACAACCACTCTTGCAGGAGTCCTGAACAAGATTGCAGAAACTGACAGACTTCAGCTTCCTAGTATTTGCCTCTGACAACAAGCTGCATTTCTGGTCCTGAAACAGTCCTTATTGATTTTTAATACAATCAAGTTGCAGAAAAACTGGGAAAAAGGTGTTTAGTGTCTGAGAAATAGTCCAACCACTTCTTATTCTAATGTAATAACTAATGAAATTTGTGGTAAATTATTGTTATTATCATTCCAAGTCGGCTGATGAAGTGAGTGTAGAGCCAAACACCATGGATTCGCCTGCTTCGGGAGTTAACATGAGGAGAGACGTTGACTTTATACCCCATCCAGAGGATATTTGGTGTGGCACATAATGAGTTCCAGAGACAAAAATCTAAACTTTGCATGCATCCAGTCTCAGTATGACAGGATATATCAATTACACATGAAAGGAGTTCGCAAAGCATCAAAAATGTGAAGTATATTGAATTCTAGGCCTAGAAACATCAGCTTCACCAGGATCACAGTTAGACTGAGTAATGAATGTTGCATCGTCATCGAACAGAGCCGAAGACTTTGGCTTTGGTTGTATCCAGGCCACGAAGAAACATTTCTGAATCTATAATGAAGAAATTCCTCCTTCTGAAAGGAGTGTTCTTGTTCAGGCAGGAAGCACCTTCTTATTCAGAAATATTCCAGATATATGTGCTGTGACTTTAGACGTCATGAAGTCTCTTAAATAAGAAGAGGCGGCAGAGATTTCCATGCTTACTGATTTGCAGAGTGAAACATCGCAGTTTTGCCCACATTCAGTGTGAGTAGCAATATTTGGATTTTTCTTGGAACAAATAAATAATGAGCAGGGTGAAAACAACCTGTCTCTAAACCCAAGTAGCGTTCCAGAAGCCAGGGGGAGAAGTGATTATAGAGTATGTAGAAGCAGTATGATGGATAATGGCATGGTGACATACAAATTCAAACACCTCACTCACAGTTTGTCATAGTTGTACTTTATTTTAAGTACATGTTCTTTGCATGGAATATTGAGCAAATTCACAACAATCCATCAAGATCATTTTTTTCCCCCTTTGACGTTAGTAGCTTACCCGTTTGAAAAACTTGTTTTCTTTGTGTGCCTCAGGAACACAATGTCAAATGTCACAACTTTCTTTACTGCTTTATTTTTATCATCAGGTTCTTCCACAATCCAGAGATAGCAGATAAGGACACACAGAGTCAATAACAGAGTCCCTACTTTGTTACTACATTACATGTAGCCATCTTAGTCCAGGACAGCACATTCAGTATTCCCAAAACTTGTTAAAATAGTTGAGGAAAAAGTGAGAGAATCACCTGGAAGTTAGACAATTGACCTTTTGGTCCTGCAGCCACTCCCTTCTGGTGTCTCATTTTCAACACGCTCCCTAATTCCTCTATTGTTAGACCAACCATCTCCATTTCTTCCCTCACTACATTCTTCTTTGTCAGTTGACTACCTTGCAGAAATCTGCTCCCCCCGGCAGTCGAGTCACACACCTTTACGTCAGCGCAGACAGGCACACACCGGGTCAGAAAACACCATCACCGGGGCAGCGTGCACCAGCAGCCATGCCTGAGGCATGCTACAACCTGAGGGACGATCAAACACGAGCGGGCGGGCGGGCAGGGGGATACACACCACCGTGGGAAAGCTGTATCATGGACAGACACCCTTAAATTAGCCTTGTCAGAGTGACTGACGAGATAAAGCCTGTGCGGAGCGGACTCCAACTGAGGAGAAATCCCACATTCTGCCTGTAAGAATTCCAGCATTTCTACTGAAAAGACCCTGAATTTTAGAGGCAGAAGTATTTCATACTTTATTTGGATTCATGGTGCAAACAGATGTTGTTTATTCTTTTTGCGGAGGCAGCAGTACAGAGAGTCGTCCACTGCTGCACACAGTCCGGCTGTAAAGACACCCTCCGCTA
Source organism: Salarias fasciatus (assembly GCF_902148845.1). Classification (NCBI taxonomy): domain Eukaryota; kingdom Metazoa; phylum Chordata; class Actinopteri; order Blenniiformes; family Blenniidae; genus Salarias; species Salarias fasciatus. Next base: position 6,193,751 of record NC_043752.1, on the reverse strand, counting down.
AGGCTTCGTTAAGTCCCCGGGCCTCCTGCTCCAGGTGTCACTCCACCTCGTCCAGCAGGGGATCTGATTACCTGACGTTAAGCCCTTCTGTTCTCCTGCGCGGTTCCAAGAAGAGTTGACCTTGGCCTTGCAAGCAGATTCTCCTATTTTTTTTTTTAGTTGGATGTCCTATCTGAAGAGGCAAATGAGGCACCCGCAGGATGAAAGCGTGCTGTGACGAGTCGGAGGAAAGCCCTCAGTGGTATCTTCACTGCAGAAGCTGTCATAAGTCCTCAGGTGTCAGTGCTGTCGTGTTATGCAAGAGTGTAAGCTCATTTATCTCTACAGACCAGGAGGGATGTCCCTGCGGTTCACTGCTGTTTGACTCACACAGGAGGTCCAACGCAATCAAGGCAATCAAAACAAGGAAAACAATTCCAAAGAACTTGAGTCTTGTCATTGACAACACACACACAAACACAAACACACGTGCGTGTACACACAGACACAGGCCACTGATGCATTTCTTGAATACTGCTGTAAATAATGTCTATTTATATACTTTATGGATCATTTTCTTTGCAGTAAATAGTTGTGGATATATAGCACCATGCTATGCTGGTTAGTTGTTTCCAGAGGCAGGGCACCATCTACTGGTCAGTAGGGAGTACTGCAACACATTGACAAATTCAGATGTTGAATTAGAAATTTATTATAGGTGCAAAACAGCTTCCAGTGTTTTTGTTTCTAAATCAAGTAGCATTTTTCAGACTTTCATGCATATTGACATAAAAAATTACATAGAAGAAATCAGTATTTGGGTGTTACACCATTAAGTTGCCTTTTTGTTCAGTGATTTAAAAAGTGATACAATTTTGCACCAGAGATTATCAATAATGTTGACTTTATAAAGAGATTATAATAATTTTTATCCAGTAATTGTCTGGTTTTGTGAAAGTATAGACCTCTTCATCGTCTGTGCCACAATAAACATTTCACAGTTCAAATTTAAAGGATACTGTTTCAGTATTTTACCGATCTGGCCACTCAAGGTGAAATTGGACTGTATGTGGCTCCTGAACTAAAGGATCAGCTGATACATGTGTTTTCTGTTCGTTCATCATCCAAACCACGTGCATGAGAAAGTGAGCTGTGTTCTGTTTCCAGCCAGAAGGTGGAGTCATTGAACCAGAAATGTGCAGAAACATTCAGTTGATTCATGGTTTTGGTGCAAATGAGGCTCTTTATTCTGTAAAGTAACAGTTTTTTTTTTCTTTTTTTGTGTCGTGGTAGCTGACTTGCATTCAGAGTGGGCGGGTGTGTGTGTGCGCGCGCGCGCTTGGCACCTCCGAGCAGCTGCGCCCTGGATGCGCATCTGGAGAGAGCGGGTTCGTGGCGAATTTGAAACATCTCTCGCGCGCGATTCTGCCTCTCTCTCTCTCTCTCTCTCTCTCTTAACCCCCGAGACCCGGTCCGTGCAGGTCGTGGAGGTGCAGATGTAGGCAGAGCTCTCAGCTGGTCGTGCGCATCAGCTCCAACAGCTGGAAACATCTGCTCTGGAGCGTGCGGTGAAACGGGATGGAGTGGACAGAAGATCTCAGGAGCCGAACATCAGGAGGAAACTGAAGATACACACACAGCTTACAGAGGGTTAGACAGGAATGAGTCAGATGAGGAATTCTTCAGAGGACCTGCGCGCTCTCCCCCCGAGACCCCCGACCGCTTCCCCAAAGAGACGCTTCGTCAGGCTCGGGAGGAAGACAAGCGATGGCTCTCATGTGTGAGTATGGGACAGTCTCGCATCTCCTCCTGTCAGTCAGCAAAACTCCACACATTTCCTAATGAATCTAACGCTCAGCTCATTAAAACCCGCAGCTCCTCCCAGTGTGAGCTCAAATGGTTTGTAAATCTGAAGCAGTGGACCTGTGTGAGGGTTAAGAAGCTTTAGAGGAGCTCTGTGAAGGAAACAACACTTCATTCTTTCATTCCTCCCCTGACAGAGCAGGGAGGCATGCAGAGGGAGAGCTGAGACCACAGACACGTAGGTACAGACTGCAGGGTGCAGTGGCTACAGCACCACTGACAGGAGGGGCTCGTTTAATTTCATTTAATTAGAATTTAATTGAAAGCTAATTTAATTTGTTTTAATTGCATTCATTTTAATGTAATTCATGTTTTAATGTAAGTAAACTCAACATATGTTTAACTGTGGGGTAGTTTGTTTAAAATGCTTGAATTATGCACTCAGTTAAATAAATGTTTAATATATGTATCTGATCCCATCCATCCATCTAAGATTTATGCGCTTATTTAACATCCAGAATAAACTTAGTGCTATTAAATGTTGTATTGAGTTGTTTTCCTGGATTGAAATCGCTGTTCGCTTTTTTAGTTAAAATAGACTGTTTAATTTGATCCCAATTTCTAAAAAAAAGTTAATTGTTAATTCAAGCTCATTTTTATTTTATTTATGTTGACTTGAAATGTTTATTTATTGAATATAAAATATTCACTCTGATTTAATGCATTGCTTAATTGCATAGTTCTTTCTCAAAGTTTATTTTAATGTTATATTTAGTTAATTTCAAATGTATTGATGACAGTAAATCAGTTTCCTTTCATTTAATGTTGATATTTCAAAGAAATCAGTTTGATTAACTAGCAGTTCGCCCTCCTGATGAAGTGTCTCTGGTTTCCTTCACCAGGTCGGTGTCTTCGTCACCCGAGGGCGTCGCCATCAGACACCCCAGCAAGAGCCACGTCCGTCGCCATAGCAACCGTCTCTCAGGGGTCTTCCAGCGCCGGCCCACCTCCAGCCCGGCCCCCATGTCTTTGACAGCGGGACTCAGGTCCACCCTGTTGGTCCAGTCCAGGAAGGGAAGCAGTACGTCTCTCCAGCTTTCATCTCATTGGAGCTCTTCAGTAGTTAGAAACGAAAGATTCCCCGGGGGACCATTTCTAATTTCTTTTTTTTATGTTCATGTAGTGTTGTGGCATTCAACAGCAGTCTTGGTCTTGACTCAGTCTTGTCTTTGGTCAGTCTTGGTCTTGAGATGCTCTGGTCTTGACTCAGTCTTGGCCCTTTTAAGTCCTGGTCTTCTCTTAGTCTTGGGAAGTTCTGGTCTTGGTCTTCAATTGGTCTCAGCACCTTGAAGTCTTGGCCTTGGGATGCTCTAGTCTTGGTTTTGACTACAGCACCACAGTATTGATTAATTATACAATTTCTTATGCATTTAAATAAAAAAAGACACATAAGCACACAAAAAAATCCTCTTATCAGAAACTAACAGATATTCAGTTAAAAATGAAGATAAGCGTTGTTACATTTCTGTCCAGAAGAAATATTCTATTAGTTTGTTCGGTTATCATTTTGGAAAAACCAGCAAGACCAATAACATGACAGCTTTGACTGCTTTCAATTGAGTGAAGCCAATAAAATCATTGTTTGTTCATACTATAACGAAATACTTGAGCCAGAACAGTCAGACTTTGTATAATACGACTGATTTAACTTCAGCTGACATCAAAATTATAGAGCATCTTCCTCCCACTAACTGAAGTAACCTCAGCTTAAATCCAAGGACGCAATTAAGGCCATGTTTGCTTGAGCATGGAGCTTGGAGTCACTGAGAAAACAACATTTTGAGAATGGCTCCGACTGCGTGGTTTCATTACAAAAACAAACAACAGTGTCAACTATGCAAACTACATCGTTTTAAGAGTTTCTGAGAAAACATATTGTTTTCAAAATGTTGCTGTATAAAAGCAAAACTTTTCTAAAACAATGTGAAAACAGTTAGTCTTCACTTGAAATGTTGTGGTTTAAAGGAGGCCTAAAACTAAAACACAAGCTGAAACTGATTCTCTTGCGTTGGGTGACTGCTGAGCAGACACATCCGAAGTGGTGAATGACTGTTGCTCGGTCGCTTATGAACCACGGCCTGTTTCCGCAGTGATCTCCACGGGCGCGCTGGTGGCAGACGACCCGTCTGAGCTGTCCAATCAGATTACAGCGCCGGGAATTCTCAAGATCTTTGGCAATGAGATCTGCGAGGGGGCTCACTACAAGAGCGTCCTGGCCACCACGCACTCCAGCGCCAAGGAGCTGGTGAAGGAGGCGCTGGAACGGTGAGTCCGCGGCCCGTCTGCACGCCACATGTTGCGCGCGTGTCCTCGTGCGTCCATGTCAGTGAGTTCTGTCTGTGCACGTGCCGCTTCGTCTGCAACATCAAAGCACTTTTGTAAGCATGGAGCCGAGAGGTTGGGAGATTAGCGTTGCTGCTTTTCGCTGTGTTTTGGACCAACAAAGCTGGCTCGACCCGTTGTTGTGTTTCGTTTAATTGCTGTACAAAGCACACAGTGTGCGCGTGCCAAATTCTTCATTTAGTAGCCCTGAAAAAGGTTGAGAAAAAAAAGAAACCACAGACTGGTGTGAAAGACAGCCAGAGAGGCGGCCTCTCTGGAGAGTGTCTGTCAGTCTCAGCTTACGTTGCAGCCAAAAACATAATGGGATGATTAATGCACGTGGTATTCAGCTTGTAGAGGGAGGGGTCAGGCAGGACGACTTTTTTTCCCTCCATAAACAACTTTCACTGACATTTAGATGTGCTACATTCATGTAAAAGTATCATTCATGTATTGAGGTTTATTTATCAGATAATACAATGAATCAAACTTTTTTTTTTACCCACTTTTAGATGAAAATAGTGTGAAACCTGCACTGATTAGTGACTATGATGCTTTTAGTTAATTTCTCTTGCTTTGTGATTGTGCAGCTTCTCCATGAAACAGCACTTTTGAATCCATTCTTTACTGTAAAGGCTCTTGCAGACAGTGAGCCATCAGCTAGTTGATGCACTGTTGCAGCTACAGATATTCCTTGAATCACAGTTTTGAGAACTCTCATCTAGCAGCAGGAGCTCTTGGCGGATGAACACGGCTGCACATCATGATGATTTTGCAATTTTACTGTCTCCAATGTAGTGGCAGCGGCTATTGCCTACAAGTGCAGTTTAGGCCCTGATGACGTGACAAATAAACTTTTGTTGCATTGTGTGGCTGTGCACTACAATATTCAGAAAACTGTACTTTTTGAAGACTGCTTCCAATGTTTTCCAAGTGTCTGTGCTGCATTGTGGACTTTTACTACCCCATCAAATGCATAAATGGTGACTTATTCCCCACACACTTCAGCTCGTGACTGGCTCATGTACGACGGAGAAGGACAATGTATGAATGTAAAACTTCCCTGAAATAAAATGGGGTTTCAGCAGAGTGAACGAGGCTTTAAGGCTCAGCAAATACATAACACACCTGGCTCCAAACAGATTTTTATTTGGTTGAATGAAATTGGAGCTAAACTAAACCAAACCCTTGTTCTCATGGTCAGTGAGAAAAACACATGCCTCTTGATTTATTGAAGCCAAGAGCGAAGCAGAGAATTACTTGACTCTGAAGTCACATTTCTTATATACTTATCAATTGTTGTTGACCTTAAAATATGTGTGAGTGGTTTTAACCACTGGGATGAACTCAAAATTGCTGAATTCACAGATTTATAGCAGGAATCTTGGTTTAATTCCTCTCCTTTAGTCAAAAATCAAGACAGCTTTGATAGGATTTGGTTTGTTATGACACCATGGGTGAAAAATATGGAATGTTTTGTCAAGTATTTACATTCTGATTTAATTTGATGTGATGCAGGTATGGCCTGAGCAAAGAGGAGGCCGAGTCCTTCGTTCTCTGTGACACAATCGGCACCACCGGCAGCCATCAGTGGAGGACGGAAGGCTTCAGAGTGCTGGGCGACCACGAGAAGCCTCTCCTCCTGCAGTCCCTGTGGAAGCCCAGGGAGGGTCTGGCCAGACGCTTCGAAATCCAGAAGAGAAGCTCGGTGGAGGAGAAGACGTCAAAAGAGAAGGACACAGTCACTGCTGGTACGTGACGCCTCCTAACTGGACCGATGACAGCGTGCATTGAAATCCTGAATGAGATTGTCTGCACGTCCTTGGTTTAGAGGCTTTCCCATTACACGAGGCATTGTAAGAACAAAAAACAGCTTCAGAGTTTTCACAGTGAAAATGTGGTTTGCTGGCACGTTGTTTTTTTTTTCCAATGACAATCAGCCAAGCCACGCAGACCAAACTGTAGTTTAATACGTCTACTGTTCCCTGAGTTCTTTCTTTTCAGTTCCTGGTACAAATTTGGATTTGTGTATCACTCGTTAGGCCATAAAAATGACCTGTAAAACTTGAAATGTGTTGAAGGTTGCAGACACACTGAAAGTTAATTAAGCCTCCTCTGGCGGCACGCCCCTTTTCTTAATACTGCAAGACAGACCTCCACCCTGCTGAAGAGTCTGCGTTTATGGAGCATGATGGGACAGAAAGCGCCCACAGCTTCCCACAAATGCCCGACACAAAGGGTAGGGTTGTAGGGAGGGACGCTTTCTCTCACTTTTACACTCGTTTGTTGGGGAGCAGCCCCCGGTCGTGGTTGACACAGCTGCGGTCGTACTGTAGGAGCGTGTCCTGTTATGTGTTTTTATGAATGGTTCCGCTTGTGACGAGCTTCTATCAGTGTCAGCTTGTGGATGCCTGCTTCTGGGTGGGTGAGCTTTTAAATTTCCATGAGCTCCTTCTTTTTTTTCCATCGAGTTCTTCTTCATGCATGAAACTTTTCCATGTTTTGTTTCCACCATAAACATGCTGTCTATGACCAGATATGCGATGAGATCAGCTCCTCACTTTTCCCTTTTATAGTCATCCGCTCCAGTTACAGGCTCCAGAGCTGTGAAGATGATGATACTGGTGTCAAATTCCCGAGAGCGCTTGATACAGCTTTTCAAAAACTTCATGTCTTAGACATGGAAACAGAGCCTAAATATCATTTACACAAACACTGGGTTCAGTCACAGTAACAAACAGCAAGATGATGATGCTGATGTCAAATAACAGCGAGCATCTGATGCAGTCTGCTGGTAAATTCAGTTAGCTACTGAAGAAGGGCAGTAGCAAAAATAATTGAGAACTGAGAGGCCCTAATTAATAAACAGCCAGTACATGGAAAACTGTGATTTAAAAAAAAAAAAAAAAAAAACTTCTATCAGAGTAATTTGGTGGATGCTGAGTGTGGGGGAAGACTTTTTTTTTTTTTTTAATTTCCATCAGTGTCTTTTTTTCCACTAAGGCCTGCTTCCTGCACAGGGCTTTTCCATGTTGACTCTGGCATAAACACTCTATGTACGATTGACCGAACACACATGCACACACACACTCACACTCACACACACACCTTACCCTGTTTCAGGAAAAAAAATAAAACGTGTTGCTCTGTCACCACATTCCATTGCGCCTGTGCCTAATGTGTTTATATAGCAGCTCACTTTGTACAGTTCCACTGCATTCCCAGCCCTCGTGTTTGTTTATCCATCCCCCACCCCCCCTCAGGTATCAATGCCCAGGCCCGCAAGCTGCAGAAGAGCCGCTCCAGGGTGACCTCCACCTTCATCGAGAGGACCGTGGGCCGCAGTCAGAAACTATGGCGAAGCAAGAGCGAGATGGACCTGCTGGACTCAGAGGGCAACCCAGACCCCAGCGGCATCATGGCGGTCAAGGATCAGAGCCAGACTTTGAATCAGCGCCTGGAACAGAACGGCATTCAGATCCCGGCGGCGCGCTCCATCGGGGAAGACGGGTTTCGGGTCAAAACAGAGAGCCACTGTCCGCCAGGGCCCCGCGGCGAGCGGGAAGGAGAGGAGTCGGAGCGGGAGGAGACGGAGAGCAGCGACGATAACACCACACAGTACTCAATTCACCCTCCTCGAGACTGTCCCTACCTGCTGCTGCTGAAAGGCTGCAGCCTCTCACAGGTATCCCAGCACACCACAGGCCCAGTCACACGCAGCCCTGCTTACTACGCTTCCAAGCGAAAAAGACAAATAATTCACTCCATTGTGGTTGTTTGCAAAACGATGACATTTGTAAATATTCAGTGAAATCTGAAATTTTTAAAGAAAATGGCTTCTGAAGTTTTTACTTAAATGCAGAATATGCAACTTTTCTGAAACACGTAGCATAAGTAAAGCGATTTCAGTTTCAAAGTCATTTCAATTCAACAGCGCTTCTTCATTGATGTGTTAATTTACCACACCGTCATCTGCATAAGTGGAGATCCATTTCTCACAGATATGACCCCCCCCCAAAAAAAAAAAAAAGAATTGAAATCATTTTGACTATTTTCAACATTCTGGTCAATGTGTTCATGCTTTTACAGTTGTATTAGAGAAACATCCATCAGTGGCCTGGCATGCTCAATGTTTTTTCAGTTTTTGTTCCATTTCCGTATTAAATGGCGATCCTTTACAATCCTTGCCAACTGAATGCAAGTATGTGTACGTTTTGCAGTATTGGTATCTGTGTGTCTTTACATTTATTTTTTTTCCTTTTATGCTCCTCTGCAACAACCGAAAACCTAGTTGGCAAGTAAGTTGTGGCTGGTGCTGAATTACACAAAGATCTTTAAAGAAGCCCACAATAAGATGAATCAGGATCTTTTGAACTGTTTGTCATTATAATCTACATCTGTAGACTTCCAAGACATGGTTAAAGCTTATAAATGACCATATTTTATTCTTTTTTGCCATAAATCAGAGACAGCAGCTGACCGACTCTCCTGAAAGAAAGAGTTTTGTTAAGCATGTATTGTAGTACGGATCATCTCCGGAGATGAAAACATTAGCACTGATATATAAGGCATGTCTATGGCACGATTGTTAATCTTTGCTGTACTTTGCCTTTTTCCATGCAGTGATTGGCTGAAGTCCCATTCAACTTTGTCTCCTGGAAATTTGTCACCATTTAATTGCTTGCAAAAATGATAATCTTTCCCTCTGAACGAGCGAAAGATTATCATGTCATCTTAAAACACTGCTACACTGTCTGATTTGACAAGCTATTTTTTTAAAAGAAACCCACAGCTTTTCCAAGAGCAGTGCCGTCATTTGCGTTGAACTAACTCTCATGTCAAGGAAAATAGACGCACCTCGAAATGCAGTTGGTGGTTTTGACTTTCAGCTCATGTGGCAATAAATGGGACAATTTAAAGACACATAAGAGTTTTGTTTAACTCTATTATTGATGCAGCTTTTGCCGATTCATCGTTTAGAAATAACAAACAAATCAGATGATGGAAAACGACCTTGACTTCTATTATTTGAGGATTTATTTAGTTCTTGGAGAGGATTTTTTTTTAGCTACAATTTAACATAGCAGTGCGTTTGTAATAATTGTTGGCAGTGTTAAAGATTTCCTTGGATTTCAAAGGCGACTTATCAATATGACCTTCAAAATTTCATCCATCCTTAACAAGACAACTAAAACCAGCGTATGTGGACACAGGCAACAGCTCATTCAGCTTCCATGGGAAGCTGCTTCACAGGCTGTTTTTTTGGCTTCTTGACCAAATATTCACATGTGCTTTGCATTAGACTGAAAATATATTAATAGAGCAAATACAGTGAGGTGCCCTGCAGTTACAGTGAAAAAAAAAATAACACTCAGAGAAGGTGTTCACAAAGAGAAACCGAGGGGAGAAATGTTCATGTCAGAGTTCAGAGCTGCACGTAGAAAAGCTGTCCGATCAGGAAACAGAAAAAGACAAACCTGCCACTGCTTCCTGACTGATTATGGGAGTTTTTTTTTTTTTTTTTTTTTTTCTCAACTGCTGCACACACAGCAGCTACCTCTCACACACTGGGGGTGATTTTCACTCTGCGTCACGCTTCCCAAAAGACCCATTACGAAAATACGATCACACCCTCGACCCGCGCTGCCGACGCGGCTTAGTGAGTTTGTCTTAATTCAGCCGGATAAATCTGTCCGGCTGGAAAAGACAAAGCATCACAAGGGCAATGTCAAACACAATAATCCCTTCACATTGTGCCCCCCACTCGCCGGGTTTCATAAAACATTGTTTGCCTAATCGGGCTCGGGTCGAGATTGTTAATTTAATGCGGGCACATGACCGGGCTGCTAAGCTTTGGCTCAGAGGGGCCGTTGTTATGTAGCAGGAGTAATAAACGCTGGAGCGAAATCAAAGCTCAGATTTTACTTTTTGTCAAGGATTAACAAAACTGCGAGATGTTACACGTTTTCTTTGACTGTTCAATGAATCTTATTTTTGTTTTTCAAGAACACAGAACTGCTCACGACACCCACGGGTGCTGACTCGGCCTGGCAGGCTGACTAGATATGCCTTTCAGTATTTCTGCCATTTCAGTGTCAAAAGACATCATTTTCAAAACGTTGTAGTAAACTGGATCCCCTGAACTGGGAATCTTTCCAGAAGTAACTTCTGCTCCATGTCTCTCCTTTCAGGACTTTGTCATTTACCTTCTTGTGGCACCAGACGTGACCATTGGTCGGCAAATCAACTGTGAAGATGGGTCGAAAGCGGACATTCTTCTCTCCGCCTCTGACGTCCTTCCGAGGCACTGCTGCCTCCGCCGCGGTGGCGGTGGCGGTCCCACCACGCTCTGCCTCGGTCAGAACGCCGTGGTCACGAGGAACGGGGAGTTATTGCAGAATGACGTGCAGCTCAGCGCCGGCGATGTGATCGGTTTGGGACAGCACTACCTGTTTCTCTTCAAAGATCCTCTGGCGTCGACCCCCAAGGTGAGACGTTGTTCCAGTCATGATTTCAACCCTGACTGTCAGAGCGACTTTAGGTTTCTTGATTCTTTCTTTGATTGAAGGAGGTGAGCGATGTTCCTCCTGAGCCTGGCTTGTCCTCTGCTCCCTGGATGCTTCACAATAATCATCATCCTTCTGCTGCAAGCCGAAGTGGAGAAACGCTCGTCTGCAGCACCTGCATGTCAACCTGCACTGACCTCCAGAGCTCGGACTGCAGACGACGCCCCGGCGGCTGCGCCCCTCCGTTTCTGTCCTCCCCCGAAGGAGGGAGCCTGACTCTAAACTATGAGGCGGAGCACGAGGATCGCATCGTCAAGGAGATCGTCGCGATGGGAAGAGCCGGAAGCATCCTGGACCGGCCGCCGCTGACTGTCTCCTTCCTGTTGTGCATGTGCGTCCAGTATTCCGCAGCGTGTCTTCAGGCCTCGGACCTCCGCAGGCTGCTGCTGCTCATTTCCAGTGATGTTCAGAGCGCCGTGTGGGTAAGTCCGAGTCCGAGGGAACGGGAACAAACGGTCCAAAAGTTCCAGCTGATCATTTTGAATTGATTGGTTTTTTTTCCACATAAATCAAATGTCTTATTGTCATATACAGTATCATTAGATAATCATTTAGAAAATGTCTCTCTAGAAGAGAGGCACCATCAGAGGGGAACATCCCAGTTCTACGAAGTACAAGCAGATTTTTTGGTCCTGAAATAAGGCGTGATCAAGCACAAAGGGGGAAATACTGTTATCTTCAGGCAGCAGATGGTTGCTAAAATTCTGCCTCTAACAATCTGATAGTGTCAGAAGTCGGTGGTGCTTTGTTTTCTTAGCAGAGTACTGTTCAACTGCTTAGGCAAATGATTACCAGTAGAATGTATGATTTATGTAATTTCCTCAAAAATGTGTTCCTGAGATGTTTTCTCCTATTGTTCTTCCCAAAAAATTTAACTATTTATTTAATTGTGCAAATAGACTGAAGCGCACATGTTTTTTGTTAAAACATGGTAAGAAGATGAAGTTGTATTAATTACATGCAACTGCGGAGAGGAATTTTTTATTTATTTTTCAGTTAGCTGTCACAAAGAAACAGTTTATGTTTAATCTCATTTTCTCTTCTTGCTCAAGAACATCAGACAGTCTAAAACTCACCTGTGATTTTCAAAGAGGTTGATTTTATCCTCCACTAAAATCTGTGAAAAGTAGACTTGGACACACACCAAAGCACTCGCACCACGCGCTTTAGGCAAGTTAGTGGACAAAACCATTGCATAAAACTGTTAGGATTTGAAGAAAAGAATGTTACTAAATGTAATTTGGGCACATCTGACACTGTCAAGTATCCAGGTTTGTTTATATACTTATGTAACACAGAAATTAAACAGTTGGTCCATGCAGAATTTGAGGATTAACTTCTGTTTGGAGATTATAATTGAAAATGTTGCAATTTTAATACAGGTGATAAAGACACGTGCAAAAATAGTGTACTCTACAGGCTGGATGAAGCAGGGGAATCAATTCAATTATATTTCCAGAGGGTGGGATTAGTAACATGACAGTGTCACAACCTTTAAATGCAAGTTTTTTTTTTTTTTTTTTAGCAGATCCAAATGTTTTCCTTTGTTTCAGTGTATTAAGGTTTGAGTAAATTGTTGGAAAGCATACATTTATTGGAATATATCTAAAAAAATCTGGACTATTTTGAAATGTTTATAGTTTCTTCATCACACCATTTTTGCATACTGACGCTCTCAGTGTGGTTTTTGAAGCTGGTGATACTTTGTCTCGGCTCAAGGCCACATTTTCAAGGTCTTGGTTTTGACTCAATCTCGGCGCTTTAAAGTATTGGTCTTGACTTGGTCTGTAAATACCATCTCTGTTTGATCAACTCAGTGCAAAACGTTTGTCTCTTCATGCAGGAGCACACAAAGAATCTCGCCGCGGTTCAGCCTGAAGCGTGAGTCAAGTTTCCTGTTTCACCGTTCTGCTCTTCGTACACGTGGAGCCACGTGGATCATTTCTGATCATGTTTCAGCCTCGACGGCGAGATCACGAACCCGGAGGACCACCTGAGCGTCAGCGAGGTGACGGCAGGGTTGCGCCCTCTGGTGGTGTGGATGTCCAACGGCCTGGAGCTGCTGCAGATGGTTCAGTACCAGCTGCCTCTTGTTGTGGAGTGGAGAGTCCGAGAGGAGCAGGAGCAAGAACAGAACGAAGAGGAGGAGGACGAAGAGAGGAAAGAAGCTAAGAAGTCAGGTTAGTACCTTCTGTAACTGTACCTTAATATTGTGCCCGAACCTCAGGTGCTTGTCCATATTTTTAGGTGTTTAAACGTTAAACATGCTTCAATTATGAAGGAAATTAGGTTTAATCTTTGCTTTCAGGCTACTGTTGTCAGGTTTAGGCCAAAATGTGCAGGAGCAGCTATCCGTTTACTGTTTTCTATTTGCGATATCCTGATGCTTGCCGGTGGTAAAGTCACAGCATTCTGTTGTCATATAGTGACATCTAGTGGTCACAGATGGTACATTCCAGTATTTTCTAAATCCAAACCATGTCTTGATATAAGTTGCCTGAAATCACTAAAAGAAATTTAACCTGTAGTCCAGAAAACAGCAAAATATCCTCTTTAAAGCTTATTGTGACTACTGGGAGGATTAGAAAATATCTTCTTATGAGTAGAAATATTCTCTCAGCCAGAAACTCCAATATTTACAACCCATCTTCAGCCATATGTCACTTTTCTTTCTAACATGCTATTGAAGATGTTTATGGGTCTGTGATGTGTTTTGCAGCGCTGCTGGAGCTTCGTCTGTCCAGCGTCCGTTCAGCCACTGACGAAACCACAGCCGTCCTGGAGGAGGTCGTCATGCTTGCCTTCCAGCAGTGCGTCTACTACGTCACCAAGGTCGGTTCAGTGTGTGTGTGACGTCCAGGATCACATGTTAGCATGATGTTACCATGACAACATGTCTCGAGTTTCACAATTATTATTATTATACTGTAACTTGCTGTCAAATGCACCATTTTTGCACAATTTTTTTCTAACTTGCATAGATATCTGCAGTTTCCATCAGTAGCGCTTCACACTTTCAGCTCTTTATTAACTGTTTTAGTCACTTTTTTCTTGACTTTTGGGCTTCTGGATACCGTCATGTGGCCACCAGGGCTGAAATGAAAATGAATCAGTTTCTAGAAGGTGTTTGATTTTGAAAGCGATTCGATTCTTGATGCTTTCCCTCCATCCCCACAACGCATTGAAATTTACGGTTCGCTCTGCCTCGAATGTGCGCCATAAACAAAGGTAACTGGTTTCATCCATGTTCAAGATGCAGGACACCACCATGAGGCTGCGCGTGGCTCTAGAAATAACCACCAACGTCCAACAGAGAAGAGTCTGATCACGTTCGTGCAGTCGACCATTATGATGTGTAGCTTAAGAAAAGTAAATAATCCGAGGCGAGTGGAGAATAAGGAGCCCTGTGAGTCGCTCTGACAGCGGCTAATGGAGCGGACTGCCACTGTGGGCCCACACTGGGGGGCTTTGTGGCGGCGCAGACAGACGGGACAGCGGGGGTCCCAGTGTTTGTGTTTTCACGCCGGGGGGTGGGGGATGAATGCCGTTCACATCAACCTCTGCATCGCACCTTGCTGAATCCGACAAGAGTCACTTTCACCTTCAGTATTTAAAACTCCCCATTACAGATATTAATATCTTACTACCATGAGCTCATAAAGATGAGAGAACATCTTTGTCGCTTTATGAAGACATCCAGTGAGAATTTTTGACAAAAAATGGTAAAATAGTGCCTTCAGTTTTACACATTCTAACATATTCTGATTTGAATAAGATTTATGTTGTTGTTTGTTATCAAGACGGACTCTAAAAAAGCGTTAAAAGTTCTTGAAATATTGTTCAACGATGATGAAATTCAGAGTTAAATGAGTGGTTTGTGAGGCTTGTAAACATTCATTTAATTGTTTGCAAGATTGTAAAAAGTATGATACATTTAATTAAAGCTGTGTTTTTTTTTTCAACAAGCTATTCAGAGGATAGCAGAATTCATATTATTTTGTCATTCTTGCTGTTTGAGTTTTTTTCCTCCATTATTGCATTCCACGTCCCATTTTTGAGTTACTTCTGCAAAAAAAGCATGCTGGGTAACCTCTGATGAGCCTATTTATAAGAAGATTTATTGACATGCCTGAGTTTTATCTCCATGCAGAAGATGCATACCTAAGACATCTTTCATACCAGTTTTAAGGCTAAGGTAGGCTAATCACCACGTTATTTATGGAAACAGGAGTGGTGTTAACCCTTTATCCAGGGATTATTTAGCAACTTCTGCATTTTTTCCTGTTGGATTAATATTTTGTGATATAAAATTTCCGTTCATTGGACTCACCTGATTGATGCAGTTAATTACAGCATGTATTATATAAAATATGAACAATGCGCTCATATTCCCAATGCTTTTAAAAAGTCACATCAGGGCACTTTTTGCTGCAAGTCGATAGCATGCAAAGTCTTTTACAAAAATCCTGCAAGACATTTGTCATATTTATGGATCTTTTTTAAGCGGAAAGTGTTGAAATGTGTTGGATTTAGTTCAGAGTGATGCTTTACGACTTTTTTTAGGAGTTTTTTCAAGTGACTTTGAAGTCCTCAGATGACACTCTGATGCACTGGATTAAAAATAAAAACATTATAGATGTAAGTAAAGTCATTATTGGGGCTGTTTAGCACTGACGGTGAATGTGTGTGTTTGTGCGCCATGTGCTCGATTCCCACAGTACTAATATTTCATGGTAGCCTTCAGTCGCGCACCACACCCATGGACGCCAGCCCAGGAAAGTTTCAGACAAATTTCCAGTGGAGCTGTGTGGGTGTGGGTCCAGAAAGAACGCCTAATGAGGAGATCGGCCTATTTACGATGGTGACATGACATCCAGCTCAGTCTTTCTGCCAGCATGAGTGAAGCCTGAAGTTGAGCCAGCTGGACGTCCACTTCCCGATGAAATCGGTCGGTTTCCCGCGCAGGAAGGAAGGCCGTGGATCAGTCAAGCTTCAGCAGGAGGAAGTGGTTGTCTGACCGCTCGTCTGTCAGTAGATCCAGAAATAATCCAAATAAAAAGAAATAATTTGTAGCGTCTTGATGCAGAGCTATTATTTCGCTTTGTATTTACATTTCCTCTATCAGGAAAGGTTGGAGTGGTTTATTTGTTGTTTATCTAAAGTTAGCTTTAACTGAGAAAAGAAAAACAGGTTAAGATGAGCAAAGAGGCAGAGAAAAGAGCAGGAAATGTTAGGAAGCAGTGAGATTAGAAGGATGAGTGAAGTGAAGACTGAAGGAGCAGGTGTCTCTGGAAGCTCGACGCTAAATCAAACCAAAGAGGGCAAAAAGTATGAAAGCTGAACTAAGAAAGTAAATAAGGAGGAGCTGAAGAGGTAATCCGCCCCCAGACATGAAAAGCTTGTCCCGCTGATCCACATGTTGTCCTGGTTTTCACACAGCTGGTTTCCTTTGGACATGGTCTCGTCATCCATCACCCCTGTCATTTCTCAGAAAGCTCCGATCCGCGACGCCCCGGCTAAAAGCCCGGCGCTTCCCCTCTGCAGCCGTCTCAGGGGTCTCGGGGGTCTGCAGCTCACCTCTCCAGAGAGACGTGGCCTTTTTAACCCCGCTGCGCTGCATTCCTCGATGCTTCGCAAATTTATGTGTAAACATTTCATCGCATGTGTCTCCCTCTCTCCACCTCTGCAACAGAGATGCAGGACAGTTGATGAATGCGGACTGTCCGAATGCATCTGTTGGTGTGCTGGCCGTGATTAAATCCACACGAAGAAACATCTCAGAGGGAAACAGGAGAGTTTCACTCAATGACGATGTTTGTGTTTGGGATTAAAGTAATATCTGGAATCACTGAAGCAGCTAAGCACAAGACCAACACCGGAACTGCTAAAGTAGCTAAAAATAACAATCAAATATCCGCAAATGGTATTTGTAGTTCTTCTGATAAATACAGCAGAGCTTATCTGAAATATTCTAGGCAGGTTTATCCTCAGATTAAATGTTAATTTATTTTGTGTGAAGTTTGTGAAGCGGCAGTAAAACTTCAGACCTCTGAGCTGTCCTCTCCCTTCACTGTCGGGTTCGCAGAGTTCAGACGACTTATTGATTTGTGGCTGAGATTTTTGTGGAGGAGTCGATCTGACCCAATCCCAGCGGTGGGAATTACATACGAGCACTCTATATGGCTAAAAACAATGGGTGCACTGTATCTCCATACTGTCATGACCCCTCCGCTTAGTGGACATGCCCGCTCATAAAACTCTAAATGACCTCAAGATGGTGTAATAAATCTGCTTGGATGGAGAAAATGTTGTGGAAAGCCTGAAAGAAAACAAAAGAAACCTGTCAATATGATTAAAGTATCTAGAAAATTGCCCAAAATTATCATTTTAGCAGAGAATCTATTGTTATTGCAGTGAGAGACATTTATTTGCATAATTTAATATTTTCTGTGGTTTATCTCTTCTGAATCTCTGCTGTTGCTCTTCTTTATACCACAACTCTGCCTATGTGTCAGATCATCTCCCATACTTTTTTTTTCTTTTTTTTTTAAACCAAGCTTGTATTTATTAGCTCGGAAGCTCCGATACTTTTCATAGCTTCCTTCACCGACTCATCAAAATCGATGGCATCAAATTTCAGTTTGGGCTCAGCTCTCCATCCGATCCCTCCTTAGAAAAACCGAAAGTATACGTTTGTGCGAGCGTGCAAACCATTCATGCTTCACACAGGATCTCAGTCAGTGAGACTCCTGAAGTCTCCTCCGGTACGGCTTTGCAGCTCGCTCTGATGCAAACTGTAACAGCGGTGGCAGCATTTTGTTAAATCCCTGTTTATGTTGGGAGATTTCCTGTTCGTCCGCCCGACGTCGGTCTTTCAGCTCCGGGATGGAAAACAAAAGGCGCCACTGGTGAGCAGCTATTCCAGCTGAAGACACGCCGGGATGAGTGGAGGCTCGCTGTAACGGGCTTGTGGGCAGACTGTGTGTTTACTTGTCCATCACGATGAATGCACAAACAAGCAGACGGAGCTCTTTATGTTGTGACCCCAGGGCCAGAGCATGGATGCATGCGGTGATCCCAGAACTCGGCACTCGTCGGGCGGCTGGATCGTCTCCAGCTTGGCTCAGCTGAGCGATATTTTCCTACTGGCAGCCCGTGCGTTATTATTCGGTTTAATGCTCACCCATTTCCATTGTCTCATGTGCAGCGAGAGCTGCGGCCGCTCGTGCTGGGCCTGCTCTGGCCGACATGTAAACCGATCCTCTCAGGGTGGATTCCTTCAGAAGTCTTCACTCAGCAGTCCTTGTTGCTGCGCCATGCCAAGCCCACATCGGCCACTTTCAGCTTTTCAGGAATGTGGATCTCCGGCTGGCGCTGGCCCGGGATGCTCGGTGGGTGTAAAGAGTGAGATCGCAGGGGAAGGGGGGGATGTCTGTGTACAATTAGCCCGAACAAAGCTGTCCTTGTCCGGGTTTCCTCTGAAGAGCAGCAGTGGACCTTTGGCTGAGCTGGAGGAAATGTTGAAGACTCAGCCTTTTTTTAGTTAGTGTCAAATTAATCTTATATCAGCTCTGCAGCAGTGTCTAGAGGCAGACGTGCGTGTGCTGTATGGGTGGTCTGAAATCTCGTTTGGAGGGTTTAATTTTTTTAGTTTGGTGATCAGAGCAGCCACTGCGCAGTGTTAGCTTTTCCAACCTCAAACTGACCCACAGGAATCGTCAACAATCTCCACATGGACTCATTCGCTTTTTTTTTTACTGTCTTCCCCTCAGCTCCTGTATCCCATCTTGCCGGCACTCCTGGACTGCAACCCGTTCAGGGAGAACCCCGAACCGCGAGGGTCCGTCCAGAGTGTCGGGTTCCCGCAGGCCGGCTGCGGACTGCGGGTCCCGGGGGAGATCCGGCGGGTGCTGGATGTTCTGGCCGAGGTCTGGACGCTCCTGTCAGACTGCCAGGTCCACCCAGAGATCTCCGCTCAGCTCATCGGCTACCTCTTCTACTTCATCAACGCCTCGCTCTTTAACTCGCTGATGGAGAAAGGTACTAGCAACGCTTGTTTGTCGGAGGTGCCGCATTCTGTCGGCACATCCCAAAACCCGAGGTTACAGGATGTTGAGTTTGGCCCATGTGAGTCAAAGGAAATTAGCACCAATTTCCACCCAAGAAATTAAGCAACATTAAACCAAACAGTTGGGAATGAAAAGGTCAAACAGGGCTGAGATGGTGAGAGTACATCTACGCATTGGCATAAACGTACGTCAACAGATATCTGTACTATCTGTACTGTACTGATTTACATCTACACTTTGCACTTTGTTTTCCTTCAAGACAGAATTCCTGACAGATTTTCAGGTCTTATGTCATCAGAGGATTGTAATCTGCCTCATTAGAGCACTGCGCAGAGCTGGTGGGGATCAAGGGTCTTGCTCAGTGACCCACCTGCCCACTGGGAGTCGAACGTGCAAATTCTCTATCCCAAGTTAGCCAGCGTCTCGTGCTCCAACTGAATCTGTCAGAAGGAGAAGGTAGTTTTGATGTTTCCGCTCTGCTATCAGCTATCAATAACTGATAAAAGTCTAACATGATGTTTGATCTTTCCTGGAGGTTTAGTAGGACCTTCACTATATTTGTAGATTCAGAATAATTTTCTTCAGATGTTTCCTCTGTAGCTGTGTCGTATGGAGTTACAGTGTGTCCTGAAACTCGGCCCGACATGAGGCTCTGTGGTCTCCGATACCTGCCTGCTCAATTAGGAGCTGCTAACCTCAAACATGTTCACTGGCTCAATCCCCAAAGGCATGTTCAGCTGGAACCATCCTGCCCCCTTGTGGGCATCCAGCTTTACAGCTGCTCTGCTTCCAGTGACCTCTGAACGAGTGTTTCCTCCCCACTCCCCCCACATAACCTCCAGTGCAATAAAAGACTGTCAGTGTGCAATGAAAACTGCATTTTCACACATTCCTCCATTAAAATGAGGATTGTCTTCAGTTGGACAATAATACACATTTGGTGCCGCAGCATCCACCTACTTTTATACACTTTTATATATTCTATGTATAGTTTATTCTCGCGTTTGAATGAACTAAATGTCTGCATCAGGTTGCGAGTTTAGGCCACTGAGGTCATAGAAATGTTTCTGAATGTATTGAGAATCTGAGAGCAGAATGTACGCTAAGTTACCCACGGTGTTCAGAGTATTGGGTGTCCAGGTAATTACATGGTTTGAGTATATATGTTGAGGATCAGGTGTTCCACCCAGACAGAAGAACAGATCATGACTGCCCAGCAGGTTACAGGTCTGGAGGTTTTTGGAAACATGCCATGAAGCTGAAAGGACGAAAATAAATGGACAAACTGTTCAAATGGACTTTTGAAGCACCATTAATTAGAAAAATGAAAAATAAACTGATTTGGTCCTAGCTGTTTAAGGTTACTGTAACTCTACCACTTCCCCACTCCTATGAATCTAATGTCTCAACGGCAGCTGGGAAATTTTCATGAATTGGATTAAAAAGTTTAAATGGACTCTAGAATAAACTGGTTAAAATGTGTTGGGTTGTCTCCATCAGACTGAGCTGATTTGATTTGGTTAAAGATCACAGGGTCAGGTTTCATGTTTGTTCTGGTTTTGTGAATGCCTCATCTCAGGGAAGGCTGGTGAACACACTCAAATGTGGTCTGAGTTTTGTCAGACTCAAACATTAACTGATTAGAGCTTGGTGCTTGAAGGCATTGGCAGGGCGGAACCTCCAACCCGCACGCTGCGAACACAGCCTCCAGATTTATGAGCAACCGCTGGGAATGGCCGCTGTAATTTCATTTTAATGAACAGACACTCGCTTGTGCACGCAGGCTCGGAGCCAGGTTTCTACCAGTGGTCCCGGGGCGTGCGGATGCGGGCCAATCTGGACCTGCTCCTGGACTGGGCCCACGCCGCCGGACTGGGAGAACTGGCCTTGGAGCACACACACACTCTTTCATCGGCCATCAATCTGCTGGCTACGCCTAGAAAGAATTTACTGCAGGTGAGACGCGCACACACACACACACACACAGAGACACACATTATCCAGCTCTAAATCATCAGCCGACACTGAATGACACAACTTTTGCTGAGTGGACAGAAACTGATTTCCTTTCAATAATAAATTACTCTTGTTCGGCTTTGTATTTATAGTTCCACAAGAAAAGGCTGAAAAATACCAGCAGCAATTTATGGAATAGAATCAAACAGAATAGAAATACTTAATCATTTAGAACCAGAACAGCTTGTTTTCGGAGTCTGATCCCAGTGGTTGTGCAGTCATCGTGGGCGACGCTGCGCTCCGACCACCCCGCCCTGAGTCCCGCTCAGCTCAACCACCTGCTGACGCTGTACAGCCCGACGTCCCCCTGCAGACACACCTGGACCCCGTCAGCTCAGGACCAGGCGGCGGCTGTCCAGACCGGTGAGGATCCGGCCGTCTGCGCCATGAAGCACGAGGAACATTCAGCCTCGATCACCGTGCACTTCCTGTCTCCCTCAGCTGACCTGCTGGAGAGCTTCGACACCCACCATCCCCTGCTGCTGCCTGACGGGGGTTACCAGCTCCAGCTGAGACGGCCGGTGACAGATGTTTCTCTGAGGGAACAGCTGGACGCGCTGAGGGAGTTTATATCCAACCTGCGTGACGCCAAGTTAAACGTCACGGCTGCAGGGGAGAACCCGCCACTGAAAAATGTACATTTGCCTCTTCAGATGTGGAGTTTGCATGTTCTCCTTGTGTGTGTTTGTGTGAAAAGCAAGTGCGTCTCTATCTAAAACTGGAGTTAGCGTGTTAAATATGAACAATAAATTATATTTATCGGTTCAAAGTGTGGGGAGATGAGACCTCTAACAAGCTGTTTTCACTCCATGTAGTAGTTTTTGATTGTTTTCCAGACTTCCTGTTGTTGGCATTATGGGATGAGATTATTTACAGCTGTTGAGGTCCAATAAAAAGCAGAACTCTTCCTGTGCTGACTAGATGCTTTGAACTAGAACTTTCTGCTGACTCTTTATATATAAAAGCTCCATTTACATGACAGTGTTTCAAATGAAAACACACCACATGTGTGTTTTTGTTTCAGAACCGTTTGGTGTTTACACAGCAACGTTTTGAAAACGATGTGTTTTTAGACTTCAGGCTGATTGTCAACAGAAGATGCATCTGTCCACATGACATTGTAAATTTAAAATCTCGAATGTTGCTTTGACAAGCGAAGATCAGCCGATCACCATCTCGTCAGTCTATTTTGTATTTAGTAACAATTTATGTTCCCCAGTTTTAAGGTGTGGTTTTTGACGTGTGTTCTTATTTTTCCTTCAGGGTTGTACCATTCAGATGGAGGGAAAACAAACCGGGACAGGTTCTCTTTTTAACAACAGTCTAAAAACTGTGGATGCGTCGTTAGATGAGGTGATCTTATCCGTCCAAACCCACGTACCCAGCAGCGCTCCCTCTGTTGCCTCGCCGCCCTCGCCCCCTTCTCCATCCCTCGCCCGCCACCTGGATGAGGTGGACTCCTGTGGCGCAAGCATTCTGTCCCAAAAGCTGAGAAAGCTTGAGCTGCAGACCAGAGACACTGTGAGCAGCGAGCTGAGGAGGTCTTCTCT
The DNA here is from genome assembly GCF_902148845.1 of Salarias fasciatus. Classification (NCBI taxonomy): domain Eukaryota; kingdom Metazoa; phylum Chordata; class Actinopteri; order Blenniiformes; family Blenniidae; genus Salarias; species Salarias fasciatus. The sequence continues at coordinate 6,171,386 of NC_043752.1, read as the reverse complement.
GGACCCTTCATGTCTCCTCACCCCTCCAAACACCCCCCACCGAGAAGGCCCTGCTGATCTGATGAACCACGAGAAGTGGATGAAGACCGAGGAGGAGACTCTTCCCTGGTACTCCACTGTAGATGAAGGTATGGGAAGATGTTGACAGTTTGTCTCATTTAAAAAAAAAAATTACATCGAATGTATCTGATTTCTCCGCAGGCGGATTGGTGTTTGAGTGTCTTGCTGCACTGAAAGTCGACCGCTTGAAGTCAGATTCCATCAGCATGCAAAGACTTGTGGAGCTGAAGGAGGAAGAAGAGGAGGAGGACGTGGAGGAGGAAGAGGAGCTGGTGGACGATCGCTGCGACGGGGACAACGATGAGGTTTTCAGCCTGGAGCTGGAGCGAGGCGAAAATGGACTCGGCCTTGCTTTGGTTGACACGAGGGTGAGAGAGCCAAGTCCCGGGAGCGAGAAAACCAGTCTTTTTATTCCATTTGGTTGTACCTGATACCAGAAGATGCCAGCCAGCCTCCCATATGATGAATCGTTTTTTTTTTTGAGAACTTGACATTTTCCTCAACGGTTCCAGGACACGTCGATGAAGGTGAAGGGGGTCTTCATCCGAGCGGTGGTCCCAGACTCTCCCGCAGCTCGCTGTGAGAAGCTGCTCCCCGGAGACCGGATCCTGGCCGTGAACGGGGTCAGTCTGCTCGGTTTGGACTACCACAGGTAAAAACGACCTGCTCAGTGTCTGGGGTTTTTCTTTTTCTTTAATTTTTTACTGACGTGTTTCACCTCTTCAGCGGGAAGGAGCTGATCCAGTCGTCCGGAGCCAGACTGAGGTTGCTGGTTGCCAGGTCTGAATGGATGGTCGAAGCCATCCGCACTGAATGCTGACGCTGCGCCGGAGTCCGCTGACTGAAACAGCTGGTTGGACATTCCAGCTGAGGATGTGGACAGTGACTTAAAGACAAAAAAATGCACTATGAAACAAGCCACACCCTGATTGTAAAGGATTTAGAGGCTTTTTTTTTCTTTTTCCATGATTATTGATGGAGATACTGTTTTGTAGTGAGTTTGCTCGATGTTTTTTTTTCCTTTGGTTTTATTTAAACTTTCTTAACCATTTTTTGCATGAACTTTAAATCCTACATGGTGTTCTGCTTATGTAGAAGATGTGATTCATATGTTATAATTGTCTTTGCCTACTTCACACATGTTGCTTGTTTTTAACAATGTATCTTCATACATTGTTAAAAAAAAACAGGCAACATGTTTGAATTATTCTGACTTCAATACTTCCCACCTCCAGGCGGTGCTACTATAAAGGACTGAACCTAAACTGGGCTCGTTGTTTGTTTCACAGATTTTCACAGCCAATTAGGCTAAATAGCAACAGCTCAGTGAAAGAGAAGGCATAAAGGCCCAGTAATAAGACAGTTATTAAGTGAACCTGTTTCCATGGAATCTGAGCTTTGTTCAGAAAGTTCCACATCAGGAACCTTTTTCAAGCTGTTGTGTTTTCAGGGACTCTGAACTCCGTTGTTCATTTGCATCATTGACACGAGGCAGATGTCCTACTCTGCATGAAACACAGAAAGGCAATTTTAAACCACTATGAAGCCAAAGTCAATCTTACTGCCCAAGGGGCCAAATTATGACTGAATAATTCCAAAATGAGGATACGTTGGGGTTTTTTTTTTTGGCAATTTGTTTCTGAAAATGTTTAGTTTTTAACTAACTGCTGTGATTACAGAGGATTTATGTCAGAATTTTTTTAAAATGTGGTTGTCGTACTTTTCATCTCGTGGAAACCAATATTGGATAAACTGGCTCCATCTGAAGATGCGGGCTGGAAGTCTCCCGTGGCGCTCATTAACCTCTCACTGGTCTGGAGAGCTGACATGATCCCTTCCTGGCTCGTCCCTTTTTCACTTCTTATTTATTTACAGTGGAGAAAGTATTAACGTTTCATCTGTAAGTTCAAATCAATCAGCAGTAATGACACCGCTTGTAATAAACCCACAAGATTTGATGATAATTCCTGTTGACGTTCAAGAATTCTACAAAAAAAAAAAGAAAAGAAATAAACCTCTTTAGATTTTCCAGGAAGACATTGTGAGAAAACAAATATACTGACTGATAAGTCCCGGCTTAGACTGGAAACTTGTGAAATTTCCTTATTTTACAGATCAGTTGTACAGATTTACATATTGTGTGGGTAAAAATTTATTCAATAAATGTACAGATGTACTATACAGAAGTATGAAATTCAAAGTGAGCTTTAGAGTCAATTCTGCTGTAAGTACAACATAGAAATATATCACCCAAAAATATAATAAAAAAAATATAGGTAAGTAAGGCAAGTAAACGTTAAAAAAGAAGTGTCTAAATTATATTTAATACCACTAAAATGTGCAATATAAAGTATAATACACATGATTGTCACTTTCTGGTATGAAGGTCTTGAAATGACTGAGCTGCTTCAGCGCCACCTGCTGGTATTAAAGCTGTACAGACACATTAAACAGCTCTGCCTTCCAGTCTGCCCTCAGGACAAATACAAAAGTTAAAAAAGCAAAACGGAATTACAGTCAAGCTGGTTGGAGAGTTAGTCTACGTGTAAGAACCCGGCACTGACATCCTGTAGATACAAGAACCTGTCTCTAAATACAAGATCCTGTTTCTGCCAATTACGCGCGCACACAGTTTTTACGCGCACACAGATGTGTTTACGCACAAATACACCACAAGCGCGGAACAAAGTCCAGACGCACCAGTAAGATCAAACACGCTCAAGTCACAAAACACACGCACAACTCCTCTCGTGCGCCCAAATACTTTTTCTACAACACAGACAGAAGTGATTTTCTGCGCAGCGAAGGAGAGGAAACGCTCCTCCGATCTCCCTGTTTTTTTTCCTGCCCTCCAGGATTCGGAGAGACCGGAAGAGAAGGGAGCATACCGGAGCTGGCGAGGCTTCAGGGGTTACCGGATTTGGACGGATCGTGAGAGATGACCGAGGCCGAGCTGTACACACTCTATAAGGGCGTTTACGTCCCGTCGGCGCTGCACCCGCCGCACTCGCTCAAGTTCTACGAGGACTTCACTTTCCGGCCGGACGACATTCTCGTCGTCACCTATCCGAAGTCAGGTGAGACCTGCAGCGGGTTTGTTTCAGGACGATTTGTGGTCGACGCCTCTAAAAGTCCAACTTTCACCGTCTCCGCGCGCCAAACGCTCCCTTTACGCATGACGCACAGAAGTGGCTCCGGGGGTTTATTTAGATTTCCTGTGATTTATAGAGAAAACTCAGTTCATGTTAAATGTTTTGAGATACTGTATTTGACTTTAGAGAATAAAAGAGGAAGGGAATGTGTAATAAATTTAAAATACGTGAAATATTTCAGGGAAGAATGTTGCTTATTGTATTCTGTGTAATCGCTCTGAACGAGCTAATAATCAAACTGCTATCACGTGATTAACTAATGCTCTTTGCCTCTGTTCACGTGATCAGTGAGCGTTCATGTAGGGGCGTTACAAGATTTTTTTTTTTAATAAAGTACAACAATTTAGAGTAACAGCATGTTTACAGCAGCAGTTCTCAAACTGGGGTCTGTAAGCCTAAGTGTGGGGGTCCATGAAACAATTCCAAATGAATTAATATCATGTTGTATTAGTAAAGAAAACAAGTGCATTTATACTGAAAGACTCTTAAAAAGTCCTGCCTCCTGTGTGCAGGGACGACATGGACCCAGGAGATCATCCCGCTGGTCGTCAGCGGAGGGGATTCGGCTTCGGTGGAGACTCTGCCCAACTGGGACCGGGTCCCGTGGCTGGAGGAGAACCGAGCCTGCACCCTCAACCTGGAGGAGAGGCCGTCTCCACGCATGTTCACCACACACTTCCACCACAACATGATGCCGCCGTCCTACTTCCAAGTGAAGCCCAAGGTACCCCGACCAGAGCCTGGAGGGTGGACCGCTGAGTTTTTACCAGCTGATATTTAAAACGATCGGACATTAAAGGCAAATTAAATGAATTCAGTTCAGTTTTATTTCTATAGCTCTGAATACAAAACAGTCATGTCGCAGCACTGACAGAGAAAATTCGACTGAAAAGACAGAGAAACTGGAAGCAAAACTGGAGCTTTAGCACGTTTTGAGTCAATGTGAAACAAGACAACCAGGTATGAAACGACTTCTGGATCTCACATGTCGCCTGCAGGTGATTTACGTCATGAGGAACCCCAGAGACGTGTTCACGTCTGCGTACCACTACTTTGGAATCACCAACTTTCTGGTGAAACCGGGCACGACCAGCGACTTCCTCCGCAAGTTCCTCGACGGAGAAGGTTCTTCTCATTCTCACATTACCTGCACGTGTTTGTTAGATATGGCCTCAGGCGGGGTGATGGATAACTGCGTATTCTCTCCCTTCCAGTCATCTTTGGGTCCTGGTTCGATCACGTGAAGAGCTGGCTGAACGCTGAGCAGACGGAGCGCGTGTTGTACATCTCCTATGAAGAGATGATTGAGGTGAGGAGCATCTCTCTAACTGTGGGGGAGTTGGCGCAGCGACGATCGCTGAAGGGACGGCTTCGTTGAGCAGGACCTGAAGGGCTCGGTGGCCAAGATCGCTCAGTTCCTGGAGAAGCCTCTGAGCGGAGAGGTGGTGGAGAAGATCGCCGACCGATGTCTGTTCAAGAACATGAAGAAGAACGCCATGTCCAACTACTCGCTGGTTCCCCCTGAATTCATGGACCAGACCAAGAGTGAATTCCTCAGAAAAGGTCAGTTCTGCAGACGAAACGACTGAGTTTTACAGCCTTCGAATACTTGTGACATTTAACCCTGCTTTGTGAAGCTGTGATTGAATTCCTCCTGGTGTGTGTGCTGCTTTCCAGGAATCGCCGGAGACTGGAAAAACCTGCTGACAGCAGAGGAAGCGGAGCGCTTCGACCAAGTTTACAAAGAAAAGATGAAAGATGTCAAATACAAATTTGCATGGGACTGAAAGGTATTTTTACCAAATAATAATGCTTGAAAAAATGGTTGAGAGGGGAAATTGAACACATATAATCCATGCATAATTAAATCTCAAAGTCTGACAAGTAATTTTTTTAACAGACTTTAACTGACTGAGTAACTGCATGAAGGATTTCTTCTGCTGCTCCATGAAACAAAAGAAGGAAAAGATTATTGATTATTTTGGCGTGTCTGTCCACTGAGGTGGGTTTGAAGAGAAGAAAAGAAAACTTTCAACTTCAGTTTATTAGCAGTGGTGCTCAGAGCCAACGAGAGAAAACGGCTCTTTAGCCGAAAACGCTCAAACTCTCAGTGTGGAAATGGACGAAATGCAACTTAAAAAAAAAAAAAAAAAAAAAAAGATGGTGCGTGCGCACCGCAGCCACAGTAAATACTTCTTCTGCACATACACGAGTAGAAAAACAATAAAAAAAAATAAATTCACCAATATATCACTGTTTGCAAAATATACTGTAATATATTGCAAAAATATATAAATGAGCCACTTTTACTATACTGAAAAATACAAATGTCAAATCTCATAAAGTAGGAATATTTTTCCTCATATATTTCACGATATTTTCCAACATATTTTTGTTTTGTGAAGAATAACAATGTTTGCCTCCAGAGTGTCATGACTCTCAGTCCAGATTCTCTTGGAACTTGGTAGTTTTTTTAATTGAGAATCACCCGAAATAACAATCCAGCTCCATCGTCTGTCCACAGGAAAGTCTGTTTACTCACCACTGTTACAAAAACAACCAACAGCGCCAACTCGTGGCCGGAATGCTAACTACAACATCTTCAGCATGTCTGCCGTTTCCATGCAAACAGACCTGGTTCTCAAAATGTTGACGTGTAAACACTGAACTATCTTGATTCATTTTCACTTGAAAAGTTGTGGTTTAATCTACGCCTAAATCTGACAGAATGGACACGGTATTTTGTTTCGAGAACGATTATAATTGACTGACATTTGTCTGGTATCTTAGCATCACAACACACAGACCTGCTCTCCGTTACATGAAGTTTCCCAAAAGCCAAAAATGATGGATGTTTAATGTACAACTGTATAAAAACCATTAAAGGTTCTGCTGAGTGTTCTATTGTGTTGAGTGTTGAGGTAAAAGATGGTTTTGTATTGCATTTGCAGAATTATTCTCCCCAAACAACCCAAAGGATTTTTAGATCAATAATTTAATATTTTTAACTCAAAGGCAAATAAGAGGAGAGAGAGAGAGAGAGAGAGAGAGAGAGAGAGAGAGAGAGCTGCCCTAGCAACCGTTGCTAGCAACAACAACAGTGGCAGCCTCATTTGCATATTGCTTTGCTCTGGCTGTGATGTCATCAGTGATGTCATCAGACAGCTTCAACCTGCAGCTTCCTCTGCTTCTCCTGTCACAACTACAGGAAGCCCCCAGTGGAGCAGCAGCTAGAGCACCGACAGAGCAGTTTTCGAATCGATAGTTCACGTTCACTGAAGACACATTCAGAGTGAGCACCGACAGCACCGACTGACACATTAGATAGCAGATTTACGTTTTGTTCAGCACATTAGTGAAAATGACTGAATATCAGCATCCCAGGGGGAGAGGAGGATTCCCCAGGAACCCCCGCCGTCGTAATCAGTGTCCTCCTGAGCTTTTACAAATGCGCGCTCATATTGATGAGCTGATTCAGACGGTTACAAACCGTGAAATGGAGATTCTGGAGTTAAAAAAAGAACTGAGGGAGAAAACAGGAAAATGTGAGGATTTTCTTGAAGTTCAGAAGGAGCTGATGAAAAGAAGTGGCCAACTGGAGGAGGACCAGGGAAAGAAAAACCAGGAGAGTCAACACAGTGAAGACAGATCAGTGACAGAGGAGCTCCGCAAGATGTCTGAACTGCTGCAGGCAGAGAGACAGAAGGCGACCAGGGCCGAGACAGATAACCTCACACTCCAGAAGCACATTGGAGACTTCACAAGAGAAGTGAGTGAACTGAAGGGGAAGCTGAGGGACTCAGACTTGATGCTGTCTCAATATAAGAAGGAAAATGGGAGGATGTGTGCGATGCTAAAGAAATCGTCTGAGCTGCTGGCTGACCGAGGAAAGCAGGAGCTCCAAACAGAACAGGAATGGAAAATGAAGCTTGGAGTTCTTGAGAAGAAGCTGGAGCAGGAGGTGGAGGAGAGGAAGAGGGTGGAGAATGAGGTGTTACTGGCTGAGAAGTCCCTCCGGGCTGAGATGGAATCACTCCAGGCTGACAGAGAGTCCCTCCAGGTTGAGAAAGAGAGCCTCCGGGCTGAAATGGAGAAACTCCAGACTGAGAAGGAGAGCCTCCGGGCTGAGCTGGAATCACTCCGGTCTGACAAGGAGACCCTCCGTTTTGAGAGAGATAGCCTCTGGGAGGAAAACGAGAGCCTCCTGGATGAGATCGAGTCCCTCCGGGCTGAGAAAGAGAGCCTCCGGGCTGAAATGAAGAAACTCCACATTGAGAAGGAGAGCCTCCAGGCCGAGAAGGAGAGCTTCCAATCTGAGGAGATCAGATTACAGGAGGCCAACAGGGTTTTAGTGGAGACAATCGAGGCCAAGAAAGAGAAGAAAAGAGGCTTCTGGAGGCGTCGTGGCAAGAAGAGACACAATGGAGAGAAGAAGGTGGAGAAAAAGACTGTTGTCTCTGAAGAGACAAAACATTCAGACGGCAAACTGACACCTGAGGGCACCATCACAGCTTCAGGGACCGAAATAGTCAAAGAAAAGAAAGAACTCAAAGATTTGGAGGCGCTGGCAACAATACAGGACACCAAGAAGGACCACGAGAACGACGGGCGCAAAGGTTTCTGGAGAAGGTTGTTTCAGAGGAGGAAGAAGAGTGACCTTGGTCAATAAGGAGGAGGCTGCTGCTGGGGGGCCGGCGCTTCTACCATCCAAGGCAGAAACATGAACTTTGCAACAGGAACATCGATGGCGGCATTATACTGTTAAGATCCGAGGGCGCATGAGGGATGCGTGCACATAGCTGTAGGGGAGCTTTACACTGGCTGGGTTTTCTCCAGGTGCTCTGGTGTAAACACAACAAAGAGTCAATTCGAGCATTAAAAAATTAATAAAAAAATAATAATTTTTAAAACACAATTGTTTATGGTGTCAAAATGTGTGATCATTTGGATTTCAGCGAGAAAATGTCTCTCCAAAATCCATTGGAGCAGAAGGGAGAAAATTCTGCACTCTCCTCAATCAAATGTATCTGGAGAAAAACCTGTCTGAGATCCAGAAACCATGAAAGCTTTGTGAGAATCACAAGGAAACCCTCCCCAAACGACGAGGGATCATGACCATGGCACTCTGAAGAGATTATTCTCAAGTGTCACGTGTTTGAACAATGTTTTTTGAATTTCATTTTATGTTGAGTGTGCTTCTCCCATTGCAACTGAATCAAAGAGGCCCTGACTTAAATCAGCAAACTTTTCACTGCGGGAAAAATGCTAGTTATTACTTTATTGAGCCCTTAATATATATTAATTTCAGATTTAAACAGTAACATATTCGCAGCAAAAAACAATCGAAAGACCAAGATATTTCCTGATTATTATTTCAAATCACGAAATATGTCAGTTTTATTTTTCTTTACATTTTGACAAGTTCAAGGCAGAAAAAGATTGTCACAAAAAAAAGCCCTTCCTTTAACAGCTCTGATTTCAGAATTCAGACTTTGTCGACCACAATTTAGACATTTTCTTCAAAACATTGATTTTTTTTTTCTCAAAGTTAGATTTTTCTCTGGTTTCTTCTTTCATTAATTCACTTTGTATTAGTTTTTCTTTACTTTTTTCCCACTCAACACTTCATAGAAGCACAATACATTGAAATTGCAAGAAATTAGATGAATATATTTATAATCAAATCAAATGCAATCCTGTGACTGTCAGTTTTGTTGTCTTGGTTACATATTTTACTCTAAATCTTTCCAGGTTAAAACAACAATAAAACATTTAAACATTAACATTAAAAAGTTCCAGACGAAACAGATCCTTTAAATTGTCAATTGTAGAAAACCAGCCTACTGTCAGATCTGCTCAAAATGATTAATTCTAAAAAAGATTATTTAAAATAATAATTTTTGGGGGGGTTATGATTAAGAAACGTATTGATAAAATACTTAACCATTTAACTTTCCAATCAATAGTTACCCTAACCACTAACCTACCTCTGATCTATTTATTGTTTTTTGCTTTTCAGTGTTCGTACTTCCTGCCTTTGCTCTCATTTCACCACTACCGGTTGAACCACATCTTCATTTCTTTTTTTGACTCGTGTCTTAACTTGGTAACAAATGAAGGCTTCTTTATTGAGCTGTGTGAAACGATCTGTTGAGACGTTAAAGAGTCTATAATTTTCATCCATTCATTTTTATTCATCTATCATTTTATATCATGTTAGTTACACTTCCAAGTTATCATATCAGTGTGGTTCCAGAAACGTGCCCTGGAGCAAATACTGAGTAGTTTCAGAAACTTTCACAACTACAGTATATATATATTCTTTGAAATCTCTAATTTCCCCCCCACTACTATAAAACTGTGATCACAAATCTTTCTAAAACCTTAGCTTGTCAATGAATTATCGTTCCCGACATAAAACTGTCATTAAATCCAAAAGTTAATGTGAAAAAAATTAAGTGTGACTGCTTGAAAGGAAGGTTTTTAAATGCAAACTCTTTTTTAATGAGCATATGGGGGGAAATTCTCTGTTGTCAAATCTGCAGTACCAGCAGGAGATGTGTTTTAGAATATAATATAATGTACAAACAATAAAATTGTTAGCAACTGTAAAATTTTTTGTATGTTTTTTTTAATTGAAAGGTTAAAAGAAAGAGTGGCATTCAGCCCCGGGTACATCTGAATTTGTAAGGAAGTAAATAACTAAGTACGTAAATAAATAAATCCATTTATTTTGTGCTTTTGTTTTTTTGAAAACATGTTTCATTGGATTCCATTCCAGATCAGTGCACTTTCCAACACACCATTTCTATAATTTTTTTCAATGTTTATTTATTAACCCTGTGGTGTCAGTTTCCTGTCAGTGCTTCTACAATTGAAGAAATCCAGAGATTCCCTATATATCCTACTTTAATAATAGTTTTACCGTGTTTCACCAAAGTAGACCTTGAGGTCAGGTTTGGCTCAGGAAATCGCCTGTGAAAAATGCAAAGAAACGCCGTGATGCTGCATGATGCAGAAGACCAAATCCATCTGCAGGCTTTGCTGTGAGCCACCCTGCCTGTGACGCTTTCATCAGCCTGGTGTGATGAACACAGAGAAACACAGATCAAACCATCAGGGGTGAAAAATGATGTTGCTGGCATCATAAAGGTGTTAACTGTGTGATGCAGCCGCCTTACAGAAGAAGGAAGAGATGCAGCCTTCAGTCGAGAGGAAGTAGAAGAGAATCTCTCTGTGTGAGTTGCTCCTTGTTCTTGTTGGTTCTGCTCTGCTCACCGTCATGCTGCTTCTCTTCAGCCTTCTGCTGGTCCTCACTGGACTCACAGGTCAGTGTGTGTGCTTGACATTGTTGGAGGATTGTTGTCACTATTCACTTTTCTTTTTTTTTAGTTAAAGCAACATCTGTGCTGGTCTTCGCATATAATATAACCATCCTCTCACTGAAATGCATTGTTGGAGACTTATTCCGTAACGGTCCAGCTAAGCTTAAGTGGTTCCGATCTTTACAGATGTTACAGATATCTGGAGCACTAAAGAGTGTTTAGTGTACATTAGAGATCAGGCAGGCGGCTGCAGTCGCACGTAGAGGGCAAAAGCTCAAACTGAAGAGTGCTTCAAGAGATGAAAAGTAGCAGTGAATGGACTGTTTCTGTTTTGTTTAGGTGTACATGTAATGAGATATGTTTGTATTTATGTAGGCATTTATGATTGTTTAAATTTGTTTATATTGCATATGTTTGTTTATATTTAGGTAGGTACGTGATTAGGTGTATTTATAATTAGGTATATATGTATTTGGGTATGTGCATATATAGATGTGTACATATTAAAATGTGTTTGTATTTGGGTACATATACATTCAAGTGTTTTCTCATTTAGGCATGTTTGTATTTAGGTGTGTTTGTATTTATTTAGGTATATTATTGTATTTAGGTTGTGTATATGTATGCAGATGTGCGATATTTTTTTCCTCTCTCTTTCTTTCTGGATTAACTTTGATACTGCAGCTTTTAAAAGGTACACATTTTTAAGCATCCGTCCATCCGATCTTTTCACTCTATCCATTTCTTCGTCTTGGAATACTGCGTCACGGCGAGGGAACGAGCATGTGCGGCATGAGAGAATGTACACACTGCTCTCTGAACGTCACTGTCCTCGGACAGAAGAGACACGGCACCTTGAAACTTCTGAATGACGTGTTTCTTGTTGCAGGAACCCGGAGCTTAGTTACAGTCAGTGAGGTGTCAGCGAAGGCCGGAGGATCCATCTCCATCCCGTGTCTGTACGAGCCACAGTACACATCCAGTATAAAATACTTGTGTGTGGGTCCTGAGTGGCTGCTGTGCAAATACGTCATTGTAACACAGCAAACATGGAAATCTGAAAAGAGATTTATGATCCATGATGACCAGAGCCGACAAGTTTTCACGGTGACCATCACTGACCTGCAACCTCAGGATGCGAGCTACTACTGGTGCGCTGTGGAGAGAAAAGATCCCGACATTAAACAGTTCTTTAAGCTCTCAGTCACTACAGGTAAGAACATCCACTCCCCTTAAAATCTTGAAAAAAAAGTTGAATATCTTGATGGAATCAGTTGTTTTTCTTTCCTGTCAAGGTGTGCCTGGACTTCATGTTGATAATCAGGAGGTGAAAGGGTTCATGGGAGAAGACCTGACCATCAGCTGTTACTGCAGTAACACTGGAGAAAGCCAGTGGTGCAGGCTGGGAGGACCCTGTGTAAAGGGGTCGGCTGGAGAAATCGATTCAACCTCAGTGATCATCAATAACAACCACGATGGCGTTTTCACTGTGACGATGAAGAGGCTGAGGACCGAGAGCAGCGGCTGGTATTTCTGCGCCAGCGAAGGTCTGCAGATGCCTGTGCACGTGACTGTCGAGCACAGACCTCCGATGAGTGAGTGCAGCACTTTACATTTGATCAAGAAACCTCATTAACATTCAGCGTGAAACTTCTGCCAACCTTTGTGCTGCTTATTTTTGCAGCAACAAAAGTGTTAACCACCTTTTCACCCACTTCTGAAAGTGTGAGCCTCACCACTGTGTCTGCAACAAGTCAGGTTCCCACAACGGTACAACATGGTGGCAACAGGTGAGCGTCTGCTGTGTGTCAAAAGTCTTCAAAGTTTAGGACGAAGCTGCAAGAGAGCTGCAGGGCAAGAGTCACTGAAGATGAACTCCATGACTTTGCAGAGACTTTTGGCCTCTCTGAGACCTCCCGCTAACGGTACTCTATGGCCCTGATCTCGCTGTGAAAGCTTTGGCTTGACGTTCCACGCTGAGACTTGTGGAAGCTAACCTTCGACCGTCACTGTCGATTTGGCTCGTTTACCTTAATGAACATGGTCCCGATACATCAGGGGTGTCTTTCAGATCAAGCAAACTACTGGGAGAATTTTTCCTGTTTACATCAAAGTTGAGTAAATTTTCATTGCTTGTTGCTTTTTACTTTAATCACCACGGTTCAGATCCTGACCTCCCGTCTGAACCAGGGTTTGAATCCGTACCCCTGCCAAGGCGAGAGTTTGAATCCTGCAGGTTTCTTCCTGTGTTAAATTTCCCTTTAAAACTCCCTCGCTTGTTTGGAATTGTGTTTCCCTCCATGAACGTGCCCCATAAACCAGGCAGCTTTTAAATGAATCCAATTACTGTCACGGACCTTGGCATCGAAATAATTTGTGCTGATCACTAGCTACAACTTACACTTTTACTATTTTAACAGTGAGTAATAATCACACACAATCCGTAAACCTATTTAAAAGGGTTTTTAGTCAGAGTAATCATGCATTGTGTGTGCAGTGCCTTTCAAAACGCTCAAAGACGCTGTTCGAAGCAGTGCTTTACCAACTCGTTCAGCATGTTTTCACAGAGGTTCTATTTTCAAGAGTGACCAACCATGCAGCTCAGTACCAACATGTTTTACATCATATTTTTAACAAAGCCAGTGTCCACAATCAGATAATGAATAGAGTAACAGAGTAAGTTCATGTTCAGTCAACCACAAAGGAAAGCAGCAGTTTTCGGTGTTGACTGTTCTCACACGCTGCCAGAGTTCGGCGTCAAAATGACTCAGATCGAACCAAACCTCCATCGAGAAGCGGTTCGTCAAACCTCCTCAGGTTTAGAGAAGCCATAGAAACAAAGATACACTAAATAACACTGACCTGCCTGATGAAATGCAGAGAAACTGACATTTTCAATCCAATGATTCCTTTTAAAGCTATTTAAGTACAATTGGCAAACATAGACACTTTTTTAAAAAGTGGTCTTGGGAGGAAACAGCCGATTGACTCTGTTGGTAGACCAGATTGTCTCTCAGTCAGAGAGTTGTAGATTGACTGCCACATGTCGAAGTGTCCTTGAGCATGACACCGAACCCCATCCTGCTCCCCAGTGGACAGAGCGCCTTGCATAGCAGTCGCCTTCATTGGTGTGCGAATGTGACTAAGATCAAACACTGAGTACTGTTCAGTGTAAAAACACTGTAATTGAACATTTACCATAGTGCCTAACCCTGGAGCACTTCAACCCTCACACTCTGTCTGTGGGACTTCCAGTGCCTCAGGGGTGACCATCACCATCATCACCATCATCATTATTGTGAGTCTGATCTTCATCGCGATGGTGAACGTCGTCATCTTGCTCCGGTTGAAAAAGCGCAGTGAGTTTCCAGTTTGATCTCATCAATTCAGCTGAAAAAAATGCGTACAGCTTACACATTTTAATCCCCGAGTTTTCCTTCGTGTTTAGAGAAGAGCAGGACGCCACCGGCTACAACGGTAAGAAAAATATGTCCTTTTAATCACTTTTTCATGTCAGGCAAGTTGACGTGAATATTTACCAAATATATCAGTACAGGTATATAAAGATGCTCAATTTATATCATTTAAGCATCATTACAGCAAAAGGAAGTTTATTGCTATATCATTGCTGTGAGCTGTCCCGGCCACCTAACCTCCTTGGACTTGATCTGGTCTTGACCCTGACCCCGTTTCTTGTTAGAATGCCTTGAATACAACACTACTGATTGTTCACTAGTCGTCCTGTTTGTCCTCTTCAGGCAGCGGGGGAAATAACGTACAGTGAGGTGAGATACAAGAGGAAAAAACGCGACACGACAATTGTAAGTGATATAGACTCAGTATGATACACCTTACACAACTTTTTGTGTGTGGGTCAAAATATTGCATTTTTTTTTTAATTATAACTTTCTTCAAAAGTAGAGCAAGTCGTGTGAGAGAATATGAATCAATACTCATTTCAAACCTCCATTTTCACTCTGCTTTTCTCAAACATCTAGAGATCCCCTGCTGAGACGAATGAAGATGTCACGTATAGCACAGTGGTTATCAAGAAGAAGAAGAAGAAGAAAAAACCTCCACAGACGATAACTGCCGAAATGTGAAGACTGTGATCTGATTTGTCCATTTTGGGTTCTTTAATCTGTGCATTCTGTTCTCCATCAGATTGACTCAGGAAACGACCGCACTGCAAGAAGCACCTGTCCACACGCTACCGCTCGCTTCCTCTCCGTTTTTTTTGCATCTTTTGATGCCCCCACTGCTTCTTTCTCTGAGTCTTAAAATGGGTCATCTGCCGTCTTTTATTTTCCATTTTGAGGTTGATCCTGTTCCTCAGAGCTCTGTTTAGAACCAAATAAAGGATGCAGCTCGAGCGGCAGCAGGTTAGCAGCACGCGCGGTACAGGAAACCAACAGCTTTGATGTTTTCTGTGTGTTGTGCGTGTGTGAGTGTGTGATGCATTCAGGTACAGTGGAGATATTGTGAGTCATTGTGAAAAAGCTCAGCGAGGTCAGTGAGCATGACTGTACAGAAAACCAATACTGCCTCAGGACATAAGAAACCACGGCCTTCAGTTCATTTCTTCTCCTGTTCAACAGTAATCAGACGATCCGCTCACTCAATAAATGCTGCTCAACTTGAAGCTGAGCATCACAATGGCAAAGAAAGGTTCTATTTGAATTTACTTGGTACCAAATACAATACAGTCATTTCATGATATTTACAGCAACTTAAACTTTTAAGGAGGATAGAGTCTCCTGCTGCTAAATGTGATTGCACCCTCTGCTGTTTAGTTGAAAACAATACAATGCTGTCAAGGGGAGATAAAGGACCTCACACAATTTGGAGGACATTTGTTAGACTGTCTTGTTCTGATTTTACCTTGGCTGTTTGTTTACAGAAGACTGTCTTAATACGAGTATATGTTTCACCCAACAAAACAAGTTCAACATCAATTCACAAGACATGTTCTATTGTAATATTATTAAAGATAAATGTCTCATTATAAAGTGTCCGAAAGGGTTAATTTTTTTACTTCAGTGATTTTCAACACTTGTAATTGTATTATGAACTGTCATCGATTATGTTTGCTAATTTCATGAAAACGCACTGTAAATAAAGTTTTGATCTCACATTGGCTAAAGAAATAGCCTGAAGAGTCACCAGTCGAGGCCTGTTCACAATGCATAGATTCATATGTGAATGACACAGCACAACAAGAGACACTTCATGTTTATAAATCTACTCTGGATGCATGGATCTTTGTAGGGTGTTCCACAGGGACATACTTGGAACACTTTTATTCAGCTTGTACTATCTTAAACGGAATCAATCTATCCTGATTCAGTCTATATGATGATGATAAAGTGATGTAGAGGTCAGCTGTCATGCTTCTGATGACCCGCATCAAATAAATATGTAGCTGGGAACCAAGAGTTGTTAGTTAGTTGTCGTCTAACAAAACAATTTTTTTTTTTTTTTTTAAGATAAAATACAGGGGTCTAATTTATAAAATATTGTGTCAGATTGATAAATAGCATGAGCCCAAAAAATAATCTGATTTATAAAAGTGTGTGTACACAACATAAGAATTTCCTACATGGCATCAATAAAGTATTGACTGCTACAACATCCACAAGTTCAAATTCGACAACTAGCAAAGTTCAAAACACAAAGCAACAAATCATCCCTCCAGATGAAAGTTTCATTCCTGCCTGGGACACAAATACTTATCTTAGCAGTTTTTTTTCCTGTTTAATTGATGTGAGACACTGTCCCACACGAAACCAAGAAAGTTACTGGCGTCGACTGGATGTACTGATAAACAATCACACCAACATGAACGGTAAATGGTTAACTCTATAGTTTTACACTGATTGAACAGAGCCCAAATGGCTTACCAATTCTAGTTACATTCACATACCAATGGAGGCGACCGCCATGCAAGGTGTTCAGTCCATCCATGGGAGCAGCGCCTTGCTCAAAGACACTTTGACACAGCCTCGTCTGCCCTGTCTCTGTGGAAACAGGAAAAACAACACTTTTTGAAAACACTTAAAAATATGGTGAAACACTGCTATGCACCAACATGTGCAATATCATGACTCCAAGTCCATATTCACCCACTAGTGGCCCATCAGGAAAGCTACATCCGTTTTCACTTGAAACATTGTGTAAATGAGATGTTATAGCACCAGCTACTGTTTTGTTTTTTGTTTTTTTCTCCCTGATTTCTTTCCTTACAGGCTAGTCAAGCAAGACAACACTGCACAGAAAAAAGATCAAAATGTTTTTTTTAGGGATCAAAACTCAGTGACTTCAGTGTAAATGAATGGATACAAAAATGCTTCTCGGATTCCACGACAGGAGAGTTTTGATGCATTTTTCATCGATCTCTAACAGCTGATAGCAATATTGAAAACAAACTAAAAAATAAATAAATAAATAAATAAATAATAATATAATTGTGATGATGTTAATAAATAATACATTCTCTTCGAGTATGAGCTCACGTGCATAAACACAGTCAAAATTATGCGTAGGAATAAATGCAAAAGCACGAATACATGTATGGGGATGCAGTAAGCATTTTTTTTATTCAATATTTTATTCCATTTATTAAAGTTGTCGTCCAAAGTACAGCACTTGGTCGATCTCGCTTTTTTCTTCGCATGTGCCCCAAAATGAACGGCCGTTTAATTAATTAAGTTACTAAAACTAAGAATTAAAAAGATTAAAAAGGCTTTTGGAGCTTTTACAAGAAGATGCCTTTTTCAGAGCGGTGCTGCATTCACGGAGTAGAGGAGATAGTCGACACGAAAAATATTCGGGTTCGAATCCTTTTAAAACCAAATTCATTTATTTATTTTATCTCTATATTTAATGAAATGGTTCTACCTTTAAAAAAATAAAGCATTTAACAAACTAAAACGGTAACATTTAGCACCATAGTAAATGCAAATACTTAAAGTGGAGACCCGGTGTTTCCTATCACCTTCATGAGCGCATGAACGCATCACAGCGTTAGCTCCTAAATGGCTAATACGGAAACATCTTGTAAGTTTCGTTTCTCAGTCAGTATGTAAATTTTGAATGAGATACAGTGATATTGTCAATCGGGTACACTATTGCTGTCTTACGATGCTTTTCAGCAACCTCTAATGACGCGTTTGTGGAGTTAAAGAGCGAAAACATCACATCTGGGACAATGTTTGCTAACGTTAGCCACAGTAATGACCGTTTTCCTGGAATGAGATTCGCTTTCGGACCAGAGGAAGAAACATGGTGAAAGAAGACACATTCTCAGGCCAAACACCGATCCAGCCCAACTGGTGCCTCCGCTAAAAGGTAGCTTCACAGTCCCTTCACTCCCCTCTGCCACCTGGTCAGTATCACCCTGTTAGCACCTGTCAGGACACTCCCAGAGCATGTAAACACTGCATCATCTGACCCCAGGGCTGCACGAAATATGGATTTTTATCATCACGATATAAATGCACTTATCACGAAAGACGTGTGTCCACCACATCTACAGATCAAGTAGATCCCAACTGCAGGAAATGACAAACCAACAGGGTCCAGGTATAGCTGGTGTACGTTTGAGGCCAAGAGAAAGAGCACTGTTCACAAATATGCAACAATTCTGTTATACACCTGCGTCTACTATACAACTCAGTTCCTGCTCACGTGACAACCGTTTCAAGTTAAAATGGAGAACCTTCCTTGCATTTTGGGTGTCCATTTACCAAACCCACAAAGTCTGTGTGCAAGAGGCAAGACTGAAGATCAGCGCTGGTACTTTGGTCTTCCATGCATCGACGACTGATACCAAAGTCTTCAGTCGTACATAAAAAAAACCCTATCTCAACAGCATATCACAATATTTCACTATATTATTAATGATGTCTAAATGAATGTCAAGAAATTCTCATTTCTGTGCAGTCAGAAGAGTATGAGCCGCTTGTCTTTATTTCATCTCAATATCTGTTAAAGGGCCAAATTGTCTTCTTGTCTTTTTGTTGTTGCTAATATCACATTGTGTACTGTTGACGGTGATGTTTTTTTTATTCTGCATACCTTTACCATTAGCCACACCACAGCCAATCACCAATAGCAGGATATTCTTTTGATTCTAGGGAGTGTCGGAACATTTCAGTCAGTGCCATTAAAGAAGTGAAGTTCAGTACCCTGAGTTTCATTAGAAAAGCATTACAGGTCAGACGATTCCTCGTATGGCAATCGATGAAAGCTCTGGTCCAAGATATTCTCGGTAAGACTGCCAAACTTTATTGGATTGATCTGTTTTGCTTTGGACAGTATTTGTAAGTTAAAGGGATCTAGGTTATCTAGAAATATGTGCTGCTGGGGTTGGAAGATGCAGTAAAACATTAAAATTGTCAGCTTTTATGAGCTTCTCTCTTCCTGTATGTTGAACAAACACAACCTGGCATGGATCTGAGGTGACGTGGTTAGTTTACATGCCTCCTGAGGTGAATCAGCTGAGATTAGGAATGTGAAACTCAAAGAGGTTGTGGCTGTGATTCTGCACCTCCGGTCTGCCTATCCGGGCCTTAACCATTTCCAGGAATGTGAGAGTGAGAGCAGGCTCACGATCAGCTGCTCACTGCACTGAGTGTTGGCTTTCGGTTTCCTTTCTCTTGCACTGGGCTCACAGGAGGTGGGAGGAGGAAGAGGTGGGTGTGTGGTGGGGGTATATAAACTGGCATGTATGCATAAACTGGATCGTGTAAACTGCTCAACAGCTTTGTGATGGAGGAGGATAGTGTCTTTGTTCATTGCCAGGAATCGGTAAGATGTCCTGCTTTTTCTTCTTATTCAGCTGTGTAAATGTTGCTTAAACTTTGTGAACCTGATGCTTTTTCCTTTGTAGTTAATCTACTCAATTCCTTTCCCTTCATTGGGTTTTTGGTTGTCAAACTATTCTCCTGGGGAACTTAAACAATCTATCACTTTATTTACTTTTGTTGGACGTTTGCTTGTCGAGTTAAAGACAGAAATGTAATTGATGAGCAGGTTTTAAGACTCGTTCTAATCAAAATGTGAAGCGCTAAAATTCCTCAGCTTTATAAAACAGGTTTAAATGTGATTATCAAAGCAAGCAAGAGGAACGTGTTTTAAAGGCTCGTGTCAGATTCGTTTATATTAGATGAGTTTCTCTTTGTGTTTTGGTCTCAGCTCATTTGAATCTGCCTTTAAGTTTTTTTCAGACTGAATGTGCCAATGATGGGCGTTGAAAGGCAGGTCTGGTTGAATCAGTAAACCAAAGGTGGAGTGTATGGCACTATACAGCTGAACTTTGCTCTAACTCCAGGCTAAAAACACTTCATTAAAGGTAATAAGTAAGATATTGGTATGGAAGGAACATTCCTTTTAGACCATTTGTCTTCTCCACCAAACTGGCAACAAGCACAACCCTCTCCGAGGGGGAGGGGGGTGTAACGCTATTGGACGCAATGTTACTGCACCTTGAAGGTGAAACAGCCAGGATAAACTAAACTAATCATGCTTTATTCATCTTTTCGCTGAAATTCTGTTTTCCACATTTATCCAAGCTGCGGTGTTCAGCCGCATCAGGGCGCTTCAGGGAGCTGATTGGGGTCAGGGGGTCAAACAAAATATGTCAAATAAAAGGGTGTAAGCATAGAAATAGGAAGAGATCAATAAAAATATATGAAACTACGTACAACTACACACTGAATCTACTGACAGTTTAATCTTAAATGAAAAGAAGCCTTAAAAAAATGTAATGAATAAATGAAAACAAGAAAGAATCTGTAGAAAACATTACACTTCGTATCCACTTAGCATAAACACTGAGCATTAAAATTAATGAATCTATTATTAAGACATTTCCTTTTTGTAAATGAATTTATTTGATGATTAATAAAGACCAACCTAAATAATAATGTTGAACGGGCTGGGACCTCATTAATTCCAGGAAGAGAAATGTTGTGAAATGTTTGCTTGAGAAAGTTATTTTAAGTTCCTGTTACTGATCATAGCTACCCAACCTGTTTTATAGTCAGTTCTTTAGTAGCTTGGAGTGTTTATCCATTAATCTTTTTATTGTGTTTTTCTCTCCACAGTTAGACATGAAGAAGGTCCTGAAAAATATCGTGGCCCTGGTGAGGGAGCACCCGGCTGGGATCCCACTGAAGAAGCTGTCGATGTATTACCAGCAGAAGTACCACACCAACATGATGAGCCTGTCAGAGCTGGGCTTCGACTCCATGTTCAGTCTGGTAGCTTCTCTGCACAAGGATCTGGTCATGGAAGGACAGCTGGTGTTTCACAGGGAGCATCGCACTGAGGCAAGGGCCAGAGAGGAACCTGGGGCGAGTTCGTCAGCTGGGGATGGAGCGAAGGCACAGACCTCAAAAGGCAAAATAAAAAAGTCAGACGAGGTTCGAAAAAATCTTCTGGAAATGATGGAACAACATCCAGGTGGAATCCTTCTGTCTAAAGTCGCTATTGTCTACAGCCAGACCTTCCACCAAAACCTGACCGTGGCCTCTCTGGGCTTCAGCTCCATGTCCGACTTGATTGAGTCCTTGAAGGACGATCTCGTGGTGAAAGAAGGTCTGGTCTTCCACAGGAGTCACCTGGCTCAGAATCAACCTGACAGTGCCTTCCCAGCAGAGGCCGCCAAGTTGAACAGACCCAATCGGGCACAAACACCGCCATCCCTGCCCCGCCTCGCTGCTGAGCCACAGCGAGAGGTCAGCTCTCAGTGTGTGAATCTCACCCAGCTGCCTTTGATGTCCACTCCCACCTTCTTCTCCGGTCACATTTCATTTGGTGACCTGCCGACGCCGGCCTCCAGGCCCGCTGAGAAACTCTCCCAGGAGGAGCTGCACCAGAGAGTCATACAGGTAAGTGTTCCTGCAGACATGCATCGAGTTCTCTGAACCGCAAAGGCTGTATAGTGCTCTACAGCTGCTTTAGTAACCCCAAAGCACTTAGCATTGTTAATAACATTCACCTGTTCAGACACGCTCACACGTCTGCACAGTGCAAAAGTGCAGAAGGCTGAGCAGTTTGGTGTCGTGGATGGAGCTAGTAAGAAAATGTATTCTTTCCTCATTTACTAACTACCTCTGCTGATTCAGGGGAAAAAATGTAATTTTGGCTAATGTGTTTTAGAAAGCAGGAAAAATCAAGAAATTATAGTTTTTTGATCCTTTTGAAAAAGCGAGGGAACTGCTTAAAACTTAACATAGGTGAAATTAAAGCGAGAGTAAAAGTATGTATCTTCCAGGTGATGAAGAAGCACCAGGTGGCTGCGCCGTCCATGGATCAACTGCAACAGCTGTACAGGCAGCAGTTCGGTGAGCAGTTCCCCATGCAGCAGTACATGTCTCTGTATGACAGTGTGGAGGCCAGGAAGCCGCCGGCTCAGCCCGAACTGGCAGCAGCAGCAGCAGCAGCAGCCAGGCCGAGCTCCACGTGGCAGATACCTGCAGGTAAGCAAGCGCGATCGCATTAAGATGCTTCCAATAAATCAGGAATAGATAGTATCAGTGTCTCCCTCAGCAACAAAGAATCCAGAGGAGCAGGGAGCATCTGGACCCTTCATCTTCCAAGGCAGCGACTTTCCAGCACTGGGAGACGACCGGACTGCGACCACGGAGGAGAAGAAGAGCAAAGTCAAAAAAATCAGAATAGAACCCGCCGCCCCCGTCTTCAGAGAGGGGTATCACGCCCAGCTGAGAGACGTCCTGGGAGGTAACATGAGGGCAGTGGAGGCCATGGAGGACGAGGATCTGCGGGGACTAAGAAGCACCAGGAACTGGGTGAATACGGATTCGGTGAACAGCCTGATGGAGGGCGTGATTCGACAGATCGCTGCCGAGGGAGAGCTGGTCACTGAGCAAAAGGTGAGGAACGATGTCGAGGAGAAGTTCAGCATTTTAGGAACTGTGGTTGTTCACTTTTCCAGGGCTTTAACTATGTAAGTTATGCAAGAGTTGATCCATGTTCTGAGGTATGAAACGTTCCTGCAAATAGAAAGGAAGTCCAGCAGCTTTAGGTCATCATCTCGGCATCTTTGCAAATAGGTTTGATCACATTCGGTTGTGCTATTGCCTTCATTACACATTACACTGTTGTCACTGCCTTATCCAGGTGGTGTCCCGGGTGTGCAGTCTCAACCCCACTTTGAATCCAGGATCACTGAAACCCAGGACTTACCCCGCTCTCAAAGACCTTCAGTACATCATGAGAGAGATCAACATCTTCATCGAGGTGGGCACGTCAACGCTGAGCGGCTGACTCGCTCCTGTCGAGGTGCCGGCTCGCCACATTAAGAGCTGTCTTTCCCAATCAGTGCACCGAAGCGGTGTCGTCCATCTGCACCCTGTATGAGCTCGGCCAGGCGCTGGCAGGACTGAAAGACAAGAAGCGCTACGAGGAGCTGAACCTCGGACCCCTCTGCAAACTCCCAATGGTCCACCGCATGTTCAAGATCAGCGCCAACACCAAGGACGACGATGTCTGCCAGATCGAGACCGTCGACATATTGAAGGTACCACTCGCTTTCTGCACATGCAGGAGTAGATGACGGTAACAAAACAAAAAAAAACAGCACCAACGACTGTCCCAACAAGAGGATTATCAGTTTATGAGCCTTTCTGCAGATGTAATGACGAATTACTGAAATGTATCTCTTCTGCTCCTCTTGTTTAGCAACTCAACAGTTTCAGGAGGAATCGTGCCAACGTGAGGGTTGACCTGGCCGAGTTCATGAAGCACCTGGCCGACCACTACAACTGTGACTCTCCCTACGAGCTGGGCATCAGGATTCACAGCGTGGCGCTGCCCATAGCGGTAAAATATGCCGTGTGAGGTTAGGTGAAGAACAGGTTTTGTTTTTGAGGATTTGTCTTTTTGAGGATGAAAGAACTCCATCAAAACACGTCAAAGCTACGTGCCTGAAAAGGAGAAACTCTGACCCTCTGGCCTGATCGTCACTTTGACTGTTCATTTCAGACCATTTCCAAAGTGAGGCGCAACGAGCACGCCATCCTGGAGCAGGCCAGGGAGGTGATCCTGAAGGAGCTGGAGGAGGAGACGACGGAGAGGCTGAGGAAGCTGAAGAAGAACGTCCTGGAGCCGGTTCAGAACGCCGCCTCCTTCTCCTCCGCCTGCAACCTGGAGCTCAGGAAGAAGTACGCCTCCATGACGGCGGCGGAGGTCGTGCTGGAGGTGTTCACCAACGCACAGGGAGTGTTCAGCCCGAAGAAGATCAAGGTGGGTGCCTGACACCGCCGAATGCGTTTAACGCCCTAAAGAAACCTGCACAGTTGGAAATTTTCTAATTTTTTTTTTATTTTTTTGGAGGGATTAGTGGTTATGACACTCTGGTCTCATGTCTTTAATTCAGTGCTCTTCGCTGCCGGGTGTTAATTCCCCTAAGCCTCCGAACACGAGCCGTCAAGGGCTCTGCAGCCCTGAACTCATTAATGAAACGTCACTCTTCAAAACTCTCTCAGCCTGCTTGGAGAGATAAAAAAATGTAATTTTAACTGGCTATAGACGTTGAATTTGGGACAAAACGGGTCCAGGTTGCCAAAAATTCCCACATTCAAAGTGATCTGGGGTTTTTCTCACTCATCCTCTAACATTATCGGGCATTTCTATGGATAATCTGATAATATGCTCTAATCCCTGTTTAACATTTCATTGTTGTCTCTTCACACCAGAACTCAGAAAGAAGGCTGTACTTCAAATCCACTGGTCCAAATTGGCAAAAAAAAAAAAAAAAATCTGTTTTATGTGTTTTCCAGTTAATCTGTAGTGTATTTGTGATAAATGAGCTGGATAATTGTGTTGATAAAACACTGACGGGCTTGATCAGTGTTGGCAGCATTAAAAGGGACTGTTTGCTTGTGTTCGTCTCTCCTCCATTTCCCCCCGTCCAGCACGCCCAGAACTTCCTGCTGGAGGTTTCAGCCGACCGGCTGGCCATGGCCCTGTTTCAGCTGGCGGTCTGCGGAGGATCCCTGGCCCCCCCTCAGGACCTGGTGCTCAAAGAGAAGGCCCCCAAAGCCACGGAACAAACTCAGGCCAACGACAAAAGTGACATTTTGCTCCCGAGTGAAGGTACTGATGTGTTTTCAACACATGCTGCTGTAGCCGTCGATTGGTTTAGTTTGACGTTTTCCTGTATTTTTTATTTTTCGTGGGTCCTTTTCTATTGAGTTCTTGCTTTTCCTGGTCTGACAGACGTCTCGCTCTTTTCCCTCAGCCAAAGTGAAGCAGTTCCTGAAAGACAGCCTGTCTGCCCAGAACTCGGCCATCACCCTGGCTCACATCGCATCTCTGGAGAAGAAAGTGGCCAAACACTTCCAGGTGAAAGACTTCCTGTCTTTGGAGAAGGGCAGCTTTCTCGACTTCCTGGTGAAGAACATTCAGGTGGGACTCCTTTCAGAGTTTCTTGATGTTTACGCCGTGATGACAGAATAGTTGACGTGTTGGCTGGTTCGGTGCAGCTCCTCCAGGACTCGCTGGGCTCCGCGTTGATTCTGAGCAGCGGCGGCGGCGCGGAGCTGTCCGGCACCGGGTTCAAACCCACCAGACAGGACGTGTTCGAGTTCATCAAGCACTGCGGAGACGTGACCTCCACCGATCCAGACGAGGTGAGGCGGACTTTCAGACGTGACGTGTCCTTCTCTGTACCGTCATAAATGACTTCTCTCTCTCTCTCTCTCTCTCTCTCTCTCTCTCTCTCTCTCTCTCTCTCTCTCTCTCTCTCTCTCTCTCTCTCTCTCTCTCTCGCAGCTGTCCTACATCGAGGCGGCGCTGAGGTCTCACTACAGGGTCCGGGACAGTCGGGACCTGGGCTACGGCCCCCTGCACATGCTGGCCGGCCTGGTGAAGCGCCAGAAAGCGCTGTTAGGGGGAGGGCTCAGCCCGGTGTACTACGAGTCAGCCATGTTTGCCAAGCTCAGCAAATCAAGGTGAAAAGTCTGTCAGGGGATCTAATTCACGGGAGCCTGGTACACCGACACGCTCTGCTTTGGTTTCATCTTTCTGTCTTTGCTGTGTGTGTGTGTGTGTGTGTGTGTGTGTGTGTGTGTGTGTGTGTGTGTCCAGTTCCGAAGGCGGAACCGAGACGGTGGGCCGCCTGGGTGAAGTGTCCCGGGCTCAAGCCCTGGCCTGCCTGCTGTCCTGCCCTCTGCTGGAGGATTTAAGCGAGTGGAGCCAGTGGGAGCTGATCTTCAAACCCGTCCACGGCTGCCTGAAAGATTTCATCGAGAGACATGCAGGTACGCTCCAAACCCACTGGGGGGCGCCACACTTCCACTTTACGCTTTAATACCTCAGTCATGAGCTCTTTCTCTATTTCACTGCACTCTCTTACTCCGGGGGAGTTCTCGACATTTATCATTTATTCATCAAGCCCACATTCTGTCCCGAGGAGTTCTCCGAACTTTCTGCCCCCGTGCAGTTTGACAGGCATCAACCCCGATCACTTCTTGCTCTTCTACGTTGTACGCAGACCAGTCGTCTTCTCCACATGCTAGTAGTTATATTCCATTCCACCAACTTGGGGTTTGGACACTGTTGAAGAGATTTTTCAGCAAGACGCTTCAAAGCCGTTGGTTGTAGGCAGAGTCAGCACAGAGTAGCAGTAGTTTGATGATCAGAACAGTGTTTTTGTGGCTCCGGCCTTGTTTGTGTGTCGTGTGGCCCACTGCACCCACGCAGTTTAGTTTTTTCTTTTGGTTGTCCTACTTATGCTCAGCCTGTTGTCCTTACAATGGAGACACACACACACACACACACACACACACACACACACACACACACACACACACACACACACAAACACTCTTTTGCAGCTGAAGAACAGGCTCAGATAAGAGCTGTGATAAAAATTGACCAAATGTTGTGTAGCTCATGGGTTAAAAATAATGTATTTATACATAAATACCAAATAATGGAAACGACAATGTGTCACATCTTAGTGCAACGTGCCTGTTGATCCCAGTTTTTTTGGAGTGAATGATGATGTGCTCCACTATATTCGTGAAAAAAAAATCACAATATGTTGCTGTAATTATAATTTTTGCTTCAATGTTGCAAATTCCAAATAATAATCACAGTGATTAAGGAGAGAAATTTACTGAAGCCAAAAGGCTTAACCAGCTAGCCACAGCTGGATTATATTTGTAATATTATTTTATACCACCAGACGGTGCAATAAGTCATTATAGGAAACAGTTCCAAAAACCATAGATCAAAAAGTCATTGTATTGAAACTTCATTATGAGAAAAAGATGTCTATGAATATTAATAATTGCATTAGCCTGAAGTGTTTGCATTATGAAAATATATCATATGCATATCACAATAAATACAGTCACTTTTTACTTGTATCTGGTTCCCAAAAATAGTATAATATGATATATTATGATGTGTCATAAGATTATGATGAAGCTTAAATATATCAAGGTAACAAGATCATATAATAATATCAATAAGGCACAATACCATATCGTTCACATGTGATTCAGTACAGTCATTTGTCATGGTAGACTGCTGTATCGTGACTCAGTAGATGGAACATTCTGTCGTTAAATGTTTGAGTCATATTATCATGTCATCGTTTCATGTTACTATTATATCATGACTGAGCTACTGAAATGACATCCTGTGATAATAACATGTCACGATAACTTCATGTATCATGGTAATACATATAATCTTGTGATAATACTGAGTCAGGGTATTGAGTTTCATATAATCGTCATGCCACGATTATGTACCATATTACTGTAGTATCATGGCTGGGGTGATGGAATATTATATTCTGACATTAAAAAGTCTTGATGAAATTATATTTTGATAATATTTCATATTATTGTATTATCAAGATTATACTGTGTCATGAAAATATTTCACAGTTTATTTCAAAGTGTAGTTAGTGGATAACATTGATTGTGCAGTTTTTTTAACATCATTAGGTCATATTAATATGGCGTCTGATGCTGTTGTGACAGTGTCATAGCACTACTGAGGATTGTGTCTGTGCTGTTATGTCTTGACGCAGCTAACACCGGCCTGGCGGCGTTAGAAGTGACCCCGGGTCTGCTGCTCCGCATCACCACGACCACACACACCAGCGACAGGCACTTCTCCAGCGCCGCCGAGGCCCTGGACCCCGTCGGCGCCGCCGGTCACCTCGTGTCCATGGCTGTGGCCGACGGCATCGCCAACACTCCCACGGCCCTCCTGGCCAATCACATGGAGAGGGCTTTGGCAGCCGCCATGGGGAACGCAGGTGGAGAAGAAGATCTCCAAGCATTACACACACACAAAAAAAAAGACTTCCTCCTTTAACTAGTACCAATTAACCTTTGGTTAAGCCCCGCCTCCTTATTTACTGTTGCTAACAGGCACTAGATAGTCATAGCCGTGAGGGCGGGGCTTAGCCGAAGGTGAATTGGAAAAGAAGTCTTTCACACCCCACATTCTCATTCCACAAATGCATGTTCCATCCAAACAGCACAGTAAACAGGCTTTCCAGTGGCGTAACATCCACTGCATAGAAATATGTTTCCAACAAAGGATTAATGCAGAATATCTGGACAACTGGAAACGGCCGTTTTGTGTGCAGCCCGACTGCGACGTCATGCCTAAAATAAGCGTCTGTGTTCTTTTTAGATTTGTTCCCGGCTGAAGAGGACGGCCACAACGCGGTGGCCAAATTCCTTCTGGCGTGTCTGACACGGATCCCCGCCAGAATATGCCAGGCTCTTCTGCAGCAGGTCAGTCTCACCGGATTAGCCACGTAGATTAGCGAAATCGCTCATTGTCGGTGGATTTCTGGAGAGACGTTATGCTGGAGTTAATTTCGGTGGACAGATGGTGAAAGCAGAAGTGGATATTGCAAATCTGTCCTCAGGCTACTTAAAAAAAAAAAATAAAAAAAAAACGGAAAAAGAAATTCAAGGCCTGGTGTTGCAGGAGGACCCTCGTCAACTTTTAAAGTTAGAAAATTAAAGTCTGCAGTGCATGGATATTGATGTTCCTGCGAGATACCCGGAGTGTGTAATGAGGAAACGCTCTTCTCTTGCGAGCAGATGGTGCACAGCTTTTAGCAAACAAACATACAAACTGTGACAACATTTCAGTGTCTCCTTGACCAAGTGAGTGGGCAGCAAGAGCCTGCGAATCTAATCCGCTCCTCTAAATTGATGAGGAGGTGGTTGTTATCTGTCACACGGTTGTCATGCCAACCACTGACTTGCATACAGCAGTTTTCTGTCTCGGTGCAAGTTTGGGACCGCTGCCTGTCTGTGCTGCAGCTGTCGTCTTTAAACCAGATGCTCAGAACTGAGACGGAAATCTCGCCGGCAGGTGTTCCTGGAGCCGTTCTCCCGAGTGGTGGGCCAGGCTGTGTCCAAGGGGGTCCTGATCACCGCGGCCCAGTCCGACCCGAAGCACCTCAACTGTCTGCACCGACTTGGCATCCTGATGGGGATCACCGACTGGGTCAGGGACTACCAGAAGAAGCTCGACCCAGACAGGAGCCACAGCTACAGCACGTGCAGCGCACCGTCGGAGCAGGCCAAGGTCAGAATGCAGGCGATAAGGAAGACGGCGGAATTCAATCAGAGTGTCAGCTTTCAGTTCAGTAAACCAGCTGTCAAACACAACATATCCATCAACTGCTTTAGCCGCACTATGATAATCCAGTGTCATCTGCAAAAAGTCGAACTTTCCCTTGAGTGTGAGTTGAGAAAAGCAGTTTAGAAGATGGATTCATTCTTAACAATGAATGCAGTGTGTGCTCTTCGCTCTTGAATCTAACAGAGCATTTCAAATAAGTTAGATTAGATAATCGTTTAATAGTCCCACCATGGGGAAATGTTCATTATTGTAGTATTAAGTGGACAGGAATATAGAATACAAACAATAACACATATACAAAACATTACCAATAAAATAGACACAAAATAATAACTGTGACAGTATTTAACAATAATGTTTGCATTGACGACACCATCATCTGCATAAGTAGAGACACATTTTATTTCTGACATAGAGACAGTAAGGGGACCAAAACCATGAAGACAGACAGTTTAAAGCAGCTTCAGTGTTTACAATGTACTCTTCTCTGCGTGCATATATGGGTGGTTTATTATATAAAGACAGCACCCAGTAGAGACTACATTGTTTTTGGCATTACTGCTCTTTCTATAGAAACTGATATAAACAAAAACTTGAAACGCTGTTTTGTAAATACGGCCTGAGAGAAGTCACATCTTGGCTGTTCTTTCAAATTTTAGCTGGAAGCAATTTTTATGAATTACCTCCACTGTATTTCACACCACGTGTTAACTATATTGTCAGCAATTCTGCCATTTCAGTGTAAACGGACATCGTTTTCGAAACGTTGCCATCTATACGCAGAACTTTCATGAAACTTAAACACAAAAAAATCTATCAGCTGTTTTCTTGACCTCTGATTGACCTCATTGTCGTGCTCTCAGTCTAATTTGATAGATTCGGAGAGCAGCAGCCAGTCCGCTCTGAATATGAGTGAAGACGAGTTCTTGGAGGAAAGCGTCATGGACGACAGCTCTGTGTTCCCACAGCTCAACCACAGCTCACAGCCAGGTGATTCAAAGGACTCCCATCGTGGTGAACGTGGAGCCGTTTTAACTCCTGCTTGCTAAATGTCTTTTCTTCTTAAAGTCAACGGCGAGCAGGATGGAGGGGTGGAGGAAGAGGAGGAGGACGAAGAGGAACTGTATGAGTTGGTCTCGCCCGCTGACGGAGAGACGTCGGATATGAGCAGCGAAGCCGATGGAGCACGGGGGGAGGAAGAGAGCCCGGAGAAGTCCGACAGCGATGAAAAGGATGCTGGGAGCTGCCAGTCGGAGACCGCGCTCGATCCCCACAGAGCCGTCATCGAGGACATCCGGTCTGCTCTGCCTTCGCCGCATCGCTTCAGGTTCACTCTGTCCATTTAAGGGTTCCCTCACTCAATCAGCGCTCTGTTCCTCTCGTCTCGTTAAATCCCCACAGGAAAAGTGAGTTTGGCATCGGGGTGGAGTTGACCGCCGAAGGCCAGAAGCTGATGCAGGTCCACCAGGAGAGGCTGGGCCGCAGCCTGGACCGCCTCTCCACCGAACTCTACAGCAAAGACACGCACTTCGTTCTGGAGCTCATCCAGGTGGAGTTCCGGAGCCTCTCAGCATGAAGCCTCGACCATTTCCGATGCTGGCTCATCAGTCCCTTCTGTAATTTGACACCAGCCTCTTAATCCCTCATCCAGTGCAACTTGAAGTTGAGGATCGTATCAGGAAATTGAACAAAAACTGAGAGAATCTTCTAAAACGAAAGGAATAAGTCTGTACATGAATGAAATAAAGCATCATAATATTCCCATCTTCTCTGAGGCTGGTGTCAAATTACAAATGAGACTGTTAGTTCAGTAATCGGAAGTTGACCAAAAAGAAACCAAATCACCAAGGCATCATGTTTGTTAGCTTTGAGTTTTAGGCGGTGAAAACAGATCTAACTTCAGTTGCTGTTGTTCAGAACGCCGACGACAACGGTTACCCGTCGGAGGCCGGCGTCATCCCCGCGCTCGCCTTCGTGGTGGAGAAAGACTGCATCACCGTGCTCAACAACGAGACCGGCTTCCAGGAGAAGAACATCAGGGCCATCTGCGACGTGGGCCGCAGCACCAAGGGCAAACACAAATACGGATACATAGGTACCCAAAACGCCCCTCCCCCTCCCCCGAAGTTCAAACTCGCCTCGGCCGCCGCTGATCCCGCTCGTCCCGCTTCTCGTAGGACAAAAGGGCATCGGCTTCAAGTCCGTGTTCAAGGTCACAGACTGTCCGGAGATTCACTCCAACGGCTTCCACCTGCGCTTCGACAAGACCTGCGGCCCCATGGGATACATCCTTCCCCACTGGAGCGAGGACGAGAGGCCGCTGGGGGCACAGCTGAAGGACGTCAGTCAGCACAGGTTGGACCGCCGACTGATCGGGAAGCAAAAACCGCAGCAAGAAAGAGAAGTTAATTTCATTAGAACTGAATCTCCATTCGCCAAAGAAAACAC
Organism: Salarias fasciatus; assembly: GCF_902148845.1. NCBI lineage: Eukaryota > Metazoa > Chordata > Actinopteri > Blenniiformes > Blenniidae > Salarias > Salarias fasciatus. The sequence continues at coordinate 6,139,744 of NC_043752.1, read as the reverse complement.
CGGCAACCATGAACCCGACAAACCCTTTAGTCTCTAGTTTTTTTGCTTTTGATGTCATTAATGCAGTCTTCTCTCATCAGCTGGACCACTAAGATCAGCCTCCCCCTGCGCACCGAGAGCCAGCAGACCAGAAACCTCTTCCACGACGTGCACCCGTCCCTGCTGCTCTTCCTGCACCGCCTGCGCTCCATCACCATCTGCAACCAGGTAACAGCCAGCCAGGTTCAGCAGCGCGGCTCGCACATTTCAATGCGACGCAGATACAGAGTTCTGCAACATTTAGGACCGAAAAAGCTGTTTTCACGATTCTTTTCAACAAATGAAAATATGAGCGGAGCCGCAAAACATGTAATTTATCCAAAATCGCTACGAAAACAAAAAAAATGGGTTAAATTCATGAGGTGTCATAGCTACAGTTTAGTTATTTTTATTTAATTTTAAGATTTTACAGCCATTTTTGGAGATTTAACCTCTTCAGCTACTGTGAGTTTCCTAATGGTTAGTTTTTAAAAATCTAGCTATTTTTTCAAGATGTATTTTTTTTTCTCAATTACTTTCCTTTGTTTTTTTTTTCTTTTTTCCTTTTTTCCTTATTTCTTTCTTTTTTTTTTTTTTTTTTTTTTAGCAATTTTATCCTTTTCCAGCAGTTCCAGCTGTCCTGACTGTTTTCACAGTTTTGCCTGGTTCAGCTGTTTTGAACCCATTCTGATAATCATTGTGCTTTTCCAGTGAAACAAAATTGAAAATACACTGTTCACTCGGGTTGAAACCCTCTGCCGTAAACCAAACGCCCCTGTCTGCAGAGCGAGAAGCGTGTGGTGACGATGACCCGGAAAGACCTGAGCCACAACGTGCTGGAGGTGGAGCACACGGACGGCGTGGAGCGCTGGCTGGTGGTGAAGAGCACGCTGCGGCCCACCGCCGCCAAGGTGATCCGTCTCACTGAATCTGATCGCCTTCCATATCAGATTTACTGAAAAACCCGTCGACCCGAAGTGACTCCACAGTCTTTTGAGCTGTCCCCCCCCGCCACCTCGGTCTCCAGAAGGCAGCAGCCACCCGTTACCTGTAGTGAGGTTATGTAACAGAATGAACAAAGCCGAGAGAGCGGAACATTTTGGAGAAGTTCCGCGCTCCGGTTTTTTCTCCCGACAGCCTCGCTCTTCACAGACGCTCAGATCAATATCTGTTTCCAAGTGTGTGGAGCCGCTGCGACATTGATTTGTTCCCGTCCTCCTCCTCCTTCAGACCAAAGAGGACGTGGAGTCGACCGAGCTCGCTCTGGCGTTCCAGCTCGGCGGCGACACGGCGGGAAGCGACGCGGCCTGTCAGCCTCAGAAGCAGCCCGTGTTCGCCTACCTGCCGCTGCGCAGCTTCGGCTTCCGCTTCATCATCCAGGGTGAGAACGGCGCCCCCGGGCGCTTCGCTCGTCAACGCAAACGCGCGGCTCCTAATGAAAGCCCGTGTCTTCTCCAGCCGACTTCGACATCCCGTCGTCTCGGGAGGACGTCGACAGAGACAGCTCGTGGAACCAGTGGCTTCGATCTGAAATACCAAAACTGTTCCTCCAGGCCATGGATGTATTTACAGTAAGACTGAATGATCGATTCAGGAAAATGCTGAATAGTCCTTATAAGAAACTTTTTTATAAAGCTTACCTTTGACATATTTCAGTGGTGTTCTTCCATCTTTATCCAAAATGTCCCAAACAAGCAAACTGAACGAAGCTCCATGGCTAAAATGTGGATTGAGTCTCAAAGTTAGGTCACTGAATGGCCAGTATTTTTAGTTTTTTGCAATACATTTGATTAACCTGAGCAAAGGCTTCGTAAGACCAGAATGCTTAACATGCCATGAAACAACCATTTCATTGATCTTTTTCTTAACTTTCATCAAGTGTTCCTCCTTTTCCTCCTTCCAGGATCACCCAGAGTTCAAGGGGCTGAAGGGCCTCTGCCACTTCCTGCAGTTCGTCCCCCTCCCCGACGAGGTGCTGGACTTCTTCAAGCCGGTCGCTGGGAAGATCATTCAGTTGCTGAAGGGGAAGGCCTTCCTGCCCACACAGAGCTCAGGTATCGCTCCCAAATCCAGATGCTGCAGCTTTCCTGAAGTTCACCATCTGTACTTATCCTGTCTTACGTTCCACCACGTCTCCCTCTGTGAATGCCCCCCCCGCTCAGACGGGACGGTGGTGCTGAAGTTCCCGTCCCAGGTGGCGGTGTGTCAGGACGCGGTGATCCGCGACGTGATCGGCGGCGCCGAGCTGGAGCGGCACCTGTCGCTGTCCTACCTCCACCCCGGCCTGAGCCCCGCCCCGCCCGCCTCCCTGCTCGCCCACCTGGGGGTGCGAAGCCTTCGGGGATCGGACGTTACCACGGTAACCACAGCCATGGCCAAGGAGCTGATGAGAGTGGAGGGCATCCATTCAGGTGTGTTTTCACAGCGGATGAAAGGTCATGTTCTGTTTAATGAGATTTTAGTGACCTTTGACTTTACCTACGTATGAAATGATTAAAAAAAAAAATCCCAAGTTGAAGGATTTTCTTTTTCATTTGGCTCGTCTTCCTCCTTGATTTCTCAGATGGAGGCCTCCGGCAACTGGCCAAGCTGCTGGTTTGCAACTTCCGAGCTCTGGAGCACGGCTACGGAGAGGCCGACTCCGTCCTGGAGACCCTCCGAGATCTTCCCATCATCCCCCTGGCTGACGGACGCGTGGTTGCGCTGAGCGGGGAGGGAGTCTTCTTTCCATTGGAGGAAAGCACGACCAAGAAAAAGAAAGCTCAGTCCCAGAAAGGTGCCTTTTAAAAGGAAGTTCTTCACTGTTGAAAGCACAGTTTCGTACACTCTGCGCCTGCAGAGAACGTATGGATGATAGCACCGTGCTAAATCAGCCGCCGCCACCACAACAAACCGGCGCAGCAGATGGAGAGAAAAGCACGAGGCCCGCTTTCTAAAAATGTGATCTAAACCCAAAAAAACCCGGATAAATATGTATCACCTTGGTGATGGTGCGAGGTGCGCATGTAACACTCCATCTGTGCTTAAGGTGCTGCGAAAGCCTGAAATCAGGAGCTGCAGAATCACAGACTGGGGAAACTAGTGGTGCAGCTTCTTTGGTTTGTAAACAGCTCAACATATCTGAGCTTATTTTTCCTTCCACTAAGTGTCTCACTACCTGCCTACACTTTTAGTGAGACTCGTTTCTCTTAAGATGTGATTGCGATGATGTGTCTGTTTTGTTCCTATCGATCTTCGGACCAATGCGTCTCCTTTTTCTCAGTGATCCCAATGGACAAATCAAAGTTCTTTAGTTTCATTCCTATGATTTATTTGCAGGGAGACGCCCAGTGTCAAACACTGTGGAAGTGGTTCAAACTGTCTCCTCTGATGTTTCAGTAGCTTGCAAAACAGAATGTGGGTCAAACACTGACAACCTTCTCTAAGGTTCTGCGTCAGCTTTTCCTTTTTTTTTTAGGAGTCCTCGCAGTCTGACATCCAGGTCAGCCCAGGAGGTGTAAAACAAAAGCTGCATTTGGGTCTCAGACCAGCCTGACCTCTTTCTAAGAATAAGCAGACGGCGCTTCCTGTGCGTCATCACATTCAGAAACCTCAGTCGAAGACGACGGGAATGGCAAGCATGAATAATTGATTTCCACACTCCGCTGCTGTGTGGCCGGCTTTAATGACCGAGCGGTCAAAGTGGTCGCAGGGCTCTGGACGCCACTGACTCTGAACCTGGGGTCCGATGGAGTCATGGAGAAGCACGAGAAGCCTTGAGTTCACGGAGCTGTAGCGCTGACGTTTCTTCATGTATCTAGAGCAGATTTGGGCTCTCGCTTGAATTTGGTGCAATGTTTTGGCTGAAGTTAGTGTGATTTGATCTCCCCACAAAAAGAAAACAAATTTCCACCCTTTTGTTTGGCTTCTCATTCAAGCAGCAGTTTCTGTATTAAAATATAACAGTACATACCATCTGGAACCACTAGATGTCACTGCGTGACAGCAGAATGCTGCTACAGTAACAGAAAAACTTGTGTTACAGCTGTTTTTGACTGTCAGAACGAGATAAAAGAAAAAGCTAGCTATATGTTAGAGTCATCTGATATATACCAAGTAGGACCACTGAGAACAGAATATTGGACTTGTGGTTGTTATCAGTTTTGTCAAAACTGTGTTCATTCTGTGCCACTGTACTATTATGCACTAAATCACGGCTGCACACCTTCAGATAAACGCATCGCGGCGTGTTTTTGAGAACAGTAAGGCGTGTCAGACGCACCGAGCGACCTCCACGAGGGCCGCCATTCACGACTGAACACGTTCGATTGTCGGCAAGAGAGAAGAAGCGCAGCGAGTCGACAGGACATGATATCACTGAGAGCCGAGCCTTGACTGCGTTTCCAGGTCAGCGGTTATCAGCTGGAAGCAGGCCTCAGCCAGCGAGCGCCCGAAAGGTGAAGTGAAGTGGACAGAGCTGAGAGCGATCGCTTCAGAGACGGAGAAGTTAAACACAGTGTTCCCCTGAAATATTGAGCAGGACAGAGATCCGTGGGGAAGCATCCCCTCAGAAGGAGGAAAGTAGGTCACCAGGGGTTTTCACCGGCAGATATTTAGAAAAGTTTACATCTAATTGTGTCACTCACGGGATTTTTTTTTTGTTTGTTTGTTTTTGTGAAAGAGGCAAATTAAATAGATTCATCTCACTTGGGTTATAATGAAGTAAGACTAAGAGGAGTCAATTATGCATGAACATTTACAGTCACTCATTTCTCACATACATACTGAACATCGCCATTGTTCCACACAGTGCAGCACTGCTGAATAAAACAACAGCCGAGTGACGTGGAGACACAACCAGATGACATTAAAAAGTCAGTGCAGCGGAACAAACTCAAATAAAGTCCATCAGAAAAGCCACAACAGCCCCGCGCGACACTGCCAGCAGTCCTCTATAGTCCCAAACATTGCACTTTATTTTACAAAACTACTGATACAGAGAGGATGGACAATGTGCTGGAGCATGCTAGGACAGTCAAAAGCATTCATATCATGACAGCAGCAAGATTAGTTGATCCAACTAGCTATGATATGCTAAATTCGATAACTGTCTCCTGAATTAATGCATGAACGTTTGGCTGAACGTTTCCCTCTGTCCTCAGGGCCGCTGTCCGCTCTGTACCAGGACGTGAGCGTGGTTCACCCGTCTCTCCTGAACTGTTTGGAGCCTCTGGAGTGTCAGCAGGTTCGAGAGCTGCTCAGGCGACTCGGGGTTCACGAGCTGGAGCCTCAGGAGCTGCTGGAGCAACACATCTACCCCACCATAAGGAGCAACAAGTGGAAGGTGAGCACGATAAACTCTGTCTCTTTTCATTGATTTGAATTAAGAAAAAAATCCCAGGGAGCTTCCCTGTTTCTTATCCTCTGCTTTCTGTGTTCGATCGGACCCGCTCCCAGACGAAGCCCGAGCCGGTGGTGGTGAGTTACCTGGTTTTCATCAAGCAGCACTCCTCCTCCAGCCAGGAGGACTCAGACGCTGCAATACCAGTCCTGACCAACAGGGGCCTGCTGTGCCCGGCCGAGGAAAAGGTGCATTTCTCCCCCGGGTACGGCAACATCGACCTGCCAACGCAACTGCCCGGTAGGTCGTCACACTCATGAATCCTGACACACGCACACGTTTGTCCAGCATTACTTCTTGACTTCTTCTTTACATGCGTAATTTGGTTTACTGAAATGTAGCTAACAGTGTAATACTACTGATGACCTGTGGGGGCAGTGTTGAGTGTAGTGTATGTGTGACCAGAGAAAGAAACAAAGAAAACAAATAGACATAAATCTGCACTGTTACATCAGGAAAAATAAGCTTCGGGTGTGTTCAGAGTTCAGAAAGTTCTTCAGAGTTGTAACTAAATATTTATTTGAACAGTTTCAAGCGTCTTATCAGTCTTCCTGCTTTCTCGTCCTCCAGGCTGCGACTGGATCCTGCTGGATTCCTGCTACGTGCAGACGGACGGCGACGTGGCGGGATGGAGGGAGCTGTTCAGCCGCCTGGGAGTCAGAGACGGCCTCATCATCCGCAAGGAGAGGCGAACGTTCACCGCCGCAGACCTGGTGAGCCGGACGCCCCTCTCAGAGTCGTTACGTAGGGACACAATATTTACCGGTTGCGCAGAGCCGAACCTTCCTCCGTCGCTCGCCGTCGATTAAAGGATGATGATCCCCCCCGCCGCGGCCCGAGAGATCAATAGGTGCTTTGGAGATGAGGAGGAGAAGCAGGTGCTGATGGGACGTCGCCGGGCCGACATTCCCGGTGCCTGTTTTAGCCTCAGCCGCAGATGAAAGGGGGATGAGCGTGGATTTGACGCCGGCGCTGATCGTGTGTCCAGAACAGTGTGTTGGAAAGTTGTCTGCCGCAGTATTCTGAGGTGCAGCAGCCGCTATCTGTCAGCCGAGTTTATCCGAGACAGGAAGACAGCTTCATGATATTCGGTTTAGTAATGAATTGGACATATTTAGATCTTTGTAAATCTTTATGTTGAGGGACTTCTTATGTTGACACAGGTTCAAAAATTGGTCAGATTTTGTTCAGTGATTAATCTCTGGGATGGAAACTGTCGTGTGAGTTTCCAGTGGAGAGGTCAGAGGATGTGGTCAGGTCTCTTGTCGGACACGTTTTCTGCTTTTGAGAGATGACAGAGGGATGTAATCGGAGCCGCACAAAAGAAAGCTCCATAATCCACTGCAGATAAAGGCTTCAGCCAAATGTCACCGCTGCCTGTGAAGCTCATCCTGCTTTTTCCCGGCCCGCAGGCGTCCGGGCCCTGGTCGGTGGAGAGCGCCGCGTGGCGTCAGAGCCCGGCGGACGGCTGCGTGATCGACGACTACCCCTGCGAGGAGTTCCGGGCCCTGGCCACGGCCGACCTGCCCGGCCCCCGCCTCCTGCAGCAGAGGGCGGCTCTGCTGAGGCTGCTGGAGACCAACTGGGACACGGGGTAACGCCTCCCCACACGTTCACACGCTCATCCCGCTTCCAGAAAGGTGCGCGTCCACCCGGGGGGGGATCCGGCGGCCGGATGTACCGGCTCTGGGATTAGTGGAGGTCACGGAGCGATTTTCATTATTTCTGCCGCGGCCATTAAGTGATTACTGTGGTAAAAGACTTTCCTTCTTGAGAGGGGAAAAGCACCGACACGGCAGGCTTTTGTTTGGGCCTGACGACCCCGCAGAGATCGGATTATTAATCTGGATTTAAGGGCTTTTAGTGCGGCCACGTCTGGTGACTCACGTGAGCGCGAGCGACTCGAGGACACACCGCTGTCGGTTAGGAGGTCACGCTCGGCACGCTCACTCACGCAGGCACAATTTTCATCCCAGATGGATGAATAATTGAAGAACGGGGCTATTTCGGTTGCCGAACGGTCACAGCGTACGATATCAGCTCGGCATCGCGTCGAGAAGTTTTCCCGGTCGCTCCGCCGAGGTTCCTCCAGTTCAGACTTGGAGGTAAAAGCAAGAGAAACACATTAAAGGAGAAACTGAACCTGTTTTTTTTTTTTTTTAACAGCACGGCTCCTCTGTGAAAGAGTTGGGTTGGAAACTGAAACTCAGCATCCGTTTGTCATCCAGCTCAATCATTTATGGGCTAAAAAATAGAAATACAACACAGCAGATCCTGAACCGAATTCTCCCATCTTTCAAACCGCAGCCTGCATGTTTTATTCTGGCTGCGTGTTAAAAGTTTCCCGTTCTTAAAGAGGCTGTCTTGTTCTTCCTGCATGTTTTATGACAACAAGGCTTCAAGTGCAAAAAATCAACCGCCTGCAGGTGGATTATCACCTGAGGTTCACTTTACAGGATTGACCAATAAGATAACAGTTTAACTGTGATGAAGCGTTTCTTCAGCCATGATACCATTCAGAAGTAGAACAACCTTCATCGCTTCATTTCTTCTGAATCGTCTGAGTTTCTCTCGCTGATGATCGAACGGAGGGATAAAAAGCAGAATCTGAAATGCAGAGCGGTTTGACTGGAAAATCCTCTCACTGCATTTAACGTCGATCGTCCCGCGGTGCTGAGCGAGCGAAGTTGTGTGGATGAATGTGGGTCACACACTCCTGTCACCGAGGCGAGCTGGAGCTCAGCGAGCCGCAGCTGAAGACGTGACGGCGCGTTACTGCGACGATCAGAGGAGCAATCACCACGGATTCAAACCGTGGTTCGTGAGAGAGCAGACAAACGCAGAGCCACCGGTCCATATTGAAACCGTCTGTTTCGTCCCGGCAGACACCGCTACTCGCAGTACCTCGCGGCGCAGCTGCTGGACGGCGACGGCAGGCCGGTCCGAAGCATCAAGTCGTCCTTTTACCACTACCTGTGCCGTCTGGAGTGGGTGCCGGCGTTCCGCCCCCAGCAGGGAGGCCAGCAGGAGAGGAAGTACCTCCGTCCCAGCTCGGTGTACCTCACGTCCCCCGAGGTCTCCAGCCTGCTGGGGACGCACGTGGACTACGTGGACCTGGACTCCAGCGAGTTCAGCAGAGCTCTCGGTACGAATGCCACCGCGCCGCTACAGAGCGAAGATTCCTCCGAAGCGTTGACGCTCTCTCCCTGAATCCCTCAGGAATGAGGCAGACCGTCTCAGTGGACGTTCTCGTCGACTACCTGAAGAAGTGGTGCCTGAAGACGGCCGAGGCGGAGGACGAGGACGAGCTGGGCGGGGCGTCCTTCACCTCCACCGTCCAGCACATCCACAACGTCTACACCTACCTGCAGGCCAACAGCTCCCAGAGCAGACTGAAGGAGCTGTTCCAGCACACGCCCGCCGTCTTCGTGGAGGCCAGCAGGTAGGCCGTCCGCCGCGCCGCCGCCCCATTCCCAGAGACAGAGAGACCAGAATCCTCTGCTTCCCCAGGCTGGACGGCGACTGGACCTCGGGGCGCTTCTTCCACCTGAAGGAGGTGTGCTGGAGCGACTCCACCGGGATGTTCCAGCGCTACAGGGCGCACACCCAGAGGGCGGACAGCCCCGTCCAGGAGCCGCGGGTCCTGGCTCCGTTCTACAGCCCGCTCAAAGACTTCTTCATCAGGGTGAGCCGCTCTCCGGTCACATCACAGCACTGCTGTTTAAAAAGGAAGTTTCAATGCGATATGTTACGCTTTCATTTAAGAAAATGCATATTATGCTGTTTTTTTGGTCATATAATTTCTCATGATCTTATGGTGCAGCAATATATTTAAAGTATAATCAACCACAATGCAGTGTCATAGTAACTCCTATACAAGTTTTAGTATATAGCATCATAATTGTAAAGTTTTATTTCATAACTTCAATAGTATTACTGTAAATACCAAACTACACAATGTTTTACTAAGGTTTAAGTTTCACAGTGGCCTTACATGAGTACGAACCACTGCACCACTGTGCCTCCTCCATGTTTCCTCAGTCTCTCTGGTTCTTATACTGAGGTGCAGATATAAAACAGGCTCGATTTTTTTTTTTTCTTTTAATGATTACTGGAGCGGATCCCTCTCAGACATGTGAATCCTCACCGGGCTGAGCCTCTCACCCTGTTAGACCCTTTGTTTGTGCGTCCGCCTGTTTCCCTGCCCTCTGCAGTGCTGAGCCAGACCTAATCTCCACAGACAGCTGCTGGAATCACACAAATCTGCTGCTATTTATATGTACTGAAATCTGTAATCATTAATCATGGTCCCGGTGACACTGCGATCTCCCCGAGCCCATCTCAGCTCCCATGGCTCGCCGTTAGCATGACCACAGCTATGGGAAGAGCCTGCTCTTTGTTGTTGTTGATTAAATGGTGAGGAGGCCACGTTCTGTCCGGAAAGGCCCGGTTTGAACGGTGTGTGTTTCGTAGCTGCTGAACGTGGATCCCAGTCCCAACATGAGGCAGTACGTTGGCCTGCTGGAGGTGATCTGCTCCTCGTCTCCCATCCCAACCGCCGAGGTGCTGCAGGACGTGTCCGTGCTGTACGCCAGACTGGGTGAGGACGCCCGGACCGTCCGCCGCTTGTCTCCCGTCTCTCCTCGCATCCGATGACTCAGCTCCTCGTGTCCCATCTGTCCGCCGCTTGTTTCGCTCAGCGACTGTCACGTCCGGCCCTCTCCCCTCGTCCATGTCCCGCAATGTAATGTATTCGGTTATAATACAACATAATTCTTCTTTACCAGCTCTGAGGTGCAAGATTCTGGCAGCCGGGGAGCATGAGAGCATCTCTCAGCCCCGTCTCAACCCGGGCTACTGCTCCACTCTGAAAGGTGAGTAACGCTCGTGTCGCCAGCTCAACGCGGCGCTCTCTGTCCCCCTTTCAATCTGCCGCCCTGACAGACTTTCCGCTGGCAATCCCAGCTCCATCTACCACCTGTCAGTGCGGCGCAGGTTTTAAAAGCGGCTGGGGAGAATTTGTTGCCGCAGCGCTCGGGAAGTGGGGAAGCAGTCACGTAAGGTAACGGCAGCGGGGAAGTGGCTGCAGCAGCAGAGAGCGCTGTGGGAAACGTTTGATTTAATATACTCCGAAAACATCCAAAACACCGTGCGACAAAGTTTATATTGACCCTCAGACGTCACTACGGACATAGTTCAGTTTAGTTCATTATGCTTTTATATTGTGTTCTGGACATTTTTTGTCCATTTGTTTAATTTTCCTCCGCAGCTGTCCGTCATTTTTCTGCTGTAGTGCTTGAACTACTTTGATATTCATATTTTAATTTAACAGAAGTTTTACCACCCTCTTCAAGCCCCAAAAAACCCCAGTTGCACATTAAGGGTCCCGTTCACACGACAGCAACTGAAAACAAAACTTTTTGAAAACGCCAAAGACGTGACAAAACTATTTTTATGACACAGACATGAAAACGAGCTGCCACTGCTGTCAAAGCTACGTAACTGAGTCAAATGCCGTTTTAAGACCAGGACCGCTCTGGAATACTACGACACCGTCGGCCACAAACGGCATAAAACAAGAGACCAATTATGCAAAAATGCTGTAATGTTACAGGAGAACCTCAAAAACGATCTGACGCAGATCTTTTCTGAGCCCTGGCTCCTTAAATCAATAATGCAGTGAAATGTTGAACTAAGAACAAGAGGATGTTTAGTTTTTCTTTTTTTTTTTTTTTTTTAGTATAGAAGGATCCTCTGATGATAAAACCCTCCCCTCGGAGAATCTGGGACAATCTGTGTTTTATCGCTGCAAAAAATAGCTTAATCCGCTGACGGTGACGCACCAGATGTGCGACGTGAAGGAGCTTTAAAGGGCACAGGTGTGAACCGGCGCTCTGAAAACGCTGCACAGTTATTTATTGCAATCTGCTCGGCGGTTTCTGCAGCTGTGATCCAGCAGCTCGCGCAACCAATTAATGCTCCTCAAGCTACAACAAACATCTGAGCGCTCACACACAATACACACATCTGTATACAATGTGAGCATACCATCACTTTGTTTTAGATATGTTTGGTATCTTCGATGGAGGGGTTGAATAGTTTCACCAAGAGAAGGAAAAAAAAGTCACAGCAACATTTGTTTGATTCTTCTCGTTAGGGTATTTGCTCGTCTTACTGTACGAGTGACGGAGAGGCTGCAGCGCCTGCTGTCTGTTCGATTCCTGCTAATGAGGAGCGAGTGTGTGCCGCTGCCTCCGGGCGGTGCATCCAGCCGCCCAGTCGATGAGGAGCCGGAGTGTTCGGTCCATTTGACGAAAGGCGTCTTATCGTTCTTATTCTGAGCGCCAGAAGCCCTCCGGTGACGGTCCGGTCACGAGGGCCGCCTGTCAGACCAGCGGTCGGGTTTGACGGTTCAGGACTCAGAAGCGATCAGGAGCAGACTGTCATTTCACCCTTGTTCTGAGTGTCGTCAATCCCCCGTTACCCAAACAGTCGTGCCTTCGTCCTTCCAGCAAAGAAGTAAAAGGCACATTTCTTAAATCTTGAGCTCATTCCGTCTCTTCTCGTTCTCTCTGCCAAGGCATGGTGTCCGACAAGAAGGTCTTCCCCACCAAGGACAACAACTGGGTGAGTCTGGCACGTAAGCCCATGATCAGCGACAGCAAGGAGCTGGAGAAGATCTTCAAACCTCGCAAGGTGTGTCTGCTGAACCTGCCCCCGGCAGAGAGGAAGGCCCCGTCGAAAACCAAGACCTGGAACGCCGGTACGTGACCGCCACCGATGACCTCTAGAGTTCCTGTCGATCTTCCTGGTTTGTGCGGGAAGGTACTGACGATGGTGTGATCGCTGCAGGAGAGCGAGCGCCGCCGCTGGCCTTCGATGAGACGGACCGTCTCTTGTTTCTGGAGATCTGCGGGATCTGCCCGCTCTCCCAGTGCGTCACGTCGGAGTCCCAGACCGAGGCCTTCAGGCCGTGTCCCTCCATGCAGGCCATGGTGCGCTCGGTGGTGCCTTACATCCAGAGGTTCCTCTACCACCACGACGAGATGAGCCAGGTCTACGCAGAGCTCACCGACGGCAACATCGCGGCCAAGATCAAGAACCTTTCCTTCGGACAGGTCAGGAGACGGTTCACGTAGGGCCTCATTTACACAACAGACCTCCTCGTTCATGTTAGCATCTCATTTAGTTCGTCAGGAGCTCATTATGCAGCCGCCTCCTCTGAGTTCTGTGTCCCAGAGTTCTGCTCTGCGGGAACAGCTCAGTGGCAAGTCTGTCATCTGCTGCCAAGCTCAGCGACGGATTCGCCACGTGACGGTCCCGATGTCCTCAGTATCACTTCCCCCACTGTCTGTCAAGCAGAATGCTTCTGCACAGATCCTGCAGACCGTCCTGTGTGTTTGTGGTCCGCAGGTGGGCCGGCTGTACATCCGCTACCAGCTGAACCAGGCCGACGGCGAGGATCCCGCCGTGGAGCTGCAGGACGTCATCTGTCTGCTGAAGGACGACAAGGAGCTCTACATCCAGAAGGATCACCTCTCCGCCCAGCTGGACATCTGCAGGTGTGGCCAAGGGCGCGATCGGTTTGTCCTCACAGTCAGAACGTCTGCTGGAAACCAAAACTCATTTTCAAGAATCAGATTCAGTTAAAAGAATGAAGGCGATCAGGATGAAATTCAGCATGAGGCCTGAGTTTAGGTTCAGGGGTCAATTTAAGGTCAGGTTGAGAGATCAGAGGAAGTAACATTGAGATTAGGACTCAGGATTGAGGTAAGATCCTACAATATAAATGGACTGGGCAGATGATATGTGGTCTATCAGCACCTCTAGAAAAAAAAAACGAAAGAAAAACAGGCACAATGGCTTCGATTACTCAGGAACGAAAAAAGGAAAAAAAATGTGGCTGTAATTTGACACCAGACTCACACCGATCCATTGAGTAAGCCATCAGGACCACTTGGCAGTAGGTCAGCAGGTCTTCCGTTCCCCCTCTGTAATGCCAGCATTAAGAATCTGTTCGGGTCTGGAACTCTCAACCGTCAACATTTAAGCCCACGAGGTTCAATTCCTTTTATCGATGTCGGCTTTTGATTCTCATTCCTGTAGCTATTTGACTGCGTGTCTTTCAAGTCATCCTGCAATACCTTGTAATCTGTGCGCGTGTGTGTGTGTGTTTCAGGGAGCTGGTGAAACTGTTCTGCAAAGAGAGCAGCCACAGAAAAGAGCTGATGCACTTCCTGAGCGGCCTGATCGCCTCGCTGAGTGTGAGTGACGCTTCCACTCCGCCGATCAGGGGGGGGGATGGTGGTGCTGGTGGTGGTGTGGGGGGTGTAAGGAGGAGGGCGAGGGTCATGTCAACATTACATCGCGACCCGATAGAGGAGATTACTTCTCCTTCAAAGATGTATTGGAATCATTACGACTCGTATGATGAAAACCTCGTCCTCTCCTCGACTCTCCTCCGATCTGGTCTGAAGCCTGAAGCTCAACAGTAAATTCTTCACAGAATGAGTCTGAAGGTCTGAACTGTGTGCAGGACCCCAGAGCCCTGAAGAGATTCCTGGACAAGGAGGACATCAGAGAGCTGCCCGGTGGGGAGGAGCCGTGGGAAGTGCCAGAGCCCCCCAAACCGGAGGTCCGCCTGGAGAGAGGTACAACACGTACAGCTACCGGCTGTTAATACTGGGAGGTTCAGTTTACCTCCAGCTTTCTGAAACTCTCTTTCATGTTTCTCAAACACTCCCAAATCTTTCTGTTTCTGTGTTCTGAGTGGCGTTTCCTTTTCGGAGACGTGTCTCTTGCTCCGTCAGTCAAACGCATTAGTAACGAAGGTTTTTCTGTGGTACTGTAGCACCTTTCTGTCGTCATACAGTGACACCTAGTGGTCACCGATGGTATGTATCGCTATATTGTCATATTTCTTGTTAATAAGTCACATAACAACCAAAAAAACTGAGTTCTACTCCAGAAAATACAGTAATGTAATTTTAAGTCACTTCTTAATATAAATAACCTGATCAGCCAAACAGGAAAACATGGGAATTCAGCCGAAAACTTTCTCAGTCCAGAAGGAAAGTGGTAGAAGATTAAAAAGGAACCTTCTAAACATGATCATTTTCCAGAGCAGGATCTGTTGCTGTGGTTTTAATGGAATTTGTCAGGAAGAGTGAAGTGACATGGAAGTGTTACATAATGTGCTGAATGGGGGCTGATGTGTTCGCAAGGAGACATTTTTAAAGTGTTGTACCAGTCTCCATCAAACATTTGTAAACCCCCCCCCCCCAACCCCCATCTGCTGCCTGCGGCCGACGTGAACGCCGCTCGACGCAGAGCATCAACTGGAGCATGAGACGAATCCCAACAGCTCCTCTCAGCCCCACATCTGCACTGCCTCCAAGTCTCCAAGTGACACTTTGCCCCCATTTCCATTATCATTTCATAATGTTCTCACACACACACACACACACACGCACGCACGGGGAAAGATAACTGGTGTGTTTCTTGCTTATGCTAATTGGGGTTTGTGTTCACGTCTGTGTGTGGCGACATAAAAGAGCAGCTGTTGCCAGGGCTCAAAGAGCGAGAGGAGCAGATCCCTGACTGCAGCAGAGCTCGCACACACACACACACACACACACACACACACACACACACACACACACACACACACACACACACATATAAAGGAGGAGGATTAATGTGATCAAAGAGTTTCTCATTACAACATCAGTTTCTCTGAAACAGACCGTCTTTTCTCTGTGATCGTGGCTCCTTCAGTCCAATATCTCACAGTGGATGAAGGCAGGCTGTAGTCTGACTCAGTCTCTCTCTCTTTCTCTCTCTCTCTCTCTCTCTCTCTCTCTCTCTCTCTCTCTCTCTCTCTCTCTCTCTCTCTCTCTCTCTCTCTCACACACACACACTAAATGGATTCATGGTCACCATTTCACCTCATGTGGCTGCACACAGACAGGCTCAGATTCAAACCTGCAACTTTCTCGCCCTGAAGCAGGAGCGCTAACCTGAGCTCCATCGCTGTGCAACCTGGGGCGAAATGTGAAGGATAAATAACATTACGGTATTTTCTGGACTATAAGTCACCTTTTTTTTTTTGGTGAGTGATGTGACTTATTGAGAAGTGAAAATATACCTGTAGATACCGGTTGTGGCCACCAGATGTCTCTGTATGACAACAGAAAGCTGCTACCTTAAAACAGAAAAACCGTGATTACAACCATAATTCACTGGCGAGCTCCACAACAGAAATTAGATTACAAATGATCAATATGTGGAAACAGCAGCAGAACGAGAGATCGCAGTGTGAGAACCGCGTTATCGTAATAAATTGATTGAAGGTTGCTGGACCAACTACATCTAGACATGGGAAATAAATTAGACGTATTTATGTTATGTTTGTGTTTTTCCTCTTCATGATTAATATTTTAACCAGTGTGACTTTCTTCCCTGGAAAATATTGCCTAAAATAAAGTTATCAAAGTCAAGGATAAAGAAAAAAATGTGATAAAGGGGCGATGTTTTGTCTGAATTAAAACAAAATATGTGTAAAATCAACATTTTGAGATTTAACGGGACAAATGTGGACATCTCGTGGTGAGACTTTAAAAGCTTTGAAAAGCTGTGATTCACATTTTTCTTTGGGATGTTTTCGTTCCAGTTGTGTCCCGATCGCCGTCCGTCTCCGTGGAGGAGGCGGCTAAACCTGAAGCGAAGGACGGGGAGGAGACGCTGAAGTGCTGGCCTCCCCGAGCGCCGCTGCAGAGCGCCGCGGGCGTCCGCACAGGTGGGTCCACATCTGGAAACGCATCCCGGGTGTCCTGCTGCCGCGGCATCGTACTAGCTTCACGTTGTTCTGGCCGCAGCTCACGCGGACAGCGGCGCCGTGGACGCCGTCATGAAGAGGTGGCCTCCGCCGGCTCCCCCGAAAGACTTGGAGCGGGACGCCGCCGTCCGGCCAACTGGCCACGAGGGAGAGCCGATCAGGAGCGGCGTTCCCTCCGAACATCCTCCGACGGTCCTCAGACATTCGCCTCACGACTCCACCGGCACCCCCAAACCGCCAGGTAACCGAGAAAGAACAAATCCAGCCGAATTTTATGGCAAAACTCTGTTTGCAGCTTCCAGTACTTTGCAGTGATCAGAACGTAGTAACCATACGTGTGTGACAGTGGCAGAGCCGAGAGAGACCGCCAAGGCTAGAGAGGAGAATCAGGCTCCGCCCACTCAGCCATCGGCCCCGCCTCCTCCTCCTCCTCCACCTTCACCTCCTCCTCCATCCGCTCCTCCCACCGAGGCCGCCGAGGACCGTCCTGCTGCCAACGGCCTGTAGGCTCTCTCTCCTCGTCCCGTCAGATATTCATCTCCTAAACGATTGTTTTTTTTTCACCCGATGCTTCCCGCCTCCTCTCCGCAGCGCCGCTCCGGACGCCGTGGTGCTCTCCAGCACCTTCCAGGGCGGCGCCGCCCCGGCCCAGCGGCCGCCCCTCCACCTGGACTTCCCCCAGTGGTCTTCACATGCCACGCTGGAGGACATGGTGCTCACCTGCCAGAGACCCACCACCGTCAGTACAGACCAGACGCTTTTCATTCTCTCTTTTATTCACTATGCGGCGTTCGCTGTCATCAAAGGCAGCGCTGCCAACTCCTGCCTTGATGTGCTAACTTCACGTCATGGTCGGATTTACTTCTTCAACCTAATAAGATCCTCAAACATCAGCTTGGATTTCGTGCTCCCTCTCTGCCGCAGATCGTCTTATCCGACGACCAAACGGACGTGGCCGCCATCGGCGAGTGGGGCGAGCAGCTGGTCAACTCCTTCCTGACCCACTGGATGGACAGCGCCGACCCCCGCCGGCCCTCCCAGGTGTGCTGGTGCAACCAGAGCGGGGAGAGCGGCCAGCCGTACGACTTCCGGCTGAGCTTCGGCGAGACGACGGTGTTCGTGGAGGTCAAGTCCACGGTGAAGCGGGAGAGGGCCTTCATCCAGCTGTCGGCCAACGAGCTGGACCTGGCGCTGAAGGAGAAGGAGCGCTACCACCTGTTCAGGGTCTACAGCGCCGGCGACGCGCAGAACGTGCGCCTGTGCCGCATCCGCAACCTGGCGCAGCACCTGCACACCAAAGACCTGGCACTTTATCTGTTCGTGTAGCGGCGAGGGCCTCCGGCCGCGACCACGCCTGCCTTCTGGAGTTCCTACTACGTGCACTGAGTTCTTTTATGTGTTGCCTACTCGTTCATTCTTCTTAAACTACACAATATTTCAAGTGTTTTTATTTTTTGTGTACATTTGTAGCTCTTTTGTATCCCTCCCTACCTCACCCGTACTCGAGCATTCCTTTAAATGTAATAAATTTGAAGCGTCCTTCACCCCTCTCTCTGGCCTTCAGTCCTGTTACCTGGGCGACAGGTGAGCGGACGACACTTCACCGGGATCAGGTGGGGTCCTCCTGCTATTTCCAGGGTGCCCGTATATTTTTGTTTAAATCTCTTCATCCTTTTTAAAATATCTTTTTGCAGATTTTTTTTTTATTATCTTTAAGTAGTAATTTCCTTGTAGTAATTTTGTGCTTCTTTTTTTAGTTGTGTATTTGTAGTTGTTATTTTTGCTATTTGTTTTCATTTTAGGAGTTTCATTTGTTTTGTGTCTCTTTGTTGTTTTATTGTTTCCTTGTTTTTTTTTTTTTTTGTCTCTTTTTATTTCTAGAGTGTCCACATATTTTTTTAGGGTTTTTCTTTTTTTAAATCTTTTTGCTTGTTTTGTGTTTTTGTTGGGGTGGGGTTGGGGGGGGGGTTCTAGTTCCTTATAGTTGCACTCATTTTTGTTGTCAATTGTCTATTTTTATTAAAATATTATTGAATTATTACATTTTTTGGAAAGTTAATAGAAAAAACTCGTGAAGGTTTTTGGCCCTCTGTGTGATGAGTGGTGCAGTGGGGCAGTGTAAGGCTTTGCAGAGCTCCAGACTAATGGATTCCTGTAGGACTTCAATCTCCAGTCAGATAAATTCCTTTATTTGTCACAAACACCAAGTAAATACATGAAGAAACATATTCTGTAGTCTCTTGTTTGAGAGGAAACAATTGTAGTTCTAACTATAAGGACTAAAAGAAATAAAAATCATTTTATCATTTTAAAACAAAATGAGCAACTAAGATTAAAAAAAAAAACATTTTCGCTCATATTAATGCACCTATCTGTGGGATCTTATAAGATCTAAGTTGAATCCACCAATCACATTCCCCGCCGCGTCTTTACTCATTTTTATCTATAATATTTTCCTTCATTTTAAAACTTTATTAATTTCAATGAATTGGTTGTGAGCGCTTCAGGGAATGGTGAGATTTTCGACGGGCCGCGAAAGCATCGTAGTCTGTACGGAGACAGAGCAGCGGTGGAGCCGCGCTCTGATTGGCTGGATCTCACAGGAGGAGGCGGGCCTCCTGCTTGACACCCAGCCAATCACATTGGCGAATCCCGGCATAGGCCGGCTCTGATTGGCCTGCTGCGCCTAGAAGGGGCGGGCCTCCACCTCCCCCCGCCCTCCCCCCCGTCTCCCCTCCTGGAGGACGGAGCGATGCGGAGACAATAGGACGCAGAGCCGGAGGAAGCTGCAGGATGCTCGGCTCGACCTGCGAGGACGCACCGCTGGACCGCCGCGCGTGCACGCCTTCCTGTTGGCTTTAATATGTGCGCGTGCGTCCGTGCGCCTGCAGCAGGCTGCGCTGACAGACTGAAGGGTGAGTGGACACATCAGTGTGTATGTCTGTGTGTATGTCTGTGTGTGTGTGTTGCCATGAATTGGAATTTGTGCTATTGATCCATGCATCCTTAGGAGGAGGTGATGGGGGGCCTGTCAGGTATCTGCAGCAGCTGATGCATGCGTGTGCGTGTGTCCGTGCGTGTCTGCCCCCCCCCCCCCCCCCCCTCCCCCTCCCCACCACTCCACCCCCCCGGGCGGTGCGTTCTGAGGACACACTGCAGGTGGGATCCGGCGTGACGCAGGGCCGCAGAGCGCCTGGAACCAGCACCAGAACATCATGTTTACATCCTGACCATCACCCCCCCCATCTTCTCCCGACCTCCTCCCCGCTCAGCCAAACCTCACCCATCCCCTGCTCTCACCCCATCCCTCCTCCCTCCCCCCTCCTCCATCCATCCATCCATCCATCCATCCATCCATGGTCTCACCTTGTGGAGAACAGGAAGTGAAAGTGGGAGCAGCTCAGCCTGTAATTAATTCCTCTGACTGTAATCATGTCTGCTTCAGCTGTGTCTCAGCACAGCTGATCAAAGTGGGTTTTTTTACTCACACACACACACACACACACACACACACACACACACACACACACACACACACACACACACACACACACACACACACACACAAACACAAACACTCCATCCTGATGAGTCACAGATCAATGTAGGTCAATCAAACCTGGACCGACGGGCGTTTTCTCAGCCGAAACCCCACCGGGCAGCAGCTCAGGGTGGTGTAGTGGTTAACGCTCTCACCTCACAGTGAGGAACTCCGGTTTGAGTGCTTTAGAGGTGCTTGTTGGTGTGTTTGCATGTTCTCGCTGTGCCCTGGTTAGGAGAGAGTGATCACTTCAGTCAGGCTGAGCTGTAGGAGCAGCCGCGGTCGTCCTCGTGTTTTTCCCGGCATGGTTTTCTTTTTTGTCCTTTTAGATTCTCGTATTGTTCTCTTCGTTCATGTGTGGTCTCATTACAGCAGCAAACAGCAGCTTTCACTAGCGGCCTTCCATGAAAACGGTCTTTTCCTGCATTTCTGTTGCTGTACGCACCATGTTTGACCACTAGATGTCTCTGAATGACAACAGAAAGACGCTACAGCACCTAAAAACCTTTGTTAGTACTGGATTAGACTGACACAACAAATGAAATAATACTGGTAAATTACAAATCTAATGTTGATCATAAAGGAGCCTCGAGTGTCACTTAAACCAGATTAACATTATTGAACAGTTGAACTTCGTGATGTTAACAATTCTGTCAAAATATATAAAGACTTGAAAGCTTTTGAAAAAAATTGAAATTGAAAACGTCAAACCAACAACAGATCAAATCTGTTTTATTTCAACAATCTCAATCAAGAAGTCTATTTTTTTAAGCTACAAATGCTGGATTCAGTTGATTTGATGCTTTTCTGTCACAAGTAAAAGATAAGTAATGACTTTTATACTGACGTTAAAATGCTGAAACGCCCTCTGATCAAAGTGTGACACAGTTTTCTGTCTCTCAGGTATCCGGTGTTACTTTAATAATCCGCCAGACTTTCATTCAGGAAACAAAGACTCTATTTTGGAAGGCTGAGCTGTTGTTTTAAATGAGGAGTGTGGGGACTGCCTTTTGTCTCCGACACAGACTGTGCTCGAGATCTGAACACCGCAGTGACTTTAAAGTTGGTGTGAACACATTTTACTCTTATTTCTCAATCAGAGTGTCTGGTGAAAAGCACCAAACTGACCAGAAATCAACACATCTAACTTGGAAAATGGGAACATTTCTCAATGGATGTATGCAACTTATTTTTCTTATTTATGGAATGTTCACACACACATATATAGTGTAAAATACATGTTTGAGCACATTTTCTTCCAATTCTACACATATTTTTAAGACGAATGCATCAAAATGGATTTTGAGAGCAAGAAGCAGATTTAATCTGATATGTAATCGTGTGTTTTATGACCGTCATCAATACAGTACAATCAGTAATTTTGGATGAAGCTGAAAAATTGAGTTAATAGCTGATGTGAAAATTAGATTATATCATTAGCATATGAAAACAAAAAACATCCTACTTCCCACTGGGAAAGTGGGAAGTTCCCAGTCGGGCCATGTTGATCATCAGATTATCAGTAACTGAAAATGTCTGAATACAGTGACTTTTTGTCTATCGACATGAATTATTCTGCTGAAGACATGGCTTCAATCTCATGAGAACTAAAAAAACGTTTGTACGAATCTGCGGCACAGACTAAAAAACGTTTTCCACTTTTTTCTCTTCAGGAGGCAATTTGTTTCACATTAAAAAAAAAAAAAACAGGATTTCTTGACCTTTTTCCTTCTTCGTTTGCGTCCATTTTTTAATCAGTGTCTTTTGATTCCTTCGATATTATAAAAACTCGTGCTGGGTGACTCCAGCGGCTCTTTAAGGTCTTTTAAAATGAGCTTCATGTAAATTTTTAGGCCATTAATTCTGGTTAAGGTCAAAAGTCGGTTTCATTTGAATCATTTCACGTCGGATCTTTGGCCAATAATGTCCTCCTCTGGGAAGCTGAGTGGTTTTTTTCATCAGGAGGTGCTGAGACGTCAGCTGCCATCCCTTCACACACACACACACACACACACACACACACACACACACACACACACACACACACACACTGCTGCCTCAGCCGTCACTGTGCACCTCCCTTTCTGTCAACACCGTCACTTTTTAGTTAAATTTCCAACATTTTCTGGACATGGAGTAAAAGGTTCAGACTGTATCGTGTAAAGGAGCGTCTGACAGTCTGATGGGATCCAACAGAGGACGCTCGAAGGAATCGCTCTGTCTCGTTTGACTCCACGAAGCTGACGTGCTGTTTTGATATGAAAATGAAGCCCAGCCGTTTCCCTGTGCTGTGTGCGTTCATCCTCGACATTACTCAGCATGTAGATAGGTAGAGATGCTGGGACCAGGTGTGTTATTGGTGGTGATTTTGGACCAATCTGAAGGAATTCTGTGTTCAGCTCTAGGGACTCAGCTCCAGATTCATCTTCACAGGAGCGAAGATCATTAAGGCAAACAGGAAGTCTGCTTCCGGGACAAGAAAAACGCGATGTGTTAAATAGGAGATGTCAGGAAAAACACTTGGATTTAACTTCATCAAAGAACAAAGTTCATAGTTCATAACTGAAATCGTCTCGCACAAACACATTAACATCATCTGCATAACGGTTTACATTTACCCCAGATTGTCTTTAAATGCTCATCGTTATTGTAGAGTTTGTTCGTCTAGTGTTTCATAAGAGTCTGCACCTGTTTCTAGAAAGCTCTGGAGCAGCTCTGTAATCTACGGGGGGGCGTTACCGGGGGACGTGGCTGCCATCACCGCCTTGCCTGGCTGGATGAGCTCGGTCTCTCCGCGCTGCCCGCTGGTTGCATAAGCAGTCTGGGATTTAGTCAGCTGTGAGCCCGACACCCCCACCCCCCCTCCGGTCACCCCTCCACCTTCACAGTGTTAAAAACCTGGTGGCACACAGTGCCAGTGCTCAGACAGGAGGAAGAGGAGGAGGAGGAAGAGGAGGACCTGTGGAGCCTTGTCTTTTTCCAGGATGTTGAATCTTAAAGGGAGGAACCCGTCCTGAAAGGGGTAAGGGAGACTCCTGATGTCAAACTCTTCTCCAGAAACTGTTGAAAGAGCAGAACGAGGTGTGAAACGTCTGCTTTTAGCATTTGTTAGAAGGTGTCCAGGTCTGGATGAAAGACCCCATCACCAGTAGTTGGTATTTTCAGGGATCGTATCATGTTCCTGATCTGCTGCCGATAGTCCAGAATTCTCTCTCTTCCTGACTATGTTTAGTTTAGACTAAGATTTGTAGCTGCTAGATTGTTCTTTAAGACTGTGCTCGCTGCTAAGTTTGTGCGACTCATTGGATATGTTTTGTTTATAAATTAGTGTTTCTTGGTGGATTCTGGTCATTTTGATTCCAGTCGGCCTGGTTTGACTCTGGGTGTGATTACATAGGTAAGCTGATGTCAGCAGGTGCCTCATTGCTAAATAGTTGTACATCTGAGAAAAATGATCCAGCATTTCAACATCTGTGGGATTTCAATCTTTACCACAAACAAAGACGGAGTGAGATCAGTGAACTTCACCACACCGTCACCTTCAAACACTCAGCGTCACACAGTCGTTTCTGCCAGGTTTTCTACTGCTTGTGGAATGCAGTTAGTTGTGCATCAAGTTACTTCCATTGTTAACACACACACACACGGTGGGATGTCAGACTTCCTCTCCCCATGGAGAGACAACAGTCATCCTGACCTGATGACTCATTCAGCTATGAGCTTAATGTGGCTGCATCTATATAAATACGACATGAGATAAACACACACACACACACACACACACACACACACACACACACACACACACACACACACACACACACACACACACACACTCACACGGATGGATGGATGCCCCTTGAAGGTGCTGACAGAGACCTGACAGCAGGGAGTGTGTGATGAATCGGGGCTCAGGTGATGGGGGGTGTCTATCTAACACACACAATCATCTGCTTCTCAATAAGAGAACGTTTCGGCTGCAGCTCACATCACTTTTCCCCTCCCTGATTCTTCCTTCTTGGAGCGCCCACAGATTGCTTCTAAGATGGGCTGCAGACTCATTCTCTGATCTCTGATTCGACAAAACACTGCAGTGAAGCCAAACACTGCTTACACAAGCCTTCAGACTGAAAGATTGGCTTCCCGGATGACGGTTTCGTCCTCTTATAGATCCCGTCCCTGGATGAAATGGATTTGGATTAAGAGTGTTTGAAACCACTGTGATTCGGTGTCTGGTTGATACTTGAGTTCATCTCTTTTCAACAACTTGGCGAAGGTTTGATTGGGTAAGTTAATCTGGTTAAACTGCCAGTGACGTGATTAGCCGTCATTTTAATCCTATGGGAGTTGGTTCGTTCTGGTTGTGTTGAAATGTCAGGGAATTCTCTGAAACTGCAGCTGTGTTCACCTCAGCCTGGTAGCATCAGTCTAAGTTAGCCAAAGAAAGCATCCGGCATATGGAAACAAACTCTCAAAGTCTCGAACTCATCTTAAGTGAAAATGCTGATAATGGAACCTTTTAGTTTAAAACATTTCCTGACAACTAAGTCAACACGTCAAAGGCAGTTTGAAATCAAACGTGTAGATCGGACTGAAGTAATCAGAGTTTAAATTATCACCGCGAAGCCAACAGCGGCTAATAGCACCGCGATCGAGCAGAACAAATCAACTTCCACTGATTCCTTAGTGCAAAATGGAAAAACTGTGACTCAGCAGATTTTTTTTTCCCAAAGTTTGACTTTGATTCTTTGATGTAGAACTTTCATTGAGCTTGAACCTGCAGATGAGACCTGTCGTGTGAAGTGACAGAGCGAACCACTGCTCCACTGGGACGATGCTTTACTACCGATTGAACATTTCCATTCTTCTTCTTTCCGCCTCTTGATCACTTTTAGACGATCCGGTCTGTGTGGGCTTGGATATCAGGTAGTTCATGTCTCTTTCAGCCTGTAGTCACTCTTTCTGGTAGAACCGTGTCTCTCAGTGTGTGAGCGTGGACAGATTGTTAAGAGTTCTTTCGATCCGCTTCGTCTTTTTCCTTCTTGATGAAGGTTTTCTCACACGAACGGAATGCCTCTCTTCACTGTTCGGCTCTGTCTGATGGCTGCTGCCTCAGTGAGCATGTTTATCTGCAGCTCTGTCTTTCGATTTGTTATTTTGTCCGTTTTCAAAGTCATGATGGTTTTCTCAACAGATTTCACAATTCTACTGATTTTGTTGTCTTTATTTTCACATCGCTGGCTGCAGTTTTGAAGCCTGGATCTCTTCATTTGATGGTACTGATCTCTGAAGTGACTTTCCATTCTTGTTCAGAATACAAATCTGTATTTTTTTTGCAGCAAAGTTGTTTTTTATTTTGACCAAATATCTCATCCAGTGTCAGTTAACATCAGTGATTGTTTTTCTTGTCCCTTAATTTCAAGCCTGAGCCTAATTTTTTTGGTTCTGTAGTGTCTTCTTCATAATGTTGGAACTGATTCCATGTTGATTATAAAACTCCAGTGCGCTCTCGTCTTCAGCCTCCTCCATGACTCACATGCAGTGTGAGTTAGCCTTGGTCCTCTCCATGCAACCTCACCATTCCTTATATCGGAATAATTAATATTGAGGCATATTTTGTCTCAGAGGGTCTGAATGGTTTTCCTCTCTTCTCCACCGGCAGAATGTGCTTATTAACCACGGTACTCTCTTCATACTGGTTCCCTTTTCATTCCTGTCATTCAGCTCCTTTCTAATGCAGCTTTCACAAATGTTTGAAACTGATTTTTCAAGGTAAAAGCCTGAAGCAGACTTTCCTACAGTCCTTTTGTTTGTTTTCATGGCTCTTTTATTTTGACAGTAGCAAACAAGGAGTCTAAGACGGTTGGTGATTAGAGATAATCTTTTTCCTTAGGTTGTGTGTGTTTTTTTTAAATCAATCCAGTCTGCTGGTGAAGTAGATGTAATCATTATGAAGTGGGTAAATGTTTTATCTGCACTTGTGGAAGAGATATTTAGGAGAAGAGGGAATAAGTAGACCCTCCTTCCACGTTTTTAGTCAAACCAAATTGCTGATGTGGAGTACAAGCTGGCATTCAGTGACTGATGGCTGGGTTTATTCAACGTCACACGTAAATAAAAGTGTCGTCTGCATATTGATGGAAGTTCATGCAGTGCCCTCTATACTTCATCTCCCAGCTTATTACTCTGACATTAAAACAAAACAGTAAGAACTCAGAGTGGGTTTTTTTCAGGAGCTGTGTATTTTTTTATTTTATTTTGTCATGATCAGGATCTCAGAAACATGATAACTGTAACAAGAAACCCCCCAGTCATGCTAAAACGCAAACACACGGCTCTGCATTGCGACAGCAGCGTCCACGTGTGAGCCAGGGCAGCAGAAAATGAACCCTTATGTTTACAAGTTCCTGCCTTCGATTCTCTGTGTGTGCGCGCACGTGCGTGTGTGTGTGTGTGTGTGTGTGTGTGTGTGTGTGTGTGTGTGTGTGTGTGTGTGTGTGTGTGTGTTTTCATCACACGTGTGAAATCAGGGGGATACAGCACATCCTCTCTGAACATTTATCACCCGAACTGACTCAGCCTCTCTCACCTGCTGGCATCCACCACACACACACACACACACACACACACACACACACACACACACACACACACACACACACACACACACTTTACACCCCACTGAGGAACACTGAGGCCTCTGCTGCCTGTTTTGTCACGTAGTTTGAGCCTCTAATTCCGGCGTGTCAAACATTCGTCTTTTGAGCCAAAACCCGGCCTTCAGAGGGTTCGATCCAGCCCGATGGACGACCTTTCCTCGTTCCCTGTAGATCTTCTATTGAACGAGTCCCTGTTTCTCATTCATTTACTGTGTTTTAGTGAGAGTCGGAGACATAACTCCAGACCGAGGCCGGAGCCGACTGGTCGGTGATGCTGCAGTGAAAGATAGCTGCTTCACTGACATTGTATTGTTAACATTAATCTACACTGTGAGCTTGAGTCTGGAAAAACGTGCCTGCTGAAAGTACCGGTACGTAAACATCGTTTTTTAGGGGGACATTTGAATGTCTTCAAAAAGATATTACGTTTCATGGGAACTTTCTCATTTTGTATTCATTCCTCTTTGCACTCCAAGAACACTTGGAGTGATCCCAACTGCTGATCCGTCCGATTCAGAACGATATTTTCTGCATCCCATAGCCAAGTAGCAGAGAGGAGTTTTAACCCTTCACGGGGACTCAAATAAAACAAACACACCAAAGCGTCTCCTCTTGGAAAAAGAGAGACTGTAGATTATGTAATGTGTGTATGTGTGTTTGTGTGTGTGTGTGTGTGTGTGTGTGTGAGATGTGCACACGTTGATATTTCCTGCACGTGTGCCTGGAGGTATGGAGGGAGGGTCAGAATTTGGCAGGTCGGGCTGCTCAGAAAGAGGCGAAGAAAAAAAGAAAGAAAAGGGAAAGCAATCACTAAGAATAATCACACTGCAGCAGGGATTGCATTTGCTAGAGAGGACTGCTATTGGCTTTTTGTGTGTGCGCGTGTGTGTGTGTGTGTGTGTGTGTGTGTGTGTGTGACTCAGCTCGCATCCCTCCCCTTGGCGAGTAGCATTTCGAATGACTTAAGCCCTCACTGCAGATAATTAGCATTTTCAGTGACTATCGCTGCAGATCTGAGCCTCCACACGCTGTTGTCCCACACCGACCTTGAAAAAGTCGACACAATCACAACACGTGTGTGTAAATCCTACAAGAGCAACGTGAGTCTTTTTTTTTTTTTTTTTTTTTATAATGTGGCTCAGACTTTTTTTCCCTATAGAATAAATCAGAGCAGGGCGGTAAGTAAACGTCTGCTTTTGTGCTTTAAAACTTCCAGAACTGAACTTTTTCAGTCTACAATTTCACATGGTGGTTACTGATGTCGATTGACGTCTACGTTCTCTTGTGCTTCCTCTGCAGTGACACCAGCTGTTAGCTTCCTCTCCTGTCCCACCTGAGCCTCGGCTCGCCGCTCTTTCTCCGTTCGGTCCGCCCCCTGAAGCCGCCCCCCCAGCATGAGTTCCTCTCCGTTGGTTTCCCGAGCCAACATGGACATCCTGGACGAGCTGCAGCTCATCGCCGCCCAGAACCTGGAGAGGCTGGAGGTCAACAAGTACTACGAGGTTATCCGGGAACTGGGCAAAGGCACATATGGCAAGGTGGACCTGGTAATCCACAAGATCAGAGGTGAGGGAGCACACAAGGACAGAGAGCAGACGCATTTGTTCCCAGGAAACTAAGGTAGATCTATCTTCTCCAAAAGGTACGAAAATGGCGCTGAAGTTCCTGAAGAAGAAGACGACCAAGCTGAAGTCTTTCCTGCGGGAGTACAGCATCTCCCTCTACCTGTCTCCCTGCCCCTTCATCATCAACATGTTCGGCATCGCCTTCGAGACGGACGAGTATTACGTGTTCGCCCAGGAGTACGCTCTGGCGGGAGACCTCTTCGATATCATTCCTCCACAGGTACCGGCTCAAAGTCAGGATTTATTTTGATAGAATATTAGATAAGAGGTGTGTTGTTTACAAATGACCAATGAAGGGACAAACGATGGTTTCCTAAGATATTCGATGGTCTTCCTCTGCCCGGCCCTTCAGATTGGTCTTCCTGAGGCGGTGGCCAAACGTTGCGTGCACCAAGTGGCGATCGCTCTGGACTACCTGCACTGCAAGAAGCTGGTCCACCGGGACATCAAGCCCGAGAACATCCTCATTTTTGACCGAGAGTGCCGCAAGGTGAAGCTGTCGGACTTCGGGATGACGCGCCGGGCCGGCTCGCCCGTGAAGAGAGTGAGTATCCCTCCCCCGTGTCTCAACCCGTACGGTTTCTTGATCCTTTACGGTGACGGGCGTCGGTTCTCGTCTCCAGGTGAGCGGCACCATCCCTTACACGGCGCCGGAGCTCTGCGACGTGTCGCGCCACGAGGGCTTCTGCGTGGACTACAGCACCGACGTCTGGGCGTTCGGCGTGCTGCTCTTCTGCATGCTGACCGGAAACTTCCCCTGGGAGAAGGCGCTGCCCACCGACTCCTTCTACCAGGAGTTCATCCGCTGGCAGAGGAGGAGGACCAACACGGTGCCGTCGCAGTGGAGGCGCTTCACCGAGCAGGCGCTCCGCATGTTCCGCCGGCTGCTGTCCGTGGAGCAGGACCGCCGCTGCTCCGTCAAGGAGGTGTTCGGGTACTTCAGCCACTCCTGGATGCTGGACGCAGAGAACGACAATAACAACGGCAACACGGCCGCCGGAGGGGAGAGAATATCTGGTAATGGCGGCGGTGGCGGGGGCGGCGGCGGCGGAGGAGGAGGAGGAGGAGGCGGCGGCGGTGGTGGAGGCGTGCGAGGGGACGTGGACGGCACTATCTCGTCGTCGTCGTCTGGAGAGGAAGACGAGGAGCTTCTGGTAGAGAGGATGAAGCAGCAGACTCTGTCGCCCTGCTCCCCACTCTCGCCCCTCTCCCCCATGTCGCCCATGGCGGTGGAGAGGGGGAGCGGCGGCAGCGGGGCCAAAGGCGGGATAATGGAGCCGGGCGGGGGCCACCATTTCGTCTCGGTCTCCACCAACAGCTCCGTGTCGTCCACCAACAGCTACGACCGGATGCCGCGCGAGAACAGTTCGCCGGGCGGCCGCATGCTGGTGGCCACGCCCATCGAGATCTGCGTCTGAGAACGTTGCTGTCACGGACTCGCCGGCTACACACTTTTATACCTCTCATCCACCCACGTAGATGTGCATGCATGGAAAACAAAAAATATCAGAAACGACAAGAAAAGAGTCCCGTTTCAGACGTCCCGGGGAAGGAAGAGCACACGCACGGCGGACTCACCTCAAGGCGCAAACATTCCCCACGACGGGGGGATTTTGTTTACACGACCCCGAGGCCAAGCCCCGTTTACACTTTGAACCGAACGAGAGTTCGAGTTCCATGTTTGGGGGTGATTAAAAAAAAGAAAAAAAGAAAGAACAAAAAAAATGGCTTCCATTAGAGATTCTGTCACTGATTCCATCTGAAAAGAAGACCAAAATGTTCTTAAAGCAATACTTCCAGCAAAAAAAAGAAAAGAACAAAGGAAACCCAGGAGTGGTCTCTTCAAGACGCATCAGTTCGGATGAAGCCAAGGGACAGAGGATTTGTATTTTTTAGGAAGAGTTAAAAAAAATGCCTTGGAAAGATTTAAAGGGAAAAAAAAAAAGAGCAAACGCTGGTTTTAAGTGTTTCACGTGTAACTAAAAACTGTGACGGCGCGACTGACTTCATGTGCGCGTGAATCCAGATGAAGTGGATTTGTTTCTTTACTCGTTGCTTTGATGAATTTATTTATTTGACTCTTTAAAGAAGACCACACTCTATTTTTTCTATTGTTTCGTGTTTTGTAAAGTAGCTTCCATTGCTTTTCTTTCTTTCCATCGGCGTGTTGCGTTCAGGCGCAGCGGGGTAAAATCCACTTCTCTGTGCGACACGAGCGGCGGGCTGCTGTACAGACGAGTGTGGACGCTTGTACATTCTGGAAAACGACGCGACAAATGTTGATGAAAACATATCTACTTCACGGTCGAAAGACTTTTTTCTACTTGCTCTTGAAGTTCTGTTTCTACGGCTTCTCTTTTCTTTGAAGCTGTTTTTCCCCCTCAGATGATTCAGTTTCTGTGTTTGCTAGCATTTTCCTTTGATGCATTTCTTCGCAAAAAAAAAAAAAAAAAAAAACCTGAAAAGATCGATCCAGCCCAGAAAAAGAGTCACCGGGGAGTCACCTTTTGTAAACAAATGCATGATGAATAGCTAAAAAAACAAACAAAAAAAAGACACGACAAAGTTAAAAAAAAAAAAAAGATGTAAAATGTCGTGATGTGAATTTTTTGCAGTAGCACAATTTCTTGCATTCAGTCCCAGAGTGAATATTTGCTGTTATGATCTCTCGAGACATCCTAGGGCTAAAAAACAAAAAAACAAAAAACACAAAAAAACAAACAAAAAAGATGAAAAAATTCCAAGAATTACTTTCTATTCAGTGTGATGTGTTTGTATTGGTATTAATGTTGTGTACTCATCTCATCACCCTCAGAAACAAAAAAATAAAAAATAAAAAAGAATAAATAAAAAGTCTAGCTGAGCATGAGGACGTACAGTTGAGAGGCTTGAACTGAAATCAAAGGCCGGGGGTTGAGACGGCGAATCTTTAACAGGCCGATTTAAACCGAGTAACTTGGCCTGGATTTTGTTTGTTTGTTTTGTTTTTACTAAAGTTACAATAACATCAAAAAAAGTCCATCCCCTCGATGATTTGAGAAGAAATCCCTTTTGGATCATGCCTAGGAATGCCTGTTTTGTGCTCTCCAGTCATAAGCCTGCATGAACTTGTACGTGCTGCTGCTCTGTTGTGAAAACCCGCTGGCGAGCTGTAGATGTAGTGTGGCGTTACTCTGACCCCCCCACCCCCCAACCCCAACGCCGAAAACCCTCCAAACGGCCACGTCTTGTGACAATCCCTGAGCTCATCGGCAGCCTTCTGCCTCGGAACAAAGGAGCCCTCATGCGGGAAACTGTGGCCGCGCTTGTTTCCCTCCGGCCGGCGGCGAGCGGCTCCGTGAGCCTCGGCGTCACTTTCACATGACCGTGCGGCGCTCGAACATGTGGCCCCATTGTGGCGCTCCCCGTAGCGCTCGCCCCCCCCCCCCCCCCCCCAAAACCGGCCCTCCGTTGTCAATCGGTCGCTTTTCTTCATGTCTTTCAGTTAAAACTGTAGATTTTTGTGGTAACTGTTGACTCCTGTCGCTCTTGAACAGCATCGCATGCTTGTAATTTGACATCAGCCTCATCAAAATCCAATCGAAGAAACCATCAACAGTAATAATGATTCTGATCATTTCAGCCCAAATAAGATTGATTCACACGTTTCCTTTGTCTGCTTTTTAAAGAATCTCTGCTACATTTTGCAGATTAGCTTTTACTGTTTTGGGAAAAATACACAAGGACATAATGTTTCACTTTCCTGAAGAATCACTCATCTTGCAGAGGATGAAGGTCAAATCTGGAAACGTCAGTCGAAGACTTTGGAATCTCATTTAACGGACACATCATTGACGTCCTTTAACACGGTTCATTTTGTCTTTCATTGTCACATTTCTTCCAGGTTGTAATATTTCACCATTCCTGCCTGTAGCGAACATGGCTAGTCTACCTCCAGACGTCCCTGACCGATACCCCCACACTTGAACACATATCGGTTAAAATGCCCCCTTCTTGTCATTACATGGTGTCTCAGCCTCCACATTTACACTTAAATCGGACTTTCCTAGCAAATACAAATGAGCGAGTGCCAAACCTGCCTGTGGCTAACTTAGCTAATAGTCACTTGGTTTTTTTTTTGAGAAATAAACATGCTTGCGTGTGTGCAAGGCTGTAGTAAGACCACTTTTATGAAAATTGGAGAAATATTTTTTTTTTCTTAATTTTGACTTTAAAAAAGTATAATTTTCCCCCTATATTTCAGGTTTAAATTCTGTTTTAATCATCATCTTAGGTCTCCAAATTTGCCCCAAAATTATCCAAAATTACTCAACGGCTTTCGTATTCTCGGCTGATTTACCCAAAAATAATGAATTAGCATCACGACGTCCAAGTGTAATATCAGCCTTGGCAGGATGTGAAGACATCCAGTGGCACGTTCGGGTGTTTTAAGTGAACTAGAAGACAGCAGTAAAGAGGTGGTTCCAGAGGGGTTTCCGTCCGCTGGGTGTCCGGGCCGTCTGCTGCTGCCTCCCCTCCTCATCCATGACGTGACGTGTTGTGATGGAGCTTCGGTGTCTCTCTGTCCGGTGACATTTCTCCAAGCATCCCTGGTTTTAGTGCAGTTTTAGTGAGTAGATGACCACAGCACTAGGACTCGTATGCGGTTTTGTCTTTGCAATACAACTGTCTTCCTGTAAGCTGAGATTTAGTCAATAAAACCAGAAGTCTTGTTGGAGTGAAACTGGAGGATCGTGGTCGTTTCTTTCTTTGAAGAACTCCTTCCTTCCATCCTTAAATTAGTCAAGAACCTCACCGGTTTCACACATATTGGTTTCTGTTTTCCCACCTCTGCTCCATATCGAGTAGATATGGAGCAGAGTAAACTTTTCTTGATCTTTCTTGTACATGACCAACATTTCTATTTTCATGAAAATCTAACAGATTTGATTCAAATTGTCATTATCAAAAACAAAAGGCTTCTTTACGTCATCGTAATGAACGTCTGTGGTTTAAGGATTTTATTTCATTGTTTATTTTCCATTTGGATTTGATATAGCAGTGCTTTTACACTCTGGCATCCAATATGATTGATTTTAGTTTTAATTGAGAAAAGAAAATTAAAATGTCCCTAATTCTTTGTTATTTCGTAAATTCGTATTCATACTTAACTGGAAGAAAAAAGTAAGCCAGGCCAAACAAAAAAACTAATTTTCAGTTGACATCTGGATTTCAGAGCGTCTTCCTCCCTCTAGCTGTTGCAGCTAATCAATTTTAATCATTCTCTAAAAATGTTTGCAGATTTATCAAAGTTGTTAGTCTGTTATGAAGTTATGACAAATTTTATTTTCAATTACTTTCAGACCATTTTTTATGAAAATGAGCAAAAAAAAAAACAAAAAAAAAAAACAACAACAACAAATTTTCTTAATTTTACCTTTAAAAAAGTGGTAAGGCTATATATAGTAAGACCATTTTTCATGAAAGTTGGCAAAAAAAAAAATTTCTTAATTTTGACTTTAAAAAAGTGGTAAGGCCATTTTTCATGAAAATTGGCAAGCTTCTTGTTTTCCTAATTTCTACTCCCGAGACGTGCTTGGGGACAGTCTGTGAGTGTAAACTGTAGGAAGGAGACGGGAGTCGAACCACTGATCTCACATAACAGATCCCACTGATATACCAAGTAAGTTACAGACACAACACCATGTCACTGCAAAAGCGTTACAGGGCCATCAATCAGGGAAAATTGGAAAAAGGAAAAAAAAAAGACAATTTCTGCCAAATTTTGACCTTAAAAAAAGTGGCAAGGCCATAAGATCATTTATCATGAAAATTCGCAAAAAAAAAAAAAAAAAAAAAAAATCTTAATTTTGACTTTAAAAAAGTGGCAAGACCTTTTTTTTATGAATATTGGCAAAATATTTTTTTTCTTAATTTTGACTTTAAAAATGGTTAGACTTGTTTTATGAAAATTAGCAAAATATTTTTTTCTTAATTTTGAGTTTAAAAAAGTGGTAAGCCTATAGTAAGACCATTTTTATGAACATGGGCAAAATATTTTTTTTTCTTCATTTTAACTTTACAAAAGTGGTAAGGCGTAAGGCTATTTTTATGAAAATTGCCGAAATTTTTTTTTTCTTAATTTCGACTTCAAAAAAGGGGTAAGACTATTTTTATGAACATTGGCAAAATCTTTTTCTGTCTTAATTCTGAGTTTTAGACAAATGGTAAGGCTATACTAAGACCATTTTTATGAAAATTGTCAAAACATTTTTTTTTAATTTTTATTTTTAAAACGTGGGAAGGCTATAGTAAGACAATTTTTCATGGAAATTTGCCCAAGATGTATTTTTCTTAATTTCGACTTTAAAAAAGTGGCAAGACTATATATAGTAAGACAATTTTTCATGGAAATTTGCCCCCAATTTTTTTTTTCTAATTTTTGATTTTAAAAAAGTGGTAAGACTGTAGTAAGACCATTTTTTAGGAACATTGGCAAAATCTATTTTTTTTCTAATATTTTTCAAGACAATTTTTCATGGAAATATGCCCAAGATGTATTTTTCTTAATTTTCACTTAAAAAAAAAGTGGCAAGGCTATAGTAAGACCATTTTTATGAAAATTGGCGAAAAATTTTTTTTCTTAATTTCGACTTTAAAAAAGTGGTATGGCTATAGTAAGACAATTTTTCATGGAAATTTGCCCCGATTTTTTTTTCTAATTTTTGATTTTAAAAAAGTGGTAAGGCTGTAGAAAGACCATTTTTTATGAAAATTGGCAAAATATTTTTTCTTAATTTTGAATGTAAAAAAGTTGTGAGCTCCTTATGGTCCTTCCATCCGTAAAACCATTTTTAGTGAAAAAACCAAAAAAAAACCCCCAACATTTTTTTCTTAATTTCGACTTTAAAAAAGTGGCAAGGCTATAGTAAGACCATTTTTTATGAAAATTGGGGAAATATTTTTTTTTCTTAATTTCGACTTTAAAAAAGTGGTAAGGCTATAGTAAGACCATTTTTTAGGAACATTTGCAAAATCTGTTTTTTTTCATAGATTTTTCAAGACAATTTTTCATGGAAATATGCCCAAGATGTATTTTTCTTAATTTTGACTTTAAAAAAAAGTGGTAAGGCTATAATAAGACAATTTTTTTCTGAAAATTGGCAAAATATTTTTTTTCTTAATTTTGACTTTAAAAATGTAGGAAGGCTATAGTAAGACCATTTTTATGAACATTGGAAAAATGTTTTTTTTTCCTTAATTTTGAGTTTTAGACAAATGGTACGGCTACAGTAAGACCATTTTTATGAAAATTGTCAAAAAAATTTTTTTTCAATTTTTATTTTTAAAACGTGGCAAGGCAAGACAATATTTCATGGAAATTGGCAAAATATTTTTTTTCTTAATTTTGTGTTTAAAAAAGTGGGAAGGCTATAGTAAGAAAATTTTTCATGGAAATTTGCCCCCAATTTTTTTTTTCTAATTTTTGATTTTAAAAAAAGTAGTAAGACTGTAGTAAGACCATTTTTTAGAAACATTGGCAAAATCTATTTTTTTTTCTTAGATTTTTCAAGACAATTTTTCATGGAAATATGCCCAAGATGTATTTTTCTTAATTTTGACTGAAAAAAAAGTGGCAAGGCCATTTTTATGAAAATTGGCAAATTATTTTTGTTTTTAATTTTGACTTTAAAAAAGTGGCAAGGCTATAGTAAGACCATTTTTCATGGAAATTTGCCCCAATTTTTTTTCTAATTTTTGATTTTAAAAAAGTGGTAAGGCTGTAGAAAGACCATTTTTTATGAAAATTGGCAAAATATTTTTTCTTAATTTTGAATGTAAAAAAGTGGTGAGCTCCTTATGGTCCTTCCATCCGTAAAACCATTTTTAGTGAAAAACCCCCCCAAAAAAACCAACATTTTTTTCTTAATTTCGACTTTAAAAAAGTGGCAAGGCAAGTAAGACCATTTTTTATGAAAATTGGCGAAATATCTTTTTTTTCTGAATTTCGACTTTAAAAAAGTGATAAGACCATTTTTTAGGAACATTTGCAAAATCTATTTTTTTTCATAGATTTTTCAAGACAATTTTTCATGGAAATATGCCAAAGATGTATTTTTCTTAATTTTGACTTTAAAAAAAAGTGGTAAGGCTATAGTAAGACCATTTTACCATTTCAGACCATTTTTATGAAAATTGTCAAAAAAAAATTTTACATTTTTTTTCTAAGACTATAGTAATACAATTTTTCATGGAAATTGGCAAAATATTTTTTTTCTGAATTTTGACTTTAAAAAAGTAGGAAGGCTATAGTAAGACCATTTTTATGAACATTGGAAAAATGTTTTTTTTTTCCTTAATTTTGAGTTTTAGACAAATGGTACGGCTATAGTAAGACCATTTTTATGAAAATTGTCAAAAAAAATTTTTTTTCAATTTTTATTTTTAAAACGTGGCAAGGCAAGATAATATTTCATGGAAATTGGCAAAATATTTTTTTTCTTAATTTTGTGTTTAAAAAGTGGGAAGGCTATAGTAAGAACATTTTTCATGGAAATTTGCCCCAAATTTTTTTTTCTAATTTTTGATTTTAAAAAAAGTGGTAAGACTGTAGTAAGACCATTTTTTAGAAACATTGGCAAAATCTATTTTTTTTTCTTAGATTTTTCAAG